>NC_084737.1:79435547-79578047 GCF_033978785.1 Entelurus aequoreus
CGTGCAGTGATCTCTCCAGATTCTCCGAACCCTTTGATGATATTACGGACCGTAGATGGTGAAATCCCTAAATTCCTTGCAATAGCTGGTTGAGAAAGGTTTTTCTTAAACTGTTCAACAATTTGCTCACGCATTTGTTGACAAAGTGGTGACCCTCGCCCCATCCTTGTTTGTGAATGACTGAGCATTTCATGGAATCTACTTTTATACCCAATCATGGCACCCACCTGTTCCCAATTTGCCTGTTCACCTGTGGGATGTTCCAAATAAGTGTTTGATGAGCATTCCTCAACTTTATCAGTATTTATTGCCACCTTTCCCAACTTCTTTGTCACGTGTTGCTGGCATCAAATTCTAAAGTTAATGATTATTTGCAAAAAAATAAATGTTTATCAGTTTGAACATCAAATATGTTGTCTTTGTAACATATTCAACTGAATATGGGTTGAAAATTATTTGCAAATCATTGTATTCCGTTTATATTTACATCTAACACAATTTCCCAACTCATATGGAAACGGGGTTTGTAGTTTTTTAATGTAATTTATAGTAATAGTTAAATATTTGCATACGTTTTTACTAATTTAATAAAGAACTATATGGCTAAACTGCCATGACTGCAAAACAATTATCACCACTGCCATAATAATAATGTTTATTTTGTGAAGATAGTTTAAAGTAGTTTGTCATCAGCTTTTACAAAGAATATGTCCATGAACTTTTTTGGTGATTAAAGTTAAATTTGAGCAATGTACGGAGACTATTTTTATGCTGAAACGAAGGGGAAATAAGACAGTTGGCAGGTATGCGTTGTGTTGTGTATTATAACGAATTGGCAGCTATGGCGTGAATTGTGTTCCAAGTGTCAGATACGTCTGGCTGTGACGTCACTAAGGGGCGGTGTGGTTTGGCAGGTACTCTGATTAGCCAATCGTCTTCGTCAAAAGCCTCGCTCACCCAAAGTGACGTTTTTATTAGCCAATGGGAGTACACTATCATCTTCGTCACAGGCCCTGGGCCAATCAAATCGCCGGCTGGGTGGCGCCCCTGTCCAGGAACTTTTCCCCGCACAGAGTCTCAGTCTGCCCAGTTCGATCGGCAACGGGAGCGGGAAGAAGAAAGCAGAGAGCCCGAAGGCAGTAGCCCCCCCACCACCATCACCGCCGGCCCAGGTTACCATCTTGCACCGGGAGAGACAACAACAGAGAGCCGCCGCCGGCAGAAGCCATTTACCAACCAGTAGTCACCATGAGCAGCGAGGCCGAGATACAACAACAGCCGCAGCAGCCTGCTGTCGACGACGAGGAGGAGGAGAGCCCGTCCAGCCCGGCAGCCGCAGCTTCCGTGGGGGATAAGAAGGTCATCGGTAAGATTCGTGCTGAAAAAGCAGGGAATTGGCTAATGTCAACAACCTTATACACCTTCTACTAAAAACGGCAAGACTAAATAAAATATGGTGGATCTTCTTTTTACGTTACCTGCTGAGATATGTCAATGCACCGTGAAAGTTCCAAATGAAACCGGTAGTTAAAATGACCACTTTAGTAATATTGTATCATAATATAATTACATTCGTATGAGTATTAGAAGGGTTCAATTCCGATTTAGCCGTCGAACGTGCGGTGTGTTTTAAAGCACTTTACGCTCCAATTTAACCGGCCTTCTGAATGTCAACCGTGGAATGCAGTATGTTGCCGCCTCGGTGTTTTCACGGAGGCCTTATTTCTATCAAATAATCATAAATGATAACAATTTAAAACAAATGTCAGGGAGAAGACATTTCACCCGCCGTAATTTGCCGTCACCGACCATTGCTCAAGCTAATGCTAAGGGCTTGTCGCCCCCTTTGTTCACCCGTAAGCCCCTGGTTCCCGGTCGGCTTCGTTCCACGCTTAAACGCTCGCCAAAACAAAAACACCACCAAACACGGATGGCTTTAATTAAAACTTAAAGCGACACCGTGCCGGGAATTAAGCCGAATTTCCCCCCGGGCTGACCGGGCTGACAGTGCGGCCTACTTAACGGCTACTGTGCTTGACGACTGCGAAGCTAGCTGACGTTAGCCGTGCTAAGATATACCAAAATGTCGGCCGAAATATCCCGAATTGTAGTACTCGACACCTTGTTCTTTTGTCTGTCTCAAAACACATTCCGCACCGATATTTCCACGCGTGTGTTTACGACATAAGCTATCCGGTAAGCCGCGGTCGTTACAGCCACTTGGCCTCGTTTCAACCACATGGTAGAGAAGCACTTGGCTAGTTAGCTTATGCTAACGAGCTATCCTCGCTAATCTGTCATCACCACGTGTGATGGGTCCTAAGTATTGGAATGGGGAAGTTTTTACAGTTATTATAACATAAGCACTCATACGTGTGCAGGTACACGTGAAGACAAAGCATGTATGTTTATGTTAGAGTGCATTGAAATGACATTATTATTCCTCTACGTTTTCCCGACTTAATAAATCCACGTCTCAACCATGTCAAACGTGTTAAAAAAAAGCCACCTTTACTGTAAATTACCCTTTTTTAATCAACATTTTAGTTGGGCTGTAAATGTAAGGACCACATTTTACAAGTTTCATATATTAGTAACTCAAGTAATTAAAACCAGACTGTTAATTCTATACCTTTTCTATCACACAAATTCCCTTTCAATGCCTGTTATCCAACACACATTCATCTAAATCAGTGGTTCTTAACCTTGTTGGAGGTACCGAACCCCACCAGTTTCATATGCGCATTCACCGAACCCTTCTTTAGTGAAAAATACAATTTTGTTTTTTTTCAAATTCAAGACAAAGTTTTATTTTTTTGGTAACACTTTAGTATGGGGAACATATTCTAAGTAACAAAGACTTAATTTAGAGTTTTTTGGACACTAGGGGAACATATTCTAAGTAACAAATACTTTAGAGTTATTTGGTTATGGTTAGGGCCAGGGTTAGGGTTATAATAAGGCCATGCCGAATAAGGCATTAATAGGTACTTAATAATGACTAGTTAAGAGCCAATATGTTACTAATTTGCATGTTAATAAGCAACTAATGAATGGTGTATATGTTCCCCATACTAAAGTGTTACCATGTTTTTTTACTGGTGCACAAAATGAACCGTGCATGAACGTCACCTTGTTCAAAGAGCAAAACCAACACAGTGCTTAAACTCACAACAAATTACACACCTGCAAATCAGTGTGACTTCTGCTGTTGCCATATCCGTAATACGCCGATAGGGAGAAGTTTTTATTTACACGATGAGTCGGGTGTGTCTTGACCTCCGCCGAACCCCCGGGGTTCGATCAAACCCAGGTTAAGAACCACTGATCTAAATTGAACAATTCTGTCAAATTTCCTGCTTCCTTCAACTCAAACCAGCCATGGACCCCGACTTAAACAAGTTGAAAAACTTATTCGGGCGTTACCATTTAGTGGTCAATTGTACAGAATATGTACTGTACTGCGCAATCCACTAATAAAATAATCAATCAATCAACAATCTCCTAGTTAAATTTGACGCATTCTAAACTGTTCTTGTAATTCCACATATTTCTCACAGCATTTCAACTCGCGTGTGATTTTTACATACATTTATATAGATTGCGTTTTTTTAGGTAATATCGGTCGGTCACCTTTTAATAGGGGTCATTTAATCATTTAAAAGACTTCCTTGTGGTCTACATAACATGTAATGGTAGTTCTTTCTTCCAAATTTTAGCTAGATTATGTTTTACAGACCGTTATCAAGCTTCTTCCTGGCAGTCTCTTCAGAATGCACCATTTTTGTGGCTGGGTTTATTCACGTGCCTCCACTTTGACTGCGTCTTCTCCACGACGACTTTGTTGTAGTTTTTAGTGCTTCCATAGCGAGTCTCCTGACCGATATAAGTGTGAGCTGTACACTACTTTGTATTAGAAAAAGCATAGGATACATAGACTTAGACAAAGTTTAATGATCCACAAGGGAAATTGTTCCACACAGTAGCTCAGTTATAAAGGATGAAAAGGATAATGCACAAAGAGGGCGAAAACAAAAGGTATAAAGTAGACTAAAATGTAGCATAGTAGCAATATAAAGTATACCATATATGTAATATTTATATATGAAATATACAGTATATAATGTGAAATAAATGAAGGAACATGTATGAGCCAGTCTGCTCAACAAGTGGATAACAAAACGGAAGTAGCACATTGACGACAATGGCGGTCATGGGTAAGGCACTCTGGATACATTTCTACCATATGTGAATAATCTGCTGACGTCACATAAGGCAAAAACGTCACAAGTCAGAACGACATTCCAAACAGTTCTTTTGGCGGAAGTATAAAGACTTAGACTTTATTGTCATTCAAATTTGAACTTTACAGTACAGATAAGAACAACATTTCGTTACATCAGCTCATGGTAGTGCAGAATAAAAAAGCAATAGGGTGCATATATAAATAAATAAATAGGTTACTGTACAGATAAATATATTGCACTTTTTCATATGCATCCACGTTTAGATAGTACATAGATAGTACTTTATTGATTCCTTCAGGAGAGTTCCCTCAGGAATATGGATGTATGTTATATTGTCTTTTATGGATAAGTGGTCGTGAGTTCAATCCCGGCCTCGGGATCTTTCTGTGTGGAGTTTGCATGTTTTCCCCGTGACTGCGTGGGTTTCCTCCGGGTACTCCGGCTTCCTCCCACCTCCAAAGACATGCACCTGGGGATAGGTTGATTGGCAACACTAAATTGGCCCTAGTGTGTGAATGTGAATGTTGTCTGTCTGTCTGTGTTGGCCCTGCGATGAGGTGGCGACTTGTCCAGGGTGTACCCCGCCTTCCGCCCGATTGTAGCTGAGATAGGCTCCAGCGCCCCCTGCGACCCTGAAGGGAATAAGCGGTAGAAAATGGATGGATGGATGGATGGATAAGGAAGGCAAGTTTGTTTTATAAATATCCCTGCAATGCCTCCATGGTATGATTTCAAATATTTGGGACTATTGCAGATCCTAAATACACAACAGCTAGTACCAACTGGTGAGAAAAATTGGTTTTGCGTAATGGGCCCCTCTAACTTAGGACTCCACTTGAAAGGCTTATTATGCTAAGATGTCAGTAATAGGAGGTTGCATCCATCATTTACCGCTGATTTTGTATATGCTGAGTAGAACATTATGTACTGTTGAGCTACAAAGTGCAGCTGGCACAGGGCAAGCCTAAGGTCTAAAATAAGCGCAGCAGTTGGCAAGTTAAATATAACTTGCATTCTTTAGGTGACCCTGGTGAAGTTATTTGATGCCTATGCAGCCCTCGTGAGTAAAGGTCTTGTGTAGGATTGACTATAGGCAGTTTTGTGCCACGGTTCTGTTATTTTCCAGGTTTAAGCTGAGCCTCTGTCGTTTTCTCCTTGCAGCAACAAAAGTTTTGGGTACAGTCAAATGGTTCAACGTCAGGAACGGATATGGTTTCATCAATAGGTAAGAGGACCCCTATCACCCCACCACCCACGTCCCATCTGTGATTCCTAGAATCCTTTAAGTGTTTGAAGAAGACCAGCAGAATCCTATTATAAATGTGATTTGCTTACAGCGCTGATCGGACGATTTGTCTGCCGCTCTCCTGTGTTACGTGCCCCACTTAATTAATCCCTTGCACTTTGCTACTTTGGGCTGCAATCTGTCCACAGATGCAATGTTTCACTTTGCCATGTGATTTTTTTTCTTCAGGAACGACACAAAAGAGGACGTTTTTGTACACCAGGTAAGCAGAAGAGACTCTTTTAAGCAATATATATCATTGCTGTCCTATGACAAGCCCTTTTTCTTTTTTACTCTAGAAGCATGTGAAATTTTCGCAGAAATAAACATTTTCCAGTCAAATTATTTACTCCGCCTTTTTAAATGTAATATCAATAAAAATGCGATCTAAACAAAATGTGTTGAATGCTTGCCTCGGCCGCAGGTACTCGCTGTTCCTCTTGCCTAAACGCCACTCTGAGTTGCAGGACCGGGAAACTATTAATGTCACAGAAAAAAGCCTGCTAGTTAGCTAACCATCTAGCTAACTTACTTACTTATCTTTCTTTGATCTCCGAGCCACAACATTGACTGCTGACTACTTTGCTGCCAATTATATTTGGATGATTACAATCCGAAAACCACCATTACCATACCAAACCAGTTGTACCGTATTTTTCGGAATGTAAGTCGCTCCGGAGTATAAGTCGCACCGGCTGAAAAGGCATAATAAAGAAGGGAAAAAACATATAAGTTGCACTGGAGTATAAGTCGCATTTTTGGGAGAAATTTATTTGATAAAACCCAACACCAAGAATAGACATTTGAAAGGCAATTTATAATAAAGAAAGAAAAGTGAACAACAGGCTGAATAAGTGTATGTTATATGACGCATAAATAACCAACTGAGAACGTGCCTGGTATGTTAACGTTTTGATTGATTGATTGAGACTTTTATTAGTAGATTGCACAGTACAGTACATATTCTGTACAATTGACCACTAAATGGTAACACCCGAATAAGTTTTTCAACTTGTTTAGGTCGTGGTCCACTTAAATCAATTCATGGTAAAACGCAACATATTATGGTAAGAGTCATTCAAATAACTATAACATATAGAACATGCTATACGTTTACCAAACAATCTGTCACTCCTAATCGCTCAATCCCATGAAATCTTATACGTCTAGTCTCTTACGTGAATGAGCTAAATAATATTTGATATTTTACGGTAATGTGTTAATAATTTCACACAAGTCGCTCCTGAGTATAAGTCACACCCCTGGCCAAACTATGAAAAAAACTGCGGCTTATAGTCCGAAAAATACAGTAGTTTGAGAGTATTTATAAGTAGCCAGCGAGAAGTTTTATTTTTGATCTGACAGATTGTAAACAAAGGTCACAACACCAGAAGTATATTAACTGGGGGGGCGTGGCTAGAGATAAAGACGCCAAATAGGAAAAGTTTGCCGAGTTCTCTGCTTGTATGTTATATAATTTTACATTACATTTTCAATGATAATATTGTTCGTAAATTATCTACCTAAAAAAATGAACAATCGTGTGGTACATTACATGGGACACGCAAGTGTCAAAAAGAGGTTGGTAGATGAGAATAAATCTAAAGGTGAAATATAGTGTAGAACTGCACCCAATTGCAGAAAATAGTCTTTATTTTCAAAATGTTCTTTTGGATTTGCATGGCAGCACTTTGTGCTGATAAAAATGTTCCTCTTTTTTCCCTCAAAAGGTGCTCACATCCCTGGCTATAAGTAAGAATTAGGGCTGTCAATAACAAGTTAACTCGTGTGATCAATCACAAAAAAATTACAATAATCATGTATATATGCAGATTAATTATGCAATTTATTTACTATACAGTCAGTGATCAGGTAAATGCATAGGCCCGTGGAAAGATGATAGACTCAGACTGCAAATTTCACTTAAAAAGACAACCAGGTGGTACTTTAGGTAGGACGGTTACCAAGTTTTGAGCAAAAAATGGTGTGCATTCAAGTAAAACATGTAAAAAATTTTCCTGAATGACATTCTGACAAAACTGCATTTATATCCAAATATTGGGCTATTTTTTAAGCATATAAATTATGCATGCGAGTAATAACTTGAGATCAAACATTAACGCAGCATAAAAGTGTAAAAATAATTTAATCACTGTAATTTTGACCTAAAGTAGTAGTCTCATTCTTGTTAAAAATGTATCGTGTTTGGGTTAAAATATGCTGTCAAACATAAAAACAAAGACACGACTGGCTCTGGGTCAAACGATAAATGAACTTGACTTTGCCAGCATCCATAAATTGCAGCGTTTTGTTTTCTTCGTTTCTTGCTTTCAAACGGTACGAGAGTACATCACTCTCAGCACCCTTATTTATTAGCAACATTTAATGAATGGAGTGAATCCTCTTGTCAGAGATATTCTTTGTCTCTGTGGTTAGAGATGGGACAGCTAGTTTACACACCCTCAGGGTACACGGACAGAGAGCCTCGCTACCCACTAGTGAGAAGCATCGTGAGGCAACACAAATATTGCAAAGCCAAAGGTCGGAATAGTTCGTCTTCTAACTGAATGAGCAGGATGATCCCAGGCATAAACACAAACAAATGCGCCAGAATGCCACATTGTTTGGAAAGTGATGGCAACAAAAAATACAAAACAAAACAACCCGACCCAGATTATACCAAATTTACACTGCAAAATGCTCTATATTTACTGAAGTGGCATTTTTGATTACGGAGATTGAGGGTCCATTTTATTTGTATTTACTCATTTAGGATAATTAAGACATTGACCTTCCAACAATGGTAAAAAGAAAAAGATTATTGCCTTTGAAAGGGTAACATGCAATATTACTAGAGATGTCCGATAAATGCTTTAAAATGTAATATCGAAAATGATCAGTATCGGTTTCAAAATTATCGGTATCGGTTGAAAAAATAAAATGTGTGGCTTTTTAAAACGCAGCTGTGTACACGGACGTAGGGAGAAGTACAGAGCACCAATAAACCTTAAAGGCACTGCCTTTGCATGCTGGCCCAGTCACATAATATCTACGGCTTTTCACACGCACAAGTAAATGCAAGGCATACTTGGTCAACAGCCATACAGGTCGCACTGAGGGTGGTCGTATAAACAACTTTAACACTGTTACAAATATGCGCCACACTGTGAACCCACACCAAACAAGAATGACAAACACATTTCGGGAGAACATCCGCACCGTAACACAACATAAACACAACAGAACAAATACCCAGAACCCCTTGCAGCACTAACTCTTCCGGGACTCTACAATATGCTGCCCACCTCAACCTCCTCATGCTCTCTCAGGGAGAGCATGTCCCAAATTCCAAGCTGCTGTTTTGAGGCATGTTAAAAAAAATAATGCACTTTGCGACTTTAATAATAAATATGGCAGTGCCATGTTGGCATTTTTTTTCCATAACTTGAGTTGATTTAATTTTGGAAAACCTTGTTACATAGTTTAATGCATCCAGCGGGGCATCACAACAAAATTAGGCATAATAATGTGTTAATTCCACGACTGTATATATCGGTTGATATCGGATGGACGATATCGGATATCGGCAAAAAAGCCATTATCGGACATCTCTAATTATTACTATATATTATAATTGCATCAATGCTTAATTTGGTCTCAAAATAGTGCTGACAATAATATTGTTTATCGTCAATAGTTTGTAGGACAATGTATCAGCCCAGGCCTAGACATGACACATTTGGTGACACTAGACGAAAGTGTGAGGCCACATGTTGTTCTTACTAGTTTCGTCTTCTGTGAACCTTTCTGTTGAAGCGGGTGTATCTTTAGCTGCAAATATATAAAAATAACATTTGAAATATGTGTACTATTTCACAATAGCTTGCTTAAACTTAGGGTCTTAGGCAGGGCTGCACGATTAATTAACAGTGGTTTTAATTAGTGTGATAAATAACCGTCACTGGCATTTGAGTGACAGACATGTTTGCTAACCAGAATTGTTGAGCCTCGCGTTTATTTGTGTCTTGCTTCAAACAGGGAGAAAGAGGTTTCACTCTGGATCGCTTTCAGCACCTGAGCGTGTTTATTTAACAGTAGAATTAACTGAACGCAGTGAGCCCTCGACAGTCATTCATAATCTTTGTCTTGGGCGGAGAGCGGTCCGCGCACTTACACGCACAAACTTGCCAGTGAGAAGTGCCGCAAAGTAACGAAAATTAGGAGGACAAAATTATCACAAAGCCAAACATCCTGTTCTAATATTTCAGCTTCAAATCGGATGGCAATATGAGAACGCTGTGATCACGTGATGACAATAAACAACTTTGTTTTTTCAACTTGTAAAAAAAAAAGGAAAATATGTTCAAAATTTATTAAAGTTACATTTTTGCTTACAGAAATTAGTCTTTTATTTTTGGTTTATTAATTTAGGATAACAGTTATTTACCTTCCAATTACAGTACAATGGTAAACAATTATACAGTAATGAGAAATACGTTTTAATCCTTTTTAGTAACATATTGGCTCTTAATTAGTCATTATTAAGTACTTATTAATGCCTTATTCTGCTTGACCTTATTATACAACCAGTAAGCCATTAACTAAGAGTCTTCCCTCATTAACCTCAGAATTATTACTCAGTGGCCTAGTGGTTAGAGCAGGGGTGTCAAACTCAAATACAGAGTGGGCCAAAATTTAAAATTCAACAAAGCCGCGGGCCAAGGTTGAGCAAATTAACCTTTTAATAGGGACCCAAACAAATTTTGCATTGAATATTGAACAAGCAAGGCATATATAACTTTATAGTGACATGCAAAATCGAGTTTCAAGTAATAATAATAATAATTAAAAAATATCAATGGCATATCAAATACAATTTAAATAAAAATTGAATGCTTCTTTTCTATTTGCAGCCTTCTGAGGTAAATATCAACATTAACTTTTTCCACAGGCTAATAAATTTGAAAATAAAATAATGAATAAACCAACCATTCAGGACTTTAAACTGCTCAGTTTGCAACACACTGATCTAATCTGATGTGCCCAAGCCAGATACCTGGCATCTTTTCTTGGATGCTAGTTCATTAATGTCAGGGCTCAGGCTTTGAGCTGAGGCAACCTTCATTATCCAACGAAGGTGTTCATCAGTCATTATATCGCGTAGCCCACCCGGACCACAGTCTTGGGGGCGTGCCTTAAAGGCACTGCCTTTAACGTCCTCTACGAGCTGTCGTCACGTCCCGGGCGCGGCACCGCTGCTGCCCACTGCTCTCTCACCTCCCAGGGGGTGAACAAGGGGATGGGTCAAATGCAGAGGACAAATTTCACCTCACCTAGTGTGTGTGTGAGAATCATTGGTACTTTAACTTTTTTTAAAATTGTTACTTGCATTAATTATATATATTATGTTTATATTACATTATAAACGGTCTAGTTTTTTTTAATCAATTATTTCTTCAGTTTAAAAGCATGATGTGGACAAAAGCTCAGTCTGTTTGCATAAAGGCAAATTATTGTTTAAAGTAAATGATTGCATATTTCGTGTGGCACCTTGAGACGAGGATATGTTAATTGACAGTTTAAAAGTAACATGTCTTCACTTATTTTCGCAGATTTATGCATTTTTATGTTTAACACATAAAAGGCACATGGCAATTGCAATTTGAGAGAAAATAATGTATTTTAGCCCTAGTCGCTGCTTTTTGTATGACACATATGATAGTGTTTTGAAATGTGATGTCACAGGCCAGCAAGTGTGTGTGCACATGTGGTCTTATGTGTACTCTGCATCATTTCAGACAGCCATTAAGAAGAACAACCCGAGAAAATACCTCCGCAGTGTTGGTGATGGAGAAACTGTGGAGTTTGACGTAGTTGAGGGAGAGAAGGTACATGAGCCTCTAATGTGGTACTGCGCTGTGACGCGTGTCCTAATAAAGTCCTCCCACTTGCAACAGGGGGCAGAGGCGGCAAATGTCACCGGTCCAGGGGGCGTGGCGGTCCAGGGGAGTAAGTACGCCGCTGACAGGAACCGCTACAGGCGCTACCCCCGAAGGAGGGGCCCACCCCGCGCCGGCGACTATCCGGAGAACTACCAGAGTGATGGAGAGGGCGAGCCGGTGCCCGTGGGCCGCGAGAAAGGCAGCCGGGACGGCGGCGAGAGTGCCCCCGAGGGAGACGTCCAGCAGCCGCAGCGCAGGCCGGCTTACCCTGGCAGACGGCGCTACCCGCCATACTTTGTACGTAAACCCTATGGCTGCTGGCCCCCATACATATACCACACGGAGAGATTGCTGAGGTACGCCGTCACAGGGCTAGCATCCTGAAGCAGGCGTTCAGTACCACCACTTTTAAAAACATTGTTGGTGTATCGGGGGCCACGCCAACACGCTACAAAACACAGCTTCAACTGTAAACCTTGCAAAGCGGCCGATGTAAAAAATATTCCCTGGTTTGCTTCTTTTCAGGCAGGCGAGGGCGACGAGAACCAGGGGGGTCCAGACCCGGGCAACAAACCAGTGAGGCAGAACTACTACAGAGGCTTCAGACCAAGGTTCACACCAAGGTTTGCATGTTGGCTTCATTGACGCCAGGCTGCAACAGGAGACTCAAATCCCCCTTTTAGCTCTTTGAGCAGTTTTCTCTAATTGGGAGTTATGATGGTTAACCCCCCCTAACCATGACCCCATGTAACGGGGCTCCATTGACTCAACTGCAGGGAGTCCCAGGTGAAAGTTGAGTAAAAAGTCTGAATGCTGCATACTTCAGCACTTTGTCGTTCAACTCCCAACTTTACCGATGCCATGAGGTTGTTTATTACAACATACCATATTTTTCGGATTATAAATCGCAGTTTTTTTCATAGTTTGGCTGGGGGTGCGACTTATACTCCAGAGCGACTTATGTGTGAAATTATTAACACATTACCGTAAAATATCAAATAGTATTATTTAGCTCATTCGCGTAAGAGACGAAGCAAATGTCCGCAATCGTCACACACACACCAGCAATCGTCACACACATCAACCAATTAGAATTCGGCGGGGGCGGGTCATGGCAGAAGTGCATCGTGCATCATGGCAGAAGTGCATTGTGGGTAATGGGATGCTAACTGCTGCTACATCCGTAGCTATTAAAATGGATTATTTCAACATTGGCGGTAACTTATAAAAACTGAGAAGGGCTGAACTAAAATGGCACCGAAAAGTAAATCATATACTGCAGATTACAAGCCGGACGTAGTGAAATATGCAGCAGAAAACGGCGATCGAGCAGCAGAAAGAAAGGAAACGGCGCATACCAGAGGCGACACCGGGGTAGAAGATTTCAGCGGATTTAGCGATCGGGAGTGACAGATTGTTTGGTAAACGTATAGCATGTTCTATATGTTATACCATATTTTTCGGACTATACGTCGCAGTTTTTTTCATAGTTTGGCCGGGGGTGCGACTTATACTCAGGAGCGACTTATGTGTGAAATTATTAACACATTAGCGTAAAATATCAAATAATATTATTTAGCTCATTCACGTAAGAGACTAGACGTATAAGATTTCATGGGATTTAGCGATTAGGAGTGACAGATTGTTTGGTAAACGTATAGCATGTTCTATATGTTATAGTTCTTTGAATGACTCTTACCATAATATGTTACGTTAACATACCAGGCACGTTCTCAGTTGGTTATTTATGCCTCATATAACGTACACTTATTCAGCCTGTTGTTCACTAGTCTTTATTTATTTTAAATTGCCTTTCAAATGTCTATTCTTGTTGTTGGGTTTTATCAAATAAATTTCCACCAAAAATGCGACTTATACTCCAGTGTGACATATGTTTTTTTTCCTTCTTTATTGTGCATTTTCGGCCGGTGCGACTTATACTCCGGAGCGACTTATAGTCCAAAAAATACGGTAGCTGTAATTATCATTACCTGGATTCATGAAGGCCCAGCATTTATCAAAGCGGGCCACTATTTGGGAAAGCCGTTGAATCTCAGAATGCTTGTGAAGTAATCATTGAAAAGCATGGCTCATCTTGTGTGAAAGTGTTGACCTGGTAAAGTTTGAAATGAAGCCCAACATGTTGTATTGGTGTGCCGTTAAGTCACCTCCACAGCATCGGCAAAGTCCACCTTCAAACCCATCCTTGTATTTGAAAGAAAACGCCTAAATGTTGACTCCTTTTAGTGCAGCCTAACCTCAAATTGCAGCTGTGCATCCAAAATGTCGATTCATTTCCACATCGCATCTTGTCGCCTTTGATATGCACTAACTGCTGGATGTCCACCCAGGGGTCCACCTCGTCCCAGACCGGTGCGGGACAACGAGGAGGACAAGGAGAATCAGGGCGGCGAAGGGGGTCAGAACCAGCAGCCCCGCCAGCGGCGCTATCGCCGAAACGTCAACTACCGCCGCAGACCACGCCCACCGAGTGGCGGCGACGGCAAACCCGGCCAGGACACCAAGGAGGCCAAGGCAGGAGGCGACGCCTCTGTAGAGAAAACGTCCGCTCCCGAGGCCCAGCAGGGTGGGACTGAGTAGGAAACAACCTGTCCGCCGGCACCTACCATCTTTTACCATCGTCCGGGTGAGTCCTGACCCAGCACCGAAGCACATTCACAGAAAGAAAAACGATGAGTAGGCAGGTGGTGGACTAAAATTCCACCTTTTTTCCCTCCCCAGTTTTTTTTGTCAACAAGAAGAAACATCAAAGATCTGAGCAATAAAGATTTGACTTGACGACCGTCACAAGCTTGCACCATGCATTTGACCAGATTACCACTGATTGCCTGCAGGATCTATGCAGACTTGTTCTTTTCCTTCTTTTTATGTGACAGTTCCAAAACATTTTGGGGAAACAACACGTTTTTCTAAATCTGTCCTAAGTTTTTACACCAAATGGTTTTTCAAGAAAAAATAAATTTGATATTTGGTCAGTTTGACGTTTTTAAATAACTTTTTATGTACACAAACGTTTTAACAAAATGCAAGCTCAAATAAAAGTTAAAAAACCAAGCACACTAGAGTGATTTATTTCCGAGTAAAACGTTAGTAGTTGCAAGAGTGCACATACTTGACATCCATGCTGTTACAACACATGTTCTATTAGACATGCATCACTTATCTTCAAGCTAGAAGATTCAAGTGTAGAAGATGCACTGAAATTTACCTATAAGTACACTAAATTGATTTTTAAATACATGTTTTCTTTACCATAGAAGGCAAAAAGTACAGGTTAATGCTGTACAACGTAAATCACTGATGAACAATCTTGTTGCACACTTGATCTTCATGAATGCAATATTTTTAATCAGTTGGCATGTCCTCCCATATTCATCTTCACATCATTGTCACCTTTGTGGGTCCTGTTCCAGCCCGTGTACAAGGTAAAGTCTGTGTTTGGTGTGGAAGAAGTTCATTTTAGGACATCTTACCTCCCAAAAGTTCTTCTGGATGCAGACTGCCATATCTTTGAATATGATTCCATCCTGGTCTGAATTGTCTTTAGTGTCATCACAATGTCCGACTCTCATACGTTGGACTCTTTGCGGAGACGCTTCATCCTCTGCATGTTGTCCTCGATGGCGGCGGGGTCTGTGATCTCTGTGGCACAGCTAGCAGGAAACCAGCCTCTCTCTCCGTCTCTCATCCTCTCCCCGTAGCACCAGCCTAGTGAGAACAGAGAGTGTTCCAGCATGTGGGGTGTATGATGACCAATGGAGCCTCACCTTCCTCCACTCTTTGGACAATAACAAGCTCCGCCTGCTGCAGTCCAACTTCGTCTGGCTCCTTGGGCATGTAGGCTTTTGTGGCCTCGTACTGCGGGAGGAGACCTGGAGCACACATGATGGATTACGCCTCTCTGCATGTCTTTGCATACTGATCCCACAACAGCGGCTATGTGAACCACTACACTACCAACAGCTGCTTGTGGGGGGTGCTGGAGCCTATCTAAGCTGCATTCAGGCGGAAGGCGGGGTACACCCTGGACAAGTCGCCTCCTCATCACAGGGCCAACACATATAGACAACATTCACACACTAGGGCCAATTTAGTGTTGCCAATCAGCCTATCCCCAGGTGCATGTCTTTGGAGGTGGGAGGAAGCCCACGCAGTCACGGGGAGAACATGCAAACCACACACAGAAAGATCACAAGCCCAGGATCGACCCCAAGACCTTCGTACTGTGAGGCACATGTATTAACCCCTCGTTCCGCCGTGCTGTTTGCTGTCATGAAAGAAAAAGTAGGTATGGTGGATTTTTGTTAGGCCGAAGCCTAAAAATTTGGGACGGATACAAAAGTGAATAAAATGCCATTTAACAATTAACAGCAATAAATATTAAATAAAAGTCATGAATTATATAAATGTTAAGACAAAAATATTTGGGCCAGGAAATTAATAATTGAATACATAATTTACATTTGAGTCCATAATTATATTAATAATTTCTAATTTATTCTCATTTTAATTACCGTATTTTTCCGACAGTTTTTTTCATAGTTTGGCCGGGAGTGCGACTTATACTCAGGAGCGACTTATGTGTGAGATTATTAACACATTAGCGTAAAATATCAAATATTATTTAGCTCATTCACGTAAGAGACTAGACGTATAAGATTTCATGGGATTTAGCGATTAGGAGTGACAGATTGTTTGGTAAACATATAGCATGTTCTATATGTTATAGTTATTTGAATGACTCTTACCATAATATGTTACGTTAACATACCAGGCACGTTCTCAGTTGGTTATTTATGCCTCATATAACGTACACTTATTCAGCCTGTTGTTCACTATTCTTTAGACATTTTAAATTGCCTTTCAATCTTTAAAGTGTCTATTCTTGGTGTTGGGTTTTATCAAATAAATTTCCCCAAAAAATGCGACTTATACTCCAGTGCGACTTATATATGTTTTTTTCCTTCTTTATTGTGCATTTTCGGCCGGTGCGACTTATACTCCGAAAAATACAGTAGGTGTGGTGGATTTTTGTTAGGCCGAGGCCTAAAAACTTGGGACGGATACAAAAGTGAATAAAATGCCATTTAACAATTAACAGCAATAAATATTAAATAAAAGTCATGAATTATATAAATGTTAAGGCAAAAATATTTGGGCCAGAAAATTAATAATTGAATACATAATTTACATTTGAGTCCATAATTATATTAATAATTTATAATTTATTCTCATTTTAATTACCGTATTTTTCGGACAGTTTTTTTCATAGTTTGGCCGGGGGTGCGACTTATACTCAGGAGCGACTTATGTGTGAAATTATTAATACATTACCGTAAAATATCAAATATTATTTAGCTCATTCACGTAAGAGACTAGACGTATAAGATTTAGCGATTAGGAGTGACAGATTGTTTGGTAAACGTATAGCATGTTCTATATGTTATAGTTATTTGAATGACTCTTACCATAATATGTTACGTTAACATACCAGGCACGTTCTCAGTTGGTTATTTATGCCTCATATAACGTACACTTATTCAGCCTGTGGTTCACTATTCTTTATTTATTTTAAATTGCCTTTCAAATGTCTATTCTTGGTGTTGGCTTTTATCAAATAAATGTCCCCAAAAAATACAACTTATACTCCAGTGCGACTTATATATGTTTTTTTCCTTCTTTATTATGCATTTTCGGCTGGTGCGACTTATACTCCGAAAAATACGGTATTTAGCTGTACGGCGTGGTGCGGTTGGGAGAGTGGCCATGCCAGCAACCAGAGGGTTCCTGGTTCGATCCCCAGCTTCTACCAACCACGTCACGTCCGTTGTGTCCTTGAGCAAGACACTTCACCCTTGCTCCTGATGGGTCGTGGTTAGGGCCTTGCATGGCAGCTCCCGCCATCAATGTGTGTGTGAATGTGTGAATGTGGAAATAGTGTCAAAGTGCCTTGAAGGTAGAAAAGTGCTATACAAGTATAACCCATTTACCATTTTGGGGTTTATTTCATTTTGGCGCTTTGATAGCTTAGTCCATAAGGATTTGGGTTTCAGGGCCAGGGGATCCAGTTTTGTGTACCACTGAATAAAAACAATAGCTTGTAGTTGTTGGAGAGATAAACTACAGTGTCAGTTCTAATAAGTGTAAGAATACAACAAAAACTGTCAGCAATCACAAACATCGTATGCATGTTTTGTCTAGGATAGTGCATTCAAAATGTGAGTGTCAAAAGAGCCTCTAGTTTGCTCCAAAACACTATACAAACTAGAATGAATGGAAACAACTGCTAAAAGTGAAAATATGCAGCTCTAAATTGCATGATCAAAAGAGAATATTTAAATGAAATGGATCCTTCTCCACATGATGATGCTCAACACTTACCATCTTTACAAGAGAAAAGTTGCGTCTGCTTGTGTTCTGTCAGAGCGACTATCCAGCGGGCTCGGTCCAACCTTGGTGACAAAAAAAAAATGCACAAGCTTGGTATTTGAACTGTAGACAGCAGGGGGCGCCACATGCACACAAGCTATGCAAATGAATGAAATAATAGCAGCACCACAAAGCTACCTGGCCATTCAATTCTGTACTTAGTCTAATTAGAAGGGTGTTTATTTTCCACTCAAAGTGTGGCGTAGTACCTGGACTCGGCCACCAGGGTGGTGCGCTCTGGTTTGCCTTCGCTGTTCTTGGTCATGAGCAGCTTGAAGGACAGATGCTGGTTGGCACTGTTCTTGCCAGGCGGTGATGTCTGACCGTCTGTTTGCTCGCCCACCTCCACCTCCACGTTCTCCAGAGTGGCGTAGTCCATCACCACGAAGCTCTCCTCGCTGCAGGGACAACATTTGAAGAGTTAACTTGAGCCCAGTGTTGACTTTTTTGACACGCACGTTGTGGGCGGGGACTCCCTTCTTTCTTTTTGCTTTCTGCCTAACTCAAAACAGAAATGTGCAGAATAAAAGAATGCCGAGTATGTGAGGAGCACATCCGTGTTTTTTAACTCTGTCGCCTCAACGTGCTTCTCAGAGTCCACAGGAAATGACCAACAGAAGCCCATCAATTTCCTGATCATTTCTTTGTATGAAATATCAAACTTTGGAGAAGTCTCTTGGGTAGTAAAGCAACGTTCTACTTACTTGTGTGCGTCTTTAACAGCACAACCATCATTGGCATTGCTAATATTATTATTACTATTTAAAACTTTTCTAAAAATGCACTTTTACCACAGAAAATCTGCTATCATGACAAGTTTAAATGTTCCTAATGCATGGGCCCACAGCTGTGAACAATTAAAATCACACGACTTCAAATGAAGTCCTACTGCAATTACTGCACTTGCAGGTGAGTTTGTTTTATTTTAGATTTTAATTATTTCGTGATTTTTTAAAACCTTTTTTTTTTCCTTACCTCAAAACCTTATACTGTACCTTAAAACATTTTAATTTGTTTATCTTCAGAGTTGCAGTGAGGTTAAAAAGTAAGCTATTAGTAGTTTTACAACAGGATTTAGTTTTTATAAATAATGTATTTTATACATTTTTATTAATTTATATCTCTAAAGTTGCAATGGCGTTGAAAAAAGGTAATTCAAATTAATTTTCCAGTAGTTTTAATTTCGTAACATTGTTTACAGTACATATATAAAAATTGTAATTTATTTAATACAGTACTAATGTACTGTACTAAGTTGCAAAGGATTGTAAATAAAAGTTATTTACTGGTTTACAAGTTAAGGTTTATTTTATATTACTATTTTTTAAATGTATTTCAAACAATTTTGTCATATTGTCAATTTGTATTACTGCAATCTCCAATCTATACACCACTACTTTCTCTCCACGCTTTGAACCCTGAACTTTATACAATACTGCAGCTAATTTATGGATTTTTCAGGGTAAACAGGCCGATAAATTGAGGCTTGTTACATTAAATAAAAAAAAACCTCACACGACCCTTTATTCAGCCATCAAGAAAGGTATGAACTCACCCTCATCATGGAGAAGAATCGACAAAATGCACAAGACGTAGCCCCAAAGCCTAAGAAGCTTGACCCAACCATTGAAAAAGGAAAAATCCGACGCACGGAACAAAAAAACACGCTCATGTAAATATTTCATGTTTCAATGAGTACACCTGCAGCTTGTATAAAATGTATACAAATATTAAGGTGCGTTCTACAGCCTGGAAATTTCAGTATACCTATTTTAGTTCTAATTACTTTAAGCTGAATGGATTTACAATTGCAATAGAGATTTAAAACAAGTTATTTCCTGGTTTTGCATGATGCGGTCACCACAAAAAAAAAAGAGGCCTATACCTTTTCTTCTTGGTGACAATGAGGACGTCGTTAAACAGGAACAGGTAGTTGGTCCTGTTGCTGAACGCTTTCCAGATGCTCAGCTCTTCAGCGCCGACGGCCAGCTCGCCGCGTTTCTTCAGCCAGCGTGACGACGACACCAGCGGGAACGGCTGTTAACGACACGCGGGGTCATGTATCTGCGCATGTGCGAGCTTGGTGGTGTTTCAGCCACTTGTTGCCAGGCAGAGTTCTACTGTATCGTAAATAAGCGACACCTGACCTTGATTTTACCAAACTCCATTTGTTTCTGGATGGTGTACATCTGTTCCGTCCTCTCCATCCTCCGAGCGCCGTCGTTACAGCTGCCCACCAACTGTCGAGGTGAGCAGTAACAAAACAGTTAGCACATGTCAGGCTGCAGACTTCCAGCCATTGAGAGCTTCTTGCTACCTTGCTGATGGCGTGCAGCGCCCAGACGGCGGCAAAGTACTCTGCTGCCTTGTCGGGAGTCTTCTGGCAAATAGTCTACAGGGTTAAAAAAAAAAAGAAGAGAGCATGCAGCTTTGTGCTTAAAATGGTATAATGGCACTGCCAGAAGTTGCACATTTTTATCTGTCTTTAAAAGGCTGATTGGATCAAGTGTTATGTTAAAGGTTGCCGTGGTAACGGAGAGGTCAAACTGACATCTAGCAGCAGAGGCAGTCTGGTAACCCGCTGCATGGGGAGGATGAGAAAAGAGATCATAGGCAGGCCTCCGCATTCGCTGCTCCCTTCGATTTGTTTCAGGGTGTCCTTGAACGCACCGTTGCTGGTCCTGGGAGGCAGCAGAGGAGAACAGTTTAGGGCGACGTGTAAGCGCACTTTCAGGCGGCCGACTCACAGGAGCTTCTGCAGCGTCCTCTGCTGGAAGGTCTCGTTGGAGCAGTAGACGATGTAGGGCTCAAAGTGGTGGGCGGCGTGGTTCTGAACAATGTCGCTAATGTCCCGGATCACCGGGTTGTCGGAGTGACGTCGCTCCAGGTCCTCAAAAAAGCTGGAATGAAAGAGAGGGCGGGAGGTTGGTCATGATTAGCTTGGCACAACTGTGGAGGAGTAAGTGTGCAATATTTGTGTGCATATTTCCATCCATTTTCCGCCGCTTTTCCGCTTTGGGGTCGCGGGGGTGCCTATCCCAGCTGCATTTGGGCGGAAGGCTGGGTACACCCTGGACAAGCCGCCACCTCATCACAGGGCCAACACAGACAGATAGACAACATTCACACACTAGGGCCTATTTAGTGTTGCCAATCAACCTATCTATCCCCAGGTGCATGTCTTTGGAGGTGGGAGGAAGCTGGCGTACCCGGAGGGAACCCACGCAGTCACGGGGAGAACATGCAAACTCCACACAGAAAGACCCCGAGCTCGGGGATCGAACCCAGGACTTTCGTATTGTGAGGCACATTCACTAACCCCAGTCCACCGCGCTGCCCTATCTGTCAATATAAAAGTCAAAAATAATATTTGATGTTTTAGCCCTTTTTGTCAAAGAAAACCCAATTTCTTATGAAAAAATGTGCAATATTTACCCAAAGTAGAAGATTGCATATTATTACATGATTATTATTAAATAGGTCAATTATTCATAACACAATTTATTTGTAATAACTATTTGTTTTTGAGCACAGTTAAAAAAAAAAGTCCCACTAAAATTATAAGTGTTAAAAATATTTGTTTTACTTTTTTTCTTTCAACACTTAAATTTTTAGATAAACCAGATCTATCTGTAGTTTTTATACATTTTTTAGTGTTATTTTACTTGTTACTTTTGTCAATTTATTACGGCTAAATGCTGAGGGACTCTAAAGAAGTACAACAATCAGCTATGGCAAGTTGCCATAGGGTTGCGCGATATAAACAATATGAATGATATACATTTTGCCAATCTGTTTTGGGCCTGCGATGAGGTGGCGACTTGTCCAGGGTGCACCCTGCCTACCGCCCGAATGCAGCTGAGATAGGCTCCAGCATCCCCCGCGACCCCGAAAGGGACAAGCGGTAGAAAATGGATGGATGGATGGATACATTTTGCCAACGATTGTGTTTAATACTATCGTTATATTGTAATAATGCATGTTGATGAAACATTCTGGCCGTGTCCTGCAAATTTGACAGCGACGAGCAAACCAAGGTGTACTCAACACAATGTAGCATTCATGCTAGCGGCTAACACCCCTCCAGAGTGCAGCATAGCCACTTTTTAAGTCACTAACACTCGCCTAAATAGCGGCAAATAAACTATATTTCTTACAAGGAGGACAAGGAATAGCTAACCATGCTCTACTACGGAGGATATGCTAACCGCAAGCTGGAGTCTAAAAAAATCAGCATTTTTAAGATCACTACAGCCCCAGTAAAAAGTTGGTATTGGATCAATACCCATATTTCTAGTATCGCCCAGAACTAATCAAGTATCAAACAACAGAAGAGTATGTGCTTCTTACATTTTAACAGAATTGTAGAAACATGTTACAACAGAAATTAACCATGCAGGTATTGACAAAAAATAGCAAGTAGATTAATAATAGTTTTGAGAAAATGATACAACTGGAAATGAGGCAATATGTTACCACATATGACAGCAGCCAAATTAGGAGCCTTTGTAACCAGTTTTGAAATGGTTCTATTGTCATTTATATACAAAATATTATATTTTGATATACATCATTATCGTAGGAGGCTGCAATATACAGTATATCACAAAATAGATTTTAGGCAATATTCCCCATTCCTCCTCTGCTGTGACACGTTATTAACATAGTGATGCCATTCAGCTGACACAATTTAGATAATCTTCCATCCCATTAAAAATACATAGTTGTATTGTGTGCACTTTTAAAGGAGACCTATGATAAATGTAATGTTTTCTGACTTATACAGTAAATGTTACAATGTTGGATACGGTACTCGTGTTAAACAATGCCAAAGCATCAAATCATAAGGTTCATGCATTTTGGCGAGAGCTTGCAAGCAGCTTTGGATGCTTCTGTTCGCGAGGTTTTGCTGTCTGGCTGCATCGTGACATCACAGCAAGGTGGACGTATTTATTCAGGCCTTAAGCCAACCTTTCAGCCAGAGGGGGAAGGAGCTCCTCACCTGCCGCCACAAAAGGCATCTTGCAGACAGGCTCAAAAAACAGGTTATAAATTTGACAGTGGAGCAAATTTACACCAAAAGCATATCCAATACATATTATCTAGTCCACAAGAAAGTGTTTTAAATGTTGACTAAAAGCATAATAGGTCCACTTAAACACTACGGTAATAATGCATGGTTGACCATAATGTATCACAGTGACATAAAACACCCTTTTCATTCTAATACTCAGTACAATGCAACCCGCTGACTAACTGATGTCAACACCGAAACCAAAGATAACCCTTGCTTTTGCTTTTACTTTTACTTCTGACTTGATCCATGGGTGATAAAAGGATTTTGGAACCTACGGCAGTTTGTTGGCATTGATTCCCCCCATATTTTTTTTTACCTCAGACATGAAAAGGTTAATTAAACTTTTAGGAAATGTGAGAAATGGGATAAGTAACACGATTAGATTTTGGGGGTGATTTGGATAATTTGCACTTTACATTTACGTTACGAGGTTGAACTTCTCTTTGTGTGTATGTTGGACGCCCTGATTCCACTCATAAAAACAAAGAGAGTGTAAGACTGACAAGAGGGTTCACTTAGTTTATTCGGCTATAGAACAAACGCACCAAAGTCCTGAGACCGATGCAAAGAGTGAACCCTCCGGCAGGCTGTTTGGAAACAAAACAAATACGCAAGGACATGAAGAGTGTAGTTATCCTTTGATTTTTCTGCGGTGTGTGTTTGTTAGTTAGCAACATAGCTCACAAACGTATAGACAGATTTTGATTAAACTTCCCAGAAATGTCAGAAACTGGATAAGGAAAAAGTCATTAGATGTTTGGTGGGGGGTGTAATGCGGATAACCATCTGGATTCAGGATTTTTTTAAAAAGGATTCTTTACTATTGGGAGATAAGGCTCGCAGAAGTGATTTTCTAGTTTTTTTAAAATATGCTTATATGTATTCGTATGATTTTTTTGATGCAAGAGTCTTGACTGTCAGATCACTGTGAGTCCAAGTCACATTTAACATCACAATTATAAATATCTCTGTGTGGTGTGATTACACTAAAACATTGTTAAAAAGAATATATAAAATGCAAACTAAAGGCATGAGGTGCATTAATTAATATATAAAGAAGCATAAACTGTATGCAATGACTGCCCAGTACAAACTTGCCCAAAGCTTTCGTACGTATACGCAAATCCTTCTTCCAGTGTATAACAATTAAAAAAAAGTGCATTTTGTAGTTTGTGTGGTAGGATCCAGATTAATACTTGCATGCATTTATTTCGAAGCTTACTTTGCACTAAACAGGAAGTCACTGTGTGCATGTTTTAATGCTTTGTAACTAGACAGTAGTTGCTGCTGCTGTTGTTTCATAATGAAGAATTTGGTAATACTACAACAGGTGGACATATTGTAAACGCACCCTAAATTCATAGAAATTATCCCTTTGACGCTCAAATGTTTTTTGATGAGTTGGTCGGCGTAGACGGGTTGTTGACAAAAGTTGAAGCGACTTAAGTGTATTCTACTTTATATAATGTCTTAGCAAGAATACAATGTGTTATAGTTGTTTCTTTTGAAATAAACGCCCATTTCATTCAGTATTTGGTAATCCATCTTATCACCAGCATTGTGAGATCATTCCTAATGAGCATGATAAACATCTGATCAATTCAGAACCACTCCTGCAGGGAAACTATTTGTCAAAAAAAAAAGATCAAGTGACACTCAAGCAGCCACTCAGTAGGGACACAACACACATTCACATGTGCTACAACAACTTGTGTGAATCATTCTCGCACTTCCCGTTGTACTTATAAATTAAGAAAGACATTTACGTAGTTTTTCCTCACTAAATGTAAATATATTCGGACACAGCCTGTAAAGCAATGAGAGCAACACGGTCTACAGAACATTTATCATTTTAAGTCCCCCAAAATACCACACAGAGCAGCAAGGCGGCAGAACCAGTTTGCCAAGCGTGTTTTAACATGTCGACAGAGCCTACAAGATACTTTACACATGCTGAAGGGGAAAATGCTTAAAATCTGAAGCTCGATCTGAAACTGCACTGCCCATGGCAAAAACAGTAGTTACTGTGTATTAGTAGTAGTGTGTTGCTGTGCCCACCGTTTGCTGACTTGGTGGATAACAGAGATGTTGGAGAAGAGGTGATGGTGCTCTGTGGTCGTCATGGTTCTCTTCAGCGCGTCACTCTCCTTAAAATGTCGCACCAGGATGCCCAGACTGTGCAGGTATGAATGCTCTGATGTGATTATTTCAAAGATTGCCTGTCAAAAAAAACAAAAACACGTTTCCACCGAAGCAATGCAGAGAAATCATGCGGGTATAGGATTGGAATCACTGATTTGTGGCAGTGTTTGAGGAAGTTGCACTGCAAAACTCTAATATTTCAAATGAAACTCTCCAGGAGAGAATAGTGACTCGTATCATTGATCAGTCGCAATATGAACAGGAAGTAAAGGCATTGAAGTTATATTATCAGAGCCATGAGGTGACTTGAGACATAAAAGTGGGAAGCAAAGCCTGAATGTGGTTATACTTTTAGGGTGTGGCTTTATTCAGAAACTGTAGTGCAAACAGAGTGGACCTTTGCTATTGACACAACATGCCCTGCCACACTACACATACCAGTCATAACAAAGAGGCTCTGCTTACATTACTTAACATACAAATTGTCCACTATGTCATTATATCCCTTGTTGTTAACCTGAATGCCAACATGACTTGGAATTCGAAAGGGAACTTTAATTATGATGTACAGCTTTCTTGATACCTTCTACATACTGTATCAGTCAATAGTTTAGACACACTTTCCAATGCTATTGGATGAGAAGTTTTCCCAAACTTGTACTGTAGAACAAAAAGGGAGAAAACTGCTTTTTGTTACATGAATCACTTTTCTTTGGACTAATCTACAGAATGACTGTCAGAACTAAAAACACTATAAGAAGTAATCTAGTCTGGGGGTCTTCAACGCGCTAGTCGCTAGTTGGCAACTAGTGCCCCAATCGTTAGCTAGCAACTTAAGCCGCTAATTAGATTATTCCAATTAGCGCTATTTGCGCTAATTAGAGCGCTAATCGCTGGCTATCTTAATGGCTAACATGAATATGATAATATCAATATTTATTCATGATTGTATTCTAAACCTGCAAGGTACAGTGTGTAAGGGTGGTCATGCCACGGCCATTGCTAAACTACACTATAGTGTGAGGAAACACAAAAAAAGGTGGAGTATTATTTTCATCTAGTCGTGGCATGAGCATAATAACAAAGACATGAAAAAAGATGTTGTTTTTATGCAGCGTCTGAGTCGAACAGAGTGTGCAGGTGTTTCTAATGTTGTGACTGGGTGAGAATACACAATGCTCATTAAGTTGTTTTTTTTAATCGGGATTGGAAAAACAAAATAGTGGTGACGACTTCAATATATATTTATACAGTGTTCATTTTCATTAGATTAACAATGATACTTAAAGACAGAATGGGGCATGGTTTCATTTGCAATCTGGGAAGACCTCCAGAAACGACTCAAAAAGGGGTTATAAAAGTGACTTTGGAGAAAAATGTATACCAAAGCATAGCCAATACGTTAAATGTACACCACAAGAAAGTGTTTTAAATGTATATTATAATCATTATAGCTGGCCTTTAATTTGTATTTAAATATATTGAAATTTGTGGAAAGATTGCAGGGGGAATTTAAAAAATATATATATTTAAAAAAGTCTAATCAGCCAAAAATTTCACAAAAACCCTTGCAGTATCTTTGCGGACCTCCTGGGGGTTGCGGACCGCCTGCTGAAGACCTCTGGTCAAGTCTGAAAATATTTTTAAATATTGTTAAATTTTTCATGATTGTGTCTTAAAGGCCTACTGAAATGAATTTTTTTTAATTTAAACGGGGATAGCAGATCTATTCTACGTGTCATACTTGATAATTTCGCGATATTGCCATATTTTTGCTGAAAGGATTTAGTAAAGAGCATCGACGATAAAGTTCGCAACTTTTGGTCACTGATATAAAAGCCTTGCCTGTACCGGAAGTAGCGTGACGTAGTCAGTTGAACATTTCCACCAAAGTTCCCTATTGTTTACAGTGATGGCGGCCAGAAGGGAAAGCGATTCGGACCGAGAAAGCGACGATTTCCCCATTAATTTGAGCGAGGATGAAAGATTTGTGGATGAGTAAAGTGCAAGTGAAGGACTAGTGGGGAGTGGAAGCGATTCAGATAGGGAAGATGCTGTGAGAGGCGGGTGGGACCTGATATTCAGCTGGGAATGACTACAACAGTAAATAAACACAAGACATATTACAGTATACTCTATTAGCCACAACACAACCAGGCTTATATTTAATATGCCACAAATTAATCCCGCATAACAAACACCTAGGTGTTTGTTATGCTAGCTCCTAGCTCCCGTCCATATAACCCGCCAATACAATTCAAACACATGCACAACACACACAATCACTCAGCCCAAAGGACCGTTCACCTAACCCAAGGTTCATAAAGCTTATATATTTACCCAAAGTTACGTACGTGAAACGCACGTACGGGCAAGCGATCAAATGTTTGGAAGCGCAGCTGCGTACTCACGGTAGCACGTCTGCGTCTGTGTATACAAATAAAAGTAATCCTGGTAAGAGTCTGTGTTGTCCCAGTTCTCTACAGGCGTCTGTGTATCGAAGTCAAAGTCCTCCTGGTAAGAGTCTCTGTTGTGCGAGTTCTTCGATCTTGACTGCATCTTTCGGGAATGTAAACAATGAAACACCGGCTGTGTTGTGTTGCTGACTTCCCTCACAAAATACTCCGCTTCGCACCGACAACTTTCTTATTTGCTTGCTCAGCTTCTTTCTCCATAATGCAATGAACAAATTGCAACAGATTCACCAACACAGATGTCCAGAATACTGTGGAATTATGAAATGAAAACAGAGCTATTTTGTGTTGGCTTCAATGGGGTACCGATACTTCTGTTTCACTGGCTACGTCACGCGCATACGTCATCATCCAAAGGCGTTTTCAACCGGAAGTTTAGCGGGAAATTTAAATTGCACTTTATAAATTAACCCGGCCGTATTGGCATGTGTTGCAATGTTAAGATTTCATCATTGATATATAAACTATCAGACTGCGTGGTCGGTAGTAGTGGCTTTCAGTAGGCCTTTAAGTCCCACTAGAATTGCTTTGTGTTTGTATAGATTTGTATGAATGTTGTCTTTTAGTGGCATGTGTGCCACCCGTGTTGCCAGCAAGGATTACGCCTCCAAACAAGCAAACCAGTAGCATAATCTGATCCTTCCAGTTTCGATAGTTAGCCTAATTGATCCTATGGGGCCACCATACTTAAAGCTTGGGTTGAGCAATGCGTAAAAGAGCCAAAACAAGCCGCAGTTGGCACATGTGACAAGTCATATGACATCAGTTTGTCATGCATGCCTCTGTCATTTATTTACACACCTAATGACAGGTTCTCCTAAATGAGAAGGAAAGGTAAAGAGAATAAGCTTGTTGAACTTATGACCACCTAAACCTTTACTATTACTCCTGCTATATTTTACATGTCATGCCTGCATACTGCAACATGGCTAAACCTTGTTAATAATTATTTAAATATCAGCACACAAAGAGACAAGCTGCTTACCTCTTGCCGCTTTCTCTCTTGAGGTGAGATCCTGCTCAGTATATCGTTGTCCTTCACCTTTATGACGACAAGGAGCATACAAACGGATTGACAATCAAGCAGAGGAGGAGCACAGCTCTCTGACTTACCTGCGGCAGCTGGCTCCAGGTGAGCTGCGCCGGCCGGTAGCTCTTCACCACGATGTTCTGGTCCTCCACGGGAGGTTCCACCACCACAAAGTCATCCAGAAGTTCATCCTGGTTAGTGGAGTGCAAACCTCGCTCTCGGATCTCCTGGTAGAGGCACGGCGTTGCTGGAGAGCAAATCCACAAATTTATCATTTTAGGGAAAATTCTAAGCAATTCTGGACTTCAAGCTGATATTCAATTTCTAAAAAAAATAAGAGCAGAGAATAACTCTACATCTGCATATCAAACACAATACTAAATGCTAAATAAATAATTTCAAGACAGCTTCTTGTTCCAGTTAACATACATTGACAAGCGCAGTAAGCCAAAACAGTCCAACAGGAGGACGAGCTGTTCCTGAAGGACACTACAATTCAATAATCATGACTCAACAATGCCACATTCAGCATGTGGAGCCCAAACCAGACTGTGGCGTATAGGCTTTAATTCCCGCTCGCTCAGCACTCTTCATTGTCAAGAAGTTGTACAACACACTGACCTAAAACGGCCACCAAAACACACTCTGATGATTTGTAGCGGTTGTAGTGTTTTGGACACTTTTAGGGAAGTGAGGAGAGACACAGTCGTACCGTCTTTAAATGATCCTCGGTGGGTACGGTTCCTCCTTCTCCCCAGGGTTCGCTGGAAAGACGACAACATGACAGTTTGTCATTGAGGAATTCACATCACAAGTGTCCGGGGTATGGAAAATTTGAAACAGTTGCAGAGACACAGCATCATACAAACATGACTAACAGAGAATATAATGGAGGTTGTCTTAGACATAATGAGCTTTCTTGTTTAATCTAGACTATAATGACAATATATCGCTGTAACATCAACTACAATGACTGGCACCCAGTCTAACTGGGATAGACTCCAGCTTACCCGTTAGCCTGAATAAAAGATTTGTGTGTATTTGCCCCTTTGTTTGTTAGCAAGCAGGCTACGTCCTGGTTAAGGGGCGACAAACAAAGTTTAAGAATAGAGACTTAAAGTTTGTAAATAAAACTCTGTTATGACATCTTTATCTAAATCCTTACCAACATATATTGGGTTCTTTTTTGCGTAATCCTAATAAGTGCGTCTGCCCGACTATAAGAACAACAAAGCTAGTAGTGCCTTCAGACTTTAATACAATACGGTAGGGGTCTCTAACCTGGATTACAAAAAGAGATACTTTTACAAAATGAAAACGGCCAAGATCTACTCATTTTTGTAACGTTGCATTCATAGCTTGTTTTAACCCAAAATAAATTTCCGGCACCTTGGTATCGATACCAGTACTCAATGGTATCAATTTCCGGTACGTTTCATAAAACAAAAATTCAATATTCAACACTGAGCTGATACAGTACATTGTTTTCTTACACTTCTTAATCTCAATTGAAAGTATTATATTATAGAATTTGCTTTTATTTGCAATTCCCAGAAGTCAAATGGCAGTATTGTATGGACTACGGTGTGTTGCCTTGGCCAGGCAGTAGTCTTTGCAATTTTAGTTAAATGTGACAATCTTTAGTTTTTCCGAGCCATATGAAGTGTTTATACTGTAAATATTAGCATGTATTTTAGTTTTAGTATTGATTAACAAATATAGAGGTGTTGGAATTGCCATGTAAAATAGCTAATGCTAATTGATAGCATGTCTTTAGCATAGCCAACGTAAATTAAAATCGAGCTAGCGCATCTTTAAAAGTGGAGCCTTAATGTACTTTCCGAGTGCCTTCTTCTTGCTTTGTTGGCATGGAAAATTTGAACATTACTTTAAGACAATCTGGTTGAGTCTGCTCGGAGTACCTGAATGCTTGTTTCTCCGGCGTGTACTTAAACCGGTGCTAAGTCTGCAATGATACCTTTTGTTGTGACGTGACGTCACAAACAGTATCGAAACATGGTACCATTCGATTTGACGTGATTCAGTACTGATGTAATTCGTTCAGTACATATAAAAGTACCGAATTCAGTAGCCATCCTTACATTTTGTATTTAAAAAAAAATCAACAAAACATTCCGTTTATCAGCTTCTTGTATTTCAGTATGTATTTAGTTCTAGTGCAGTTTTTTCCAATCACTATTAGAGCAACTTTGACAAAAAATAATTATTTTGTGCTTTATACGACGGGCAACATTTAAATTGTACTTACAGTAAATTAGGAAGCAGATCTCCACTCAAACAGTTCGGTCATTATCTGTGCTATTTTGTGGTAATTTGGTATTAAATAGAGGTATCATGTTGGAATTAAACACACGTACATATACTGAGAGTATAAGCAAACATTATTTTACCCTTTGGTGAGCTACTCAAAATCAGTTAGGTGGAGACCCCTGCAGTACAGGATGACTTTATTTACATGTTGGCCCATAAAAATGAATAAATAAAGCCCTACCTTCCTTCCAGGACTGCGAGTCGGACCTGGACTGGACGCTCTTCCCTCTTTAAGAGGTTGTAGTGTGTTTGCAGCCATTTTCCCTCTTGCCATGGCCTCAATGTCCAGGCTGGTAACAGCCGCTCTGTACGACTTGTTCCTGCCGTTCCTCCTCAACGAAAAACCGTCTCCATCGCTGTCATAGTCCTCCCAGGTCACGTTGGAACCCTGCGTTGAGTGACGAGTACGTGCTCCATTGCTGGATTTCTCCAGTCCCATGGGGAAGGTCACCACAGTGGTGTGGTGGCGATTCTTGGTTCGGCTCGTCGTGGCGAGGTTCTTGGGGATGAGCTGCTCGGTGCCGAGCTTCAGCGCCGCTGCACTTTGTGTGCTCAAAATCAAGCGCTGCGGCACCACGAGCCTGTCCGTTTTGTCATCTTGTATTGGGGTTGCTTTGGGCTGGAAAGCGGGCGAGCTTTGTGACTGGCAGCAATCATCGCCGGGCTCGGATATGTGGAGCACCGTGGAAAACTCGCTCCCTTGAATTACACGGGTCTGGTCGCCCGCACAGTGGTCTGTGTGAGACATGGTGTCCTGCCGCTGTCAGCTTGGGCACTGTGGTCTTCTTCAGCACATTAGACGACTGTTCAGATAGCAGTTTTGCAGATGTTCACTAGAAGGGACTACATGAGCAAAGAGGGAATGAGTTAGAGCAGGGGTAGGGAACCTATGGCTCTCGAGCCAGATGTGGCTCTTTTGATGACTGCATCTGGCTCTCAGATCAATCTTAGCTGACATTGCTTAACACGATAAGTAATGAATAATTCCGCTGGTAATCACAGTGTTAAAAATAACATTCAAAATATAAAACATTCTCATGCATTTCAATCCATTCATCCGTTTTGTACCGCACCTGTTCAAGAAGTCGTATTAATGGTAAGAAGTATTTTATTTATTATTGGTTAGCTTCAGAATAACAGTGTTATTAAAAAGAATAAGAGACTTATTATACTCTAAAAATGTTGGTCTTACTTAAAAATGCCCGCATTTAGTTGTATTCAGTATTAAAAAATATTATATGGCTCTCACGGAAATACATTTTAAAATATTTGGCTTTCATGGCTCTCTCAGCCAAAAAGGTTCCCGACCCCTGAGTTAGAGCGTATGAACTCATGAGTCACTTTTTTCTAGCAAACGCGTAAACACAAACTCCTATAACACACTACAGGTCAGTTCATTGTGACGCACATGCATTTCTGTGCTACCTTTGACCTGCCCTGTGGTATAGAAAGCAAGTAAACAGGTGGGTGGGAGTCTTTTACTCATTAAAAAAGTCATTTTCAAACATTTTGAGTTGAGTTGAGTTTATTTGGAACATGCATGCATACAACATGATACATCACAATTTCCAGTTTCTCTTTTCAACATGTTCGAAAAGGAGTAGGAAGAAGCAGCTTATTTAATCCTACCCCTTTTCTTTTACGTAACAGTTGCTAAAACTTACTGTTCTCAATTTATTCACAATATACTCCATAAGTAATCACAATAAAAAATAAATAAATAATACTCGGTGGAGTAAGTTGCATTTCATATGGTGAGATGAGTAAGATTATTTTTAAAATGAACGGATGGATGGATGAAATAAATTCAGAATGTTTATCATGGTTCTTCTTCTTTGTACTTTGTAAACACTTTAAGTTTGAAGAGTGTCTTAAAGTGCATCATATTAGTACATTTTTTGATTGCTTTGCTTAATCCAGGGGTGTCCAAAGTGCGGCCCGGGGGCCATTTGCAGCCCGCAGGTCATTTTTTAACGGCCCCACGACACATTCTAAAAATACGATAAAAAAACCCAAACAAACGTGGTATAAAAGAGCAAACAGGTGAAATGTAACAAGAAAATGTTGCAATGTTTACTCTAATTACACAAAGCTGCCATGTAGGCTGTTTCTTTCTTTAAAAAAATAATATTTAATCAAAATCAACGTCATTATGAATTATTGACCTATTCAAGGCTCCAATTACGTCACATTAAATATTCCACTTTGAGATATTCTTTGGGGAAAATGTTGCATATTTTGTGTTTGCCATATAAAAAACTGAGCTGTTGTTTTTTAAAAGAAGGGCCTAAAATGAACAAACAAAAAACATAAACAACAATAAAACTTAGAATTGACGGACAGATCTGAAGCTGATCTCGAGATTATTGTGCTAAAAGTAATCAGTAAAAAAAAAAAAGTATAATTTATTTTTTAACACTAATGAGTAGGACCCTTTTGGATACCCAATAATTTTAGTGGGGTTTTTTTTGTGTGTGTGTCATTGCTCAAAAAATGTCAATGTTGTTATGAGTTATGGTCCTTTTTAAGGCTCCAATTATTTTATAATCTCAAATATTCTACTTTAAAATTTAATTGGGGGAAAATATTGCATAATTGGTGGGTTTTTTTCCATAAAAAACCTGGGTTTTCTTTGACCAAAAGGGCATACAACTTAAATGTTTAAAAACGTTTTTTTGACAGATAGACCTAATGTTGATCTAGAGATTTAAACTTTGAATAATAATAATAATAATAATAATAATAATAATAATAATAATAAATAATGACACATTTTTAATATTTTTTTGACCAAAACTCTTTGGGTTCACCGGGATCAAGCCTGAGTGGCGGCCTAAATGTATATTTTTTTATACATTTATCTGTCTATCTGTGTTGGCCCTGCGATGACGTGGCGACTTGTCCAGGGTGTACCCCGCCTTACGCCCGATTGTAGCTGAGATAGGCTCCAGCACCCCCCGCGACCCCGAAGGGAAAAAGCGGTAGAAGATGGATGGATGGATGGATGGAAGTATTGGTTTTTAAAATAAAAAAATATCAAAATGGCCCCCGCTTGCTTTGATTTTTCAGTGTGTGGCCCTCAGTGGAAAAAGTTTGGACACCCCTGGCTTAATCCATTCCATAATTTAATTCCACATACAGATATACTGAAGGTCTTAAGTGTTGTACGTGCATACAAATGTTTTAAATTACATTTTTCTCTAAGATTATATTTCTCCTCTTTTTTGAAAATAATTGTTGTATACTATTGGGTAGCAGATTATAGTTTGCTTTGTGTATAATTTTAGCTGTTTGCAAATTCACTATGTCGTGGAATTTCAGTATTTTTGATTCAATAAATAAAGAGTTTGTATGTTCTCTATATCCAACATTATGTATTATTCTAACTAATTTTGAGATGACATATGGCCTTACATATTCCTACAAACATTTGAAATGGGACTTTACATATAGGCAAGGACAAGTTTGTTTTTATAACTATGAGGGCGGAGAATTGAAGAGAAAAAGAGCTAGCTAAAGATCCAGGGTTAGCTTTCTTCTTCAATGTATGTGACATTTGAATCTGTTCAAGCCCCTTTGCAAACGCTTTTACACATTTTACACTCCAATGCAGAGATTTTTATGAGCTAGTTTTAACTCTTCGAGAGAGGCGGATTAGGGTGGGAAAAGAAAAGAAAGGAAGAAAGGAAGAAAGAAAGAAAAGCCTGCCTCAACATTCCCATGGTCGTTCATGGCGAGGTGACGCGAAGTAAAAGCAAAACACAAGTCAGGTAAAAAAAAAAACCCATAGCCGTCTTACCTGAGTGAGGTGAACTTTTCAACGTGCAAATGTGCAAAAGGCAAAAGCGAGCTTGTTGTCCACACAGCTCCGTCATTCGTGTCACATATTTCGAGTATTCTGCGCGAACAGTCACTTCCTACTTTGGTGGCTGCCGGGTGACGTCATCAAGACAGGTGAGCGCCGATCAGTAACGGAGAAAGAAGCAAACTAGTGAACTAAGTCGTCTTCTTTTTTTAAAATAGCTTTACGAGAGTTGGACAAAGTGCCCGTTTAATTTATTTTCAAATTGTTTCAACGTTTATATTTACATGACTTATTTTCCCAAATGAATAACTTTTACTGTGTTTACACTTTGAATCTTCCTTGAGTCTTTGGGCCCTGCAACTTGTAAAACAGCTCGTTGTTGCACCCTAGCGACCAATAGCTGGTGTTACAACACTTTACATAAAAGCACCCATCAAACTGTATTATATTTTTGGAGACCAGGGCCCAGGGGTCCCAAAACTACGGCCCACGGGCCGGATCCGGCCCAAGAAAAAAAATGTTTTTATATATATATATATTTTTTTTTTTATTTTAATTTTTTTTTCTCTATTTTTTTAATTTTTTATTTATTTTATTTTATTTATTTATTTTTTTTAAAATTTGTCCTTCCTAATCCATTTTCTACTGCTTGTTACTCTCGGTGTCTCCTAGCCACTCAGGCAAATCATATTGTCTAAAAATGCATTTTCCCATCGATAACGTGATATCATCACGCTCACGCCACAGTGTCGGGCGAGCGTGCGGCAAGTGTGCCCTTGTTCAGTCAATTAGCGCTCGAGGAATCTTGATACATCCATCCATCCATCCATTTTCTACCACTTGTCCCTTTCGGGGTCGCTGGAGCCTATCTCAGCTGCATTCGGACAGAAGGCGGGGTACACCCTGGACAAGTCGCCACCTCATCACAGGGCCAATCTTGATACATATATATATATATATATATATATATATATATATATATATATATATATATATATATATATATATATATATATATGACTGCATTCCACAACCTAAATGTGGCTGCGCATGCTATCCACTACTGTGGGATGATGGGTAATGTAGTTCTTATGTTACCTAGCTCATAACATCACAATATATGTCTGCCTTAGGCCAGCTAGAAGGCCTTACTGACAAGAACTCGTGATTTGAATGGGTATCGCAACTGTCTGTCTAATCTATGTCCCCGTTCACTTTCTGTGCATTGTTGATTCTGAAGGCCTCGGGCAGATTTTGTACAGCATGGCAACATAAGCTAGCTGAATTCTGATTGGATAAAAAACTCAATAACCTAAAAACAACAGCGCTGGAAGGAGCATAATATGACATGAAGAGAATATGAATACTTTTAGATATTTAGGGGAAGTAAATTAAAAATTACTTTTATCTTTAATTATGATCATGATTTCTGGTTATGTTAGGCCAGTAGAGAAGGCCTTGCTGGCCCTGACGGTCCACCACTGCGTGAAAATAATTTATCGTGGTCATGCAATAAACTATAGGGATTTTTTACAATCAATTTTTCATTCGAGTACAGTAGTGCCTCAATTTAAGAGCTTAATTGTTTCTGTGCGCTTAAACCATTACACTTGTACTGTATCTCAAATCAACTAACCCAATTGAAATGAATTGAAATCAATTTATTTTGTGCTTGCCCCTCCAAAACAGCACCATTTAACATATAACATGCCGTTTAGAAAGAAAAACAAACTTTTAGATCAGAAATATTGTATGAAAAACAATATATTAGAATGTACTACTAACAACTACACGCGGTTTCATAATGTAATGCTATAATAATGTAGAGCATTGACCTTGGAGAGCTTCTCGTCGGTAACACCATCAGCAGCTTCTCAATATTTTCATGGATAAGTGTCGATGTTTTGGTTGCAATTTTAACATCCTTGGCTGGCATTAGACTTATTCTGCTTCAGTATGGTGCAGACTAGCAATACGCTCAAATTGCTTCACCAACTTGGCTATCATGTTTTTGATGATGTATTTCTTTAATTCAATGATTAACATCCACTTCTTCTCAGAACTGTCCTTTACACTCACTTTGTTACTTATCATGGTTGTAAAAACAAAGTTATGCGCAGCTTTAGCTATCAACTAATGCTGGCAAGTAAGACCAGATGTTTTGGGCTGATCCTTGTGCCATTTGCTTCACCAACTATTGGACAGCTGTTATCTCAAAACACTCTTAAGTTGAGGTACCACTGTACAAGTTTAGGTACATTACTCAGGGAAAAGAAATCAATCAAAATATATCCAAAGTAAGTGTTTTTAAGTATTTTGTAAAATAATACATTTTAGTGTAAATAGTAGCAGGTGACAACAGGTTTTTCAGATGCACATTTTTTTAAATTGTATTTATTTTTTACTCTGTAATGGATTGAATATAAAATATAGCAAGTGCAATATGTTAAATATGACATTTTCAGGTAAAGGTACAATTAAAAAATGTAATAGCAAATAAAATAAAATATACAAGAACTACTCAATTACAGAAACACAAATAAACCATTTGGAATAGCATGTACTGCAAGTTCATGGTAAATGTCACAAGGATCAAACTGTACTCAGGAATTTAAGAATGAATTATTGTCAAGTAAACCGTGGTCAATTGAATCATTAAATGTATGTCCTGCCTGTTAAATAGTATTTAGTAAAGTAATAATATTAGACAAGTGTGCTCACAATAAATACCCATTCTAATCAGTTTGGTTATTACGATTTATTTCCTTTCATTTTTAACAGTCTGAAAACAAAATGATGCTTGAATTAGCCAACGTTCTATTCAATCAAGGCTGAGATGCAGTACGCAAACAATGGAATAATCATATTTATATAGGGTGACTATGTACAAAGTGTATATGTATAGAAAAATCAAATGGCAATGACGTTTACATCATTTTCAATTTCAACATCATATGGCATCCGATGAAAGCAAATCATTATTTCCAATGGACTCCCCTCGACGACGAGATCTGTTGTCGCTGACGACATTATTGTATCTTCATAACATTCTGTACATCTGACATATAGCAGTAAACATTTGTGACATTTTGAAAAAGAAAAACATCAAGAAATTCTTGCACTTTTGCATTTCTCTGCTTGATTTGTTTTGTTTTTCTTACAGAATATCTGGGTCAGGCAAATAGTTTATACAGTATACGCTTGATACACATTATACAACATTCATGACCACAGTATAGATTAACACATATTGATAAATTCATTACGAACGATGGGACATTTTAATTTTTCCATCGCTGATTAAGAACATTTTGATTTGCTAATAATGTGGACATTGATTTTCGGCAAAGTGAATAAACATATTGCTTTATAAGATAACTATGGCAGAAATGTGAAGAATGCACATTTTTGAGCTTTACACAAAAGGGTGGCGATGATAGGAGATTTGTTTAGTATAGAAAAAGAAACCTACTAACTTACCATTGTTTGCATAACCGTGATCGTGGCTACTGTACAAAACAAATATAACAGCTCTTTGCCTAATTTCCGTGGCAACAATGCTCACAAATAGCCCCTTTTACTTGTCACCCACTGTCCGTATAAGTACAACTACAAGTATCGGAATTAAGGACACATGCAGTTAAAAGAAGTGGTCTTACGTAAAGGGCAACCAGTGCATGCCAAAGCTACACTATTGTTTGTTTCTCCATGAGACTTTGAAAATGAGCCACCACCATGGAGGCGGCAACCCCAGCAAGGTCCTGTGTGAATGGAGGCTGGGAATAAGTATCGAGGAGGGAGGAGCAATCAGTGAAGGCCATGAGTGTGGAGTATATGAGAGGATGTTGTGATGGGCGGCAGCAGAGGAGGAGGAGTATGGAAGGCCGGGTCACTGTTTGGCTATGTCCCCTTTCTTCAGGATGATCTGTCGCTGCCAGGGGGCCAGCTTGGTCTCATCGTAGCCCAGGGTTCTTAATCGGTCTTGCTCTGTCTTCTCCTCCATCTCTTTGACCTGTTTGGCCTTCTCCTCCGCTTTTCTGGATGTGTTCGGAAATGTAAAAAAATACTGTTAAGTATAAGCTTATGTAACAATTAATTTAAAATGCCTTTTATGTACAGTGAAATTAATATAAATAAAATAACAATAGAGAAATAAAAAAAATTGCAATATCTATCTTTTTTATTAGGGATGTTCCAATTAGGGATTAATGCTGCCGATTCTGATACCAACCATCCATGAGTGAGATCGACAGATACCAATACCGATCACATGTATTAACTGTACTTTTTTCGATGTATTTATGGTAAGTGCTATTGACAGCTTAACAATATGAACATAATATTAAAACTAGTTCCGTATTCTTTTTTATCAAATTAAATTGTGTGAGCAAAACAAAGTCAATAATACACAAGATGGTCAGATGGTTAATGTATGAATTATTGTTATTATTATTATCTATTTTTTCAATTATTTATTTTTTGTTATTTTCATTTATTTTCATTTTGGATTTTCTCGAGTTCATGTAAGCGTCTCTCAATGGATGTGTGAATGTGAATGTGAGTGGGACTGGGGAGGGGGAGGGGGGGTTATTTGGTTTTGTTTGGTTGTATTTGCTTTGTCTTGTATGTTTTGTTTTTCCTCTGTTTGTTATATGTCTTCGCTGGTGTTATTTTTGGAAAATAATAAATAATAAAAAAAATACATAAATTAAAAAAATATATATATAATAACAAAAATAATAACAATAATAACAATAATAATAATACACAATAATTAAATAAAATCAAAACTACTATATATTACTATATTAAATCATTTTTGCCTGTGTCCGATGAATTATTACCTAAATTTGTAAACATAACAAAAAAATGATTTTAAGAAAATAGAAAATATTAATTACTAGCGATGTTTCAATCAGGGATTAATGCTGCCGATTCTGATACCGACCATCCATGAGTGAGATCGGCAGATACCAATACCGATCACATGTATTAACTGTACTTTTTTTGATGTATTTATGGTAAGTGCTATTGACAGCTTAACAATATGAACATAATATTAAAACTAGTTCCGTATTCTTTTTTATCAAATTAAATTGTGTGAGCAAAACAAAGTCAATAATACACAAGATGGTCAGATGGTTAATGTATGAATTATTGTTATTATTATTATCTATTTTTTCAATTATTTATTTTTTGTTATTTTCATTTATTTTCATTTTGGATTTTCTCGAGTTCATGTAAGCGTCTCTCAATGGATGTGTGAATGTGAATGTGAGTGGGACTGGGGAGGGGGAGGGGGGGTTATTTGGTTTTGTTTGGTTGTATTTGCTTTGTCTTGTATGTTTTGTTTTTCCTCTGTTTGTTATATGTCTTCGCTGGTGTTATTTTTGGAAAATAATAAATAATAAAAAAATACATAAATTAAAAAAACATATATATAATAACAAAAATAATAACAATAATAACAATAATAATAATACACAATAACTAAATAAAATCAAAACTACTATATATTACTATATTAAATCATTTTTGCCTATGTCCGATGAATTATTACCTAAATTTGTAAACATAACAAAAAAATGATTTTAAGAAAATAGAAAATATTAATTACTAGCGATGTTTCAATCAGGGATTAATGCTGCCGATTCTGATACCGACCATCCATGAGTGAGATCGGCAGATACCAATACCGATCACATGTATTAACTGTACTTTTTTTGATGTATTTATGGTAAGTGCTATTGACAGCTTAACACTATGAACATAATATCAAAACTAGTTCTATATTCTTTTTTATCAAATTAAATTGTGTGAGCAAAACAAAGTCAATAATACACAATAACTAAATAAAATCAAAAACTACTATATATTATTCTATTAAATTTTTTTTGCCTGTGTCCGATTAATTATTACCTAAATTTGTAAACATAACAAAAAAAATATTTTTAGAAAATCGAATCTACCTAATCACTCTAATATCAATCATATACTAATATTACCTTTACTGTCGACACCACCCATTAATGATTTGATCCACCCTTGTTAGTGCAGACACATCAACACTTAAGAGCTGTTAATTGATCCTCTCTCTAGACTCTTATTAATCTACTTTTTAATTTCTTCTTACTCTCTGCTGTAACGCGGTTCCATTGACACTTTTTAAACTAGACTATGGGAATATTTCTTGGTGTTTTTTTTCCACATATTTGTTCATGAAAATCAACCGATACTGATCGGTGGCCAATCAATTGGCACATTCCAATTTATCACAGAATTTGCAATAAACTACACATACTGCACTACCTTTTCTGTCATTAACTCACACAACAGTAATCATTGTTTTTTAGTATTTTGTATTATTTCCTGTCCAGCGCTGTTATTTTTTTTCACTTCCTCTTTGCCTCAGTTTACCACCATTCCTCTGGTGTAAGCGCTGGCTTCCTGGATGCTTCATGGATCATTTTGCTTTGTATGTCAATGTGTTGCTTTGCGTTTTGCGCTTACTATGTCTGTTTGAGCCTTGTGCACTTCCCTGCTGCACATGTTTGTTTTTGTCATAAAAAACATTTTACCTGCGCTACGCCTGCCGTCTCTGCATCCTGGCGTCACAACAAACCGTGACACGAAATGAAAAATGTTTGCACATGTATATAGTCAGAACAATGCATTTTCCTTATCTGATTGAACTTTTTGTACATTTTATCTTTATTATTCTATTTTTTTTTTTTTTAATACCCCCATTCCTCTGGTGTAAACGCTGGCTTCCTCACCTGTCCATGATTGGCAATCAGGACACACCTGTCGCTGGTTGCCAGTCAGGATGCTTCATGGATGATTTTGCTTTGTATGTCAATGTGTTGCTTTGTGTTTTGTGCTTCCTATGTCTGTTTGAGCCTTGTGCACTTCCCTGCTGCACGTGCTTGTTTTTGTCCTTAAAAAAACATTTTACCCGCACTACGCCTGCCGTCTCTGCATCCTGGCGTTACTACGAACACAGCCGTGACACAAAACGAAAAATGTTCCGCATGTCAGAACAAAACATTTTCTTTATCTAATTGAACTTTTTGTACATTTTATCTTTATTATTATTATAATTTTTTTTTTTTACCACCTGGCAATCAGGACACACCTGTCCCTGGTTGCCAATCAGGATGCTTCATGGATGATCAGAACAATGCATTTTCTCTATCTAATTGAACTTTTTGTACATTCTATCTTTATTAGTCTATTATTCTTTTTTATTGCATGTCTGCACCAGAGAATACGCTGCTTTTGATTTATTTGTACAGTTGCAAAAAAATGCATTCATAATGTTTACTAATAAATAGGGATGTCCGATAATGGCTTTTTGCCGATATCCGATATTCCGATATTGTCCAACTCTTAATTACCGATACTGATATCAACCGATACCGATATCAACCGATACCAAAATATACAGTCGTGGAATTAACACATATAATGCCTAATTTGGACAACCAGGTATGGTGAAGATAAGGTCCTATTTAAAAATAAAAATAAAAAAAAATAAGAGAAATAAATTAAAAACATTTTCTTGAATAAAAAAGAAAGTAAAACAATATAAAAACAGTTACATTGAAACTAGTAATTAATGAAAATGAGTAAAATTAACTGTTAAAGGTTAAATAAGTGTAAATGAGTGTAAATGGGGGAGGGAGGTTTTTTGGGTTGGTGTACTAATTGTAAGTGTATCTTGTGTTTTTTATGTTGATTTAACAAAAAAAAAAAGAACAAAAAAAAAAAAAAAAAAGATATCGATAATAAAAAAAAACAATACCGATAATTTCCAATATTACATTTTAAAGCATTTATCGTCCGATAATATCGGCAGGCCGATATTATCGGACATCTCTACTAATAAAATGTTTCCCTTACTCCCCGAAAAAGCGGCTATATATATTTTGTGGATTTTTCTGTAACTGGACATTGTAGGAACTAAACATACATTATGTTAATTTTGCCTTTAAATTTGACTCAAGTTTTAAATTTTTCTCAAACTGATACACACACCTATACACTATTTTACCATTTTATTGATAATTTAATTTTATATGAATAATTTTATGAAAGAAGAAGAAAGAGGGATGGACAATTAGGTGTGTACTTTAGACCACTAGCTGGTACCCAACCTTTTTGTGGCTGCGGACCGGTCAAAGCTTGAACATTCTTTATGACAAACCCCCCCCACGGACCGGGGGGGGGGTTTGTCATAAAGAAATACAATCATGTGTGCTTATGGACTGTATCCCTGCAGACTGTATTGATCTATATTGATATATAATGTATACATTGTGTTTTTATGTTCTATTTAATAAAAAAAAAAAAAAAAATTTTTATTTTATTTTATTTTTTTATTTCTTGTGCGGCCCGGTACCAATCGGTCCACGGACCGGGGACCGCTGCTTTAGACCTACTGCACTAAGAGTTGTGTGTGATATTTTGACCCGGCAACACGATTGGTTGTGCTTATGACGTCACCACAATGGCGCGGCAGTTTCAAAGTATCTGTGTGTGTTTTGAAAAGACCCCTGACGCCGATGTGCTCTTGTTTTTGAGAAAAGTCAGTGAATTTTCCCCAAAAAATTCTGTCAATATATAAATCAAAATGTACTGTATATTCTATGAGACGTCCTATCTATGGAACACAGGGAAACGTCTATGTCGGCCAACTTTGCAGATAAGTGCACTACGGACTACTGTGGGTTTGGCTGTTAGCATTGTGATGCTAACATAAGTCGAGGAGGTAATAAGTAACTTGTATGTTTCTACGGATAAGGTAGATATTCTTAACGTTCGAGTAACAACATTATTCACCAATCCCCAACAGTACTACCTATAGCGATTGATAATGGCAGATATTCTTAATTTTGTAAGAAAACCAATGTTAGTCTAATGCTCATTCATTTTGATAGCATTTTGTGTTGAGACTGGAGTAGACTTAAACTGTGTATCATTTAGTCTGCTTCCACTGGTATCCTTTTCCATATATATACACTACCGTTCAAAAGTTTGGGGTCACCCAAACAATTTTGTGGAATAGCCTTCATTTTTAAGAACAAGAACAGACTGTTGAGTTTCATATGAAAGTTCTCTTTTTCTGGCCATTTTGAGCGTTTAATTGACCCCACAAATGTGATGCTCCAGAAACTCAATCTGCTCAAAGGAAGGTCAGTTTTGTAGCTTCTGTAACGAGCCAAACTGTTTTCAGATGTGTGAACATGATTGCACAAGGGTTTTCTAATAATCAATTAGCCTTCTGAGCCAATGAGCAAACACTTTGTACCATTAGAACACTGGAGTGATAGTTGCTGGAAATGGGCCTCTATACACCTATGTAGATATTGCACCAAAAAGCAGACATTTGCAGCTAGAATAGTCATTTACCACATTAGCAATGTATAGAGTGTATTTCTTTCAAGTTAAGACTAGTTTAAAGTTATCTTCATTGAAAAGTACAGTGCTTTTCCTTCAAAAATAAGGACATTTCAATGTGACCCCAAACTTTTGAACGGTAGTGTATATAATTAAGTGGATTTTTCTCATTTACACCATAGTTGTAGTACTTTTTTTATTTTTAAAATCACAATTATACCATAAAATAAGCACAATTGTGATTTAACAAAGTGTATCAGTAGAATTTTGGTTCTTACCTCTTTTGTTCCCTGTCACATCAGGAGGGCATAAGCAGAAGAGGGAAAGGTGTAAATATCAAATAATTTACAGGATTACATGTAGCAACAAAACATTTTTCTATTTCACAATTAGGCCACATTACCTTGACCAGATTCCATGTTCAGATCTGTTTTTACCTCATTTTGTTTTACATGTCCAAAAATGTACATGTGTTGCAACAACCAACCGGCCAACTGTTGCATGGTGATGATTCACAGAACAACACAGCTTCGTTACTCACCTCTCTTCGTTCATTTTCTTCTTCATCATGTCTCTCCTCCAGGCGGGCATCGATGCCAGACGTGCCGCCTCCTCGTCAGCCTGTCAAGGTCGGCAGAGCGACAGATACTGTGTGAGTAAACCCTCGAAAAGTGCTCCTACTTTGTATAACCCTTCATTTGAAAGATATGTCGTCGTACACAAGAACAAAGAGCAGAAAACAGACTGACTTCTGTCTAATAACTGGCTAGAAGAATAAAAGTCAGTTCATTGTTGAAATAGTATGGGAGAATCTTTTTAGGAATGTTCTGAACTCTTGTTTCCATGCCAGTTTTGCATTGATTTGATTAATGCTGCCAGGATGAGTTTTTGTAGCATTGATGTAGCTTAACTTCCCATAGATAATGTACTGTTCTTTATATAGCACACTAGTTGAAACTAAATCAACAGGTTGTAGGCTATAGTGCACTCCATTTTGCTGCAGATGCTTTAAGAAACAATTAATCAACAATCTATTCAACATTATATTATTCTGGTTATGAATAACCCTATATACCTATATACAGTGTATATAGGAACATATATATACAGTACTTTAACATACAAGATACATAAAAACATACGGCAAACAGCGCACATAATATGCATTCCTCTCCTGTTTCTCTAACATAACAAGAGGTTTTCTCAGACAGCGCTGATGAGTAACTGGATCCTATTCTGTCTTTTTTTAGACTGTAATGGGAGAGGCGGGAACCAGGGCAGCCATCTTGGATTTTCTCTTTAACCCGACAAGATACATTACCCCGATGCATTTATAAGTATTTCACTTGCCTTGGCAAACACAGATCCAGGTAAGGTTATCTATGTCGTGAATTTTTTATCACTCCCCTGGGAATTAAAAAATACAGCAAAAATTACCTGATTCGTTTATTTGATATGATGTATGTGATAGTATTATTGATTTCATGGAAACTATATTCTGATGTTTTTAGCAAACTAATAACACCACAACCTACATTTTTATTTGTGTTACTGGTTCAAAATAGCATCTTTTTTAACCAAAAATATAAGAACGCCACCAATTACCGTATTATTCGGAGTATAAATCGCTCCGGAGTATAAGCCACACTGGCCGAAAATGCATAATAAAGAAGGAAAAAACATATATAAGTCGCACTGGAGTATAAGTCGCATTTTTTGGGGAAATTTATTTGATAAAAGCCAACACCAAGAATAGACATTTGAAAGGCAATTTTAAATAAATAAAGAATAGTGAACAACAGGCTGAATAAGTGTACGTTATATGACGTATAAATAACCAACTGAGAACGTGCCTGGTATGTTAACGTAACATATTATGGTAAGAGTCATTCAAATAACTATAACATATAGAACATGCTATACTTTTACCAAACAATCTGTCACTCCTAATCGCTTAAATCCCATGAAATCTTATACGTCTAGTCTCTTACGTGAATGAGATAAATAATATTATTTGATATTTTACGGTAATGTGTTAATAATTTCACACATAAGTCGCTCCTGAGTATAAGTCGCACCCCCGGCCAAACTATGAAAAAAACTGCGACTTATAGTCCGAAAAATACGGTAGTATCATTTGCGATTTAAAAGAACAGGTTAAAAAATAAATGTCCATATTTTTAACTAATTAATTGAATACAAAATTGTTGTTGCCGTTGAATAAGATGACAGACAAGCATGGCTGTCACTCACGGCTCTATCTGTCTATCTATCTATTGATATAAGCAATATTAGTAGCATCAGTAGAGCGTTGTTAATGTTTGCTTGTTATTGTGAATAAATCCAATGTGTAATGATATTTCAATTTTAAAGTTAACCCATTGACTGCTTTCCCATTTGGGCCGTGAGTTGATGAAGAGTTGCGGTAACCTCCTTACGGTTTTTAAGCCACAGATAGCATGACAGCGGGAGGTGCTAAGAGGGTTATTTGAAGGTAATCTCAATGCTGGAAGACGTAATAAGAAAAGTGTGGGACTTGAACGTTGAGCGCCTCGCAGCAGGGTGGTGAACAATAACAGTCTAGGGAACAAACTGTCTGTGTTCTATTAGTGTTTTTTAATCATTTAACATGATGCAAAACTCTGCTTTAACAAAGAGCTAATACGAAGTAGTCACAAAGATGTAAACAACTTTATTTATCATAGCCCAAAACAAAACAGTAGGGGAACACATTCAAATCTTAAAACCTAGCAAATCTACAAGCACATAAATGATTCTAAACTAGTTGTAACTCATGTTGCAATGACAAGATCCCGGTAAAAGGTGAATGCTTGATATTTCAGCAATGTTGTTGCATCTTCCTTACCTGGAAGTCTTTACATGTCAAATACAAGCTCTTTTTGTACTGCATGTTTTATCCCTTACTATAAAAACAAGCAATTTAGATCTGATAAAGTCCTGCTTTCCTGTAAGTAAAATTGTATTTGCAATGCATTTTGCCATTCAGCACACAGACGCTCAACGCAAACACTACTTAGCGTGTATGGCAAATGTTTTACAAATTTTTACAAAACTTTAAACATTCAGTCATTATGATGGAGGGCCTGAAGGCAAGGTTCTTTTTTCATTTACAATGTTTCTTATAAAATACATTTCTAATGGTTGAAACATGTTTTGGGACTTTGACACCATAGACATTTTATTTTTATTCTTTATATCCACTTCACAATAAGTTATAAATGGATGCTCTGTGTTTTGCAGCTGCTAAGTCGCTCATGTGACATGGCCTCAAAGTGAATGCCCCATTTTACTCAACATGTAAGAATGTAGGCCGGTTTATTTTCCTAATTATGCTAGTAATGCATGTGCAATGTACACTACCGTTCAAAAGTTTGGGGTCACCCAAACAATTTTGTGGAATAGCCTTCATTTCTAAGAACAAGAATAGACTGTCGAGTTTCAGATGAAAGTTCTCTTTTTCTGGCCATTTTGAGCGTTTAATTGACCCCACAAATGTGATGCTCCAGAAACTCAATCTGCTCAAAGGAAGGTCAGTTTTGTAGCTTCTGTAACGAGCTAAACTGTATTCAGATGTGTGAACATGATTGCACAAGGGTTTTCTAATCATCAATTAGCCTTCTGAGCCAATGAGCAAACACATTGTACCATTAGAACACTGGAGTGATAGTTGCTGGAAATGGGCCTCTATACACCTATGTAGATATTGCACCAACAACCAGACATTTGCAGCTAGAATAGTCATTTACCACATTAGCAATGTATAGAGTGTATTTCTTTAAAGTTAAGACTAGTTTAAAGTTATCTTCATTGAAAAGTACAGTGCTTTTCCTTCAAAAATAAGGACAATTCAATGTGACCCCAAACTTTTGAACGGTAGTGTACATTTATAATCAAAGCTGTTAGATGTCAAAAAGCTCAGCTTCTTTTTCCTTCCAGAAGGAAAAGCTTCGATCAATGTATCTAATGATCTCCTCATTGCTAAACTCTTTTAGTTCATAGATTACTTTGATTGAGTCTTCACTATGTCCAGGTAGAGGTTGAGCAACTGGTGTTTGAGTGAAAGTTTTAACAGTTAACTCTTTAACTGGGACTGCTCCTTTGTTTTCTTTGGTGTTGTGGGTGGGTGTGTCTGGTTGTGTTGCATCAGTGTATGTGTGTATGCCCCGAATCTCATCCTGATCTAAACAAGAACCTTTGAGAACCATTTGTTCAGTCAACATCTTGTGCTCAATTACTTTAAGATCACGCTGTGCATTGTCTAATGGGTTCAGCATGGTATTTTGTTCAACATATGGATTAGTGTCCAAGGCATCATCCATGGCCGCAGCAGCCGATAATAAGGGCGTGACTAATTGTGAGGGTGGTGGGGCATGTGTTGGTGGCGGTAGGGGTACAGGATGCGCAGGTGGTGGAGGAGGTGGAGGATGACAAGGGGGAGGGGGAAGTGGCTCTTCTTTCGGATTGAATCTCACCGCAGGAGACATGGAATGCAGAGAAGCTGTCATCACACCTCCCTCATCAACAGAGTCCCCAAAGTACTTCAGCTTGATGTCCTCAAATCCATCCACCCAGTCTCGCTTTCCTCTCTCAAGTTCCTCCATGACCTCCTTGTGGAACAGCTTTATGACCTCCCACGGATGCCTACCGAGACGATCAAACATCTCGTAGCACAAGAGGTGGCGGAATTTGCGCTCGCTGCGAGACATGTTCATTTCCAGCAGCTGGAAATATCCAAGCATGAAAAGGTCAAGGGTCAGGCTTTCATAGCTCACAGGTGAACCATCAATGTGAGGCAGGAAATGTTCTGGCCAGTAGATCATCTGGGCTCGACTCAGCCTGCGAATCTGGCGACTGGGCACCTGGCTCATGATGGTTCTCCAGTGGCCGATCAGTTTTCCAACTACCTGCTTGGACTTCATGAAAAGGAAGAGCTTGTCGTCATCACTCTTCCTCTCTCCAATGTTGTTTGTGTTATTCTGAGTCAAGTTCTCCCAGCCCACCTCTGGATTATTTCCCCTTCTGCCAGTTTGACAGAATTCAGAGATGGTGTACTTGCGCCAGTGTTCGAGGAACAGGAAAACAATCCTCTCTTTCCTTGTTTCAATGCATTCCTGAACATAGCTGAGATCTGTCTGCACTTCCAAACTTCTTGTTAGATGGTCATTATTTAAAATGGGGTCTGTTGAAAGAACCTGGTTAAACTCTTTAATGTTGGTTGAAACCATGATCTCGGTGGATGCATAGGTTTGAGGCACATGAGAGGCCACAATAACTGGCTCTTCAACAAGCTTTAACTCCTCCACTGAAGATAAAACACCATTGATGTGGGAGTGAGGGGCACTAACAGAGGAGCATGCAAGATCTTTCTGGTAAACTGTCTTTGGAAGATTACTAGTCTTACTTACAACTGGGAGTGAGCTCTGGCGTTTATACACCCTAGTCTCTTTATTTACAGACTGTAACTGACTATTAATTTCGTAATTGGCCTTAAGGTTCTTCACAGAAACACCAAACTGCTTTATTTCCTTCTCCACTTCTTCCTTTGTGGAGAAGGACTGAGAACGTCCGATAAATACTGTGCCAATGGATCCAGCTACATCTGACTGACTAGCTGCTGAATCATTTTCTCCTTTTAGAGAATATGCAGGATTTATAAGATCCAGAATGTCAATCTCTTTACCCCCCAGGGTGGCGAGAAGAATAGCCATACTTTTCAGCAAAGTAGAAATCTTGCTGCACCAGGCTGGAAGATCTTCAGCTTGGCCATGCACCTGTTTTGGATTTACTGAGAAATGTCCTTGAGTGAGAGCTGCGGAAACGGGTAGAAGCTGATGAAGCTCCTGCTCAAGTTCTTCCAGTTCTTTCTCGACTTCCGACACTTTGTGCATCACTTGCAGGTTCTCGATTTGCTTTTCAATACGGTTGAGATCACCCTCGGTCATCAGTTCACCAAATGGGCCCAAAATAGCATTGTAGATGTGGGAGTAGTGCCATTCCTGAGGCTGGTAGTGCCCACTCGCCGCAAACTAAATCAGAGGTCAAAGGAGACCAAGAGACAAGAAAATGGGAGGGAGGGGATGGATTCCTTCAGAATGGAGTTCCTTGTTTCAACACACGCTTCATTGCACAGCCTTCTGGACACACAGGATTTACATGGATTTAGTGGTGCAATGGCACTGCCTCATTCCCAGCATCAAACTCTTAAGTGAGTACAATAAGTGTTGACACTTTTTCTGTCCTATTCTTCATGCCAAATGACTACATGGCTTTTGTATAAAGAGGTATATAGTAGGTTATGGATGTGTTAATTGTATGTACATTTACATATGCCACCAGTATATTTATGTCAAATAGATTCCTCTATTAGTTGTGTCCGTGTTATTAATTGCTAGAGTAGGAATATACGTATTTTATCTTTGATTATGTATTCATCAGTTGTAGGGCGCTTTGAAGCCCATAATCAGTGCAATGGACTGCACCAACTTTGTCATCCAACAGTGATATTCAAAACCCATGGCTTTGTGGTTGGTTGCGAGCTGACCTGTTATTCTCAGTTGTAGTGAGGTATTGTTCACCACATCACTTTTGTACAAATAAAGATACGGATGAAACTCTATTAGCTTTCTTTTTTAATTTTTTTAAATCTGCACTCCTTATATGATTCAAAAGCACCTTGTTAGTATTTTTTTGTTTTGTTAAATGCTGATGTGTGCTGTGTGAATAGGCTTGACATCACACCACTTAATCTGCATGTATTAACTTGAAACCACAAGACTCCATCATCAAACACCATGTCAATAGTGTGAATCAAATTTCCAAGTGTGCTCTTTGCTGTGATGGACAATGGAGCCAAGTCTTCACATCACTCCAAAGACTCTGTTAGTAAATACTGTTTGAAAAACATGCAGCAATCCCCAAGAAATACTGAACACATGCACATTGGAGCTAGTAATGCAAAGGACCATTCCATGCACTAACCTAACACACTTAGAGTATCGCTACAGTAGTTGTCAGCATTACTGAACAACATCAAATTGTTAAGGAGTATTAGGTTCTTAATCAACCAGAGTTGTGATGTCAATAAGCAATGACTGATCAAGATAGATAATTTATTCTAAAAAATAATGTAATCCCTTTAATAAATAGTGCTTGAGTTATTCTGGGTGATTAAACTTTAAACACTCATCTGAAGGAAGAGAAAGGGGGAAAATGTCCAAGATAAACGCATGCATCAACACAACAATCTATGTAAAAAAAAAAATCCACTTCCAGATTCATTTGTATCCCATTTGTGTGATGTGATTATTGTTCATCAAAACAACCAAATGTAACATTCTTACTTTGTATTCTTCACAACACACAACTGAGATAGGTGAAATGTGACAAGACTTCTGTGCCTACCTTGCGTTTGTGCTCGTCCTCCTCTTGCATCTTGACCTGAAGCTTTCGTACCATCACCTGCCTCTTCCATTCAGGGATAGCTTTTCCTTGCTCATCATGAGTGGGCACCAGAACCTCAACATCTGCAAGGCTTGACTTTCGGCCTGATTGTGCTCCTCCTGTGCCCACAACACCGCCTCCATTGATTACAGAATTTAAGGGAAGTTGCTCGAAACTGGCCGATGCTGACAAGGTCCTTGATGTTCCAGAGCCAGGTGGACTAGGTACAGGACTTGGTGTTGTAGGTGGGGAGAAGACCGATGCATTAGACACAGGAGAAGATGACGTCTTGGGTGGCGGGCTAGAAGCACGTGTTTGTGGTGGAGATATAGTGTTTTCCTGGAAAAATAAAGAAAGACAAATAGAGGTCAACTGGTAAAATTTGATGCAACTACATATTGGATTGTTGGACAATTATTATAAGTATATCATTAGCCTTCTTAAATATTCCCAGAATTTTAGGCTTCACATGCTAACATTCTCATAACAAAATCTTGCAGAAATGGTCAAATATACATTTCGCCTGAACTGAAACTTGGTAAGTTTAGAATTTCAAGGCATCAAATCTAATTCAGCCAAATAATCACACTTTTCTGCTGACGCACATTGTTGCCTGGTGGTCCACTGTTGGAAAAGACAGTGGTATAGCCTTTACTATGAGGTGTGGGCTTGAGGCTCTTTCCCGCTTTGATTTCTGCCAGTAGCTCAGAATTGTCACCAGTGGGGGACATCATGTTGAATGATTTTGTACCTAGAAATAAAATAAGGCAGACAGGTAAATCCAGTTAGTTATGAAGATACAGTAGATTAAAGGGTCAGAATAATAAAAAAGAGTGTGTGACATAAATACTCAGGGTTGGGTAGCATTTGAATGGTAAATATGACATCCAATCAGGCTAGTATCAATGCTGGCATGGTTCATGTTGTGCTGTGACTGCAGGCAGTTCACTTGGTTTAAAGACACAGCTATGCATTGCGATTAACCGTTGTGGCGCTTCATTTTGCTTGGACCACGTTTAAAAAAGTTATTATCGACCCCTAAAAAGGCATCTGTAGCGTGGTTCACTTCATTCAACCCAGAATAGGTCCATACTTTTTATGTTAGGTGCCACGTGATGCTAATATGGAGTTGCTGAGCTTTCAGTTCTTTGAAAAAGCATTGCAAGAAAAAAATGTAAGTATTTAGCTTCCTGCAGGCCCTAATCTGCTTACGTGAACAATGCATCAACTTTTTCGAAAGACTTCAGCTGCAACCTCTAATGGTAAATCCATCACAAAGGAACCTATTTACTTTTTAAGAGGACATGAATTGACATACATTTGAAATGACAAATTATGTACATGTTGTAGGAATGGGACATTTTTCAGAATGTTTAATAAGCATTATCCAACGAGTACACCCTTGATACCCGATTCCATTTTCAATAGACTGAATGGCAATAAAATACAATGCGGTTGCTATGGAAGCGTTATCTTTCCTTTAAGGCTGGAAATACATCAACAATCATACTATATGTACTGTACGTCATTATGATATATCTTGTTTAAACACACCTCACCTTATTAAAGAATAACTTCCAATAAATTGAATATCCTCAGTCGTCAGTCATCTCTTATTAGAGGGGATTAAAGAAAAATAGTCCTCTGGTGAAAATATTCCCTGTTGAGATGACCACAATGGTCAAGCTGGCTACAGAAAGCCCTACCACCCAGCCAGCCCTCCTCGCTTTCCCTCCCTCGCCCTCGCTCTGTCGCACTTTCTCTCGGGGAGGAGAAAGCAGCTTCCTGTTAAAGCCCCATCATCACAGTTGGGGGAAAATCTAAAGGAATCACCAGTAACTGAAAGTGACAGCGAGCCATTGGCAAGCCGGCGAGGAATTATCAGACAAACACAAACACTCGCACGCACAAACTTGCAGCTTGTTAGTGCAGCTCTTCGCGGCCAACTTGATACACAATTAATTCATTGGTCATTGGTACAACTCGCCTAATTTCCTTACCCAATGTTCGACCCTGTGTTTGTCATTCAAAGCATGTTTGTGTTAATGATCTGTACGAAGTCTGTTATACGTATATGTATTGTCATTTGAATAAACAAGATCATACAAAAACTATTACACCAATTTTTTTATAAAGTATTTAGAAGGTGTTCAGCGCAGGTCAGTGCAAGGACCCATAACATTTGGAATTCATTTTTTTACTTTATGTACAACAATGTTTTCCATTACAAGTAAAAAATGTTCTATTGGGTTTTGTTCAAAAAGTCTTGAATTGCTTTTTGCAATACAGTGATACCTTATTTTTGTACGCCCCATTTTCTGTATAGTTAGTTTTCGACGAAAATTTTCAACAAAAGTTTGTCCCAGCTTTTGTACACCGTTGAGTACGTAACATACCAGTCTGTTTGTCAGTGGATCATTCCACGCAATCGAGTGCCTAAACAAAGAATCCCATTCATTCTTGACTTAGTGTGATTTTTTATTTATTTAGTACAATTGCAGAACAACTCACCGTAGGAGAATAATTGAATTCATTGGATCTGAACTGGTTTTTTGTTTTGTTTTTTTTTTTTTAGAAATAATGAAAAATGTACTCAGTGTTTTACGATTAGTTTTTTTGTTGGACATTATGAAACGGATCACTAACAAAAACTGAGGTACTACTTTAAATTGGATAGTGAAATGTATTAAGTCAAAATCCTTAATTTCTTGAAGAAATAAAACTTTTACAAAGTTAACATAACATTGCTAACTAATTATCCGAAACAAAAATTGACTGGAAACTTTTTAATAGCAAGTAAATAGAATATTCTTCAATTGCCTAGTCAGTGGCCTGATCTCAAGCCAATAGAGCATACTTTGGACCTATTATGCAAAACCGATGTTTTTTATCTAAAGGTACCTGTGTTTGTGTATTTGGGATATGCATAAGCCCCGAAAACTTGAAACCAAACCATGTCGAAGATATTTATAAAAGAATCTTGCCTTCCTTTATACTTCCTTCAAACGAACCATTTGGAATTTGCCCAATTTGTGATGTTTTTCCCAGTGGCGACATCAGCAAATTTGGTAAAGTTTTACCCGAAAAGAGAAGTCCAACATTGTGAGAGTAAATTACACTGTTAAAGTGACAGATTGAAAATATTAGACATGAATAAATGGAAGAATAAAATATTTTCTTTGTATTACTAATAACATCTGTGTCTCCAATTAGCTCCGCACTTCTTCACTATCCTGCTACCAAATTAGAAGTGAGGAACATGGAAGCATGTGCTTTGTTGCAACATCATTTTAGTCTACAACCTGGTTTGTTGTCCTTATCCCCAATGGTTCAATCAATGTAGTCCCAGCTAAAGCTTCCAGAAGCATTGATGGAGTTTTAGTTAACAGGGACTTAATCTCTTTATGACATGGCAAACTGCAAACACTCTAGGACAAATCCTGTCATTGGTGTCCCATACACTAACTTTGTAAGCCTAAAATGTTTTATGGCCTTCCTGCAATTAGGAAAATAAAAATGTTTAATATATATGGTGGCCAAAGCTGAAATGACATAGATTGTATAAGGGTGTTTATTTTAGGAACATATTAATTAACAGCCTTTTTGTTGTTTTTATGGCTTTGTTGTCTTTCAGGCCACTTGTCAGCAATTAGACTGCCACCATTCATTTTCTAGATACGTGTAAGGTGCCGTTCACACCCACCAGAAACACTGTTGTCTTTTTGTATTTTTGATGTTCCCTTTTTCGGAAAAACAGTGTCCTTATTTATTTTCTCAAAGAGTTACACATTTCCGAAAAAATAACCCTGTTAATGGAATTTTTTCGACTTTTACTATTATTATTATTATTACTACTACTACTACTACTACTTTAAGAAATGTTTAAACTAATATATACAACATCTACTAATGGAGAATATTTAAAGTGATAGGAAAATGGCATATAACATAAGTATTATGATTTTTTTTTTTAGAGAATACCAATTATGCTTTTTTGTTGTTATAGCATTATTACTAAAACGATCCCTTGTTTATTGCTGGTAATTGGTTCCAGACATCCATATAAAGGAATTCCTACAAAGTAGGAATAATTAATTATGAATTTTATATTTTTCAAAACCGGTTTACTATCTTCAAAATACAGTTTTCAACATTACGATAGCCCTCTAGACATGAAACATACCCTTTAAGCACGTTAACACTCTTTCAATCCAATTTCGTAAGGCTGTCTGAGGCTGAACCAATGAGTGGCCATGATACCGAAGAGTGTGCTCTGATTGGTTTCGTCTCCTAGTGACCAATACTATTGTAGTATTCCTATTTTTAGTTAATGTAGACATTTCTTATGCTTGAAAAGCTTAATATAGCGCAAAAATGTTGTAGAATGTACTTTAAAAAAATGACGTGCTCAGGCCAGAATATTTGAAGCGCGATTTGACGAGAGACGACAGCATAGCAATGGATAATAGCAATGTAGATTTAATTTTGGTCTCTACACTTACTCTTCTTCTGCCGTGGTGCACCCCCGCCTTATCACAGCAGCAGCAATGAGGACAGACCACGGTAGGCAAAGAAAGGAAAATGGCAGAGAAATAAGCAAACAAACATAAGCAGACAGAGAAAGATGAAAACAGCCAAGACCAATCACATAAAATAAGACTTTTACTTAAGCTGATTAGTATGTGGGCCGATGTTGAAGGGAAATCGTAGTTAAGCTGATTTATCATGTTTGTATTGCAGTGATTGTACCTTTTTCATTTTATAGCATGTACTTGATGTCACTTTTAGATTATTATATATTAGCATGACTTTGTCAAGCTGCTGTTGACATTTAGGGCTACAGTTTTACCTCAATTTTCATACAGCTCGGTTTTAGAATGATTTGGTTTTAGGGGAAATTTTTACCAAAAAATGTCTTGGTTTTTTTACACTGTCTTGGTTTCAAGAGGCTTAAACTTGTGTTGGCAAACGGTTATTAAAAAAAAAAAAAATCAGATTAATCACTTTTGAATTTCGATTAATCACGGGTTGTTACTCGCTTTCATAAATTCAATTAACTTTAGAGAAGACCCTGATATTTTGACACATTTTTTTAGATGGTTTATTCGAATGCACGTCATCTATTAGCTCAAAACTTTTGCAACAGTTTTGTCTAAAGTGCCGTCGGGGTGTATTTTGAAGTAAAATCTACCATCAGTGGTATTCTCCTCACTCAAGTTTCAAGTTCAAGTTCAAGTTTATTCACAATACCATAGAACAATTTCAATAGTAGTGAATATCATTTAAAGATATTGGTAAGGGAAAGGGTCCCCCAAATAAGCTAGAAGAAGCTTTTGACAGGGGGTCCAAATCATCTCATCTTTGGCATATGCAGTGATCCGATCCCTTACCATTTAACACACACCACCTTTCAGGTAACTATCTGCGGTTAAGGTAAAGCAGCATGAGCAGTCAAAATTAACTCTGTGTTTAATTTGTTTATTTGCATGATTAATGTGATATTTTTGTGATTAATCGCATGAGTTATTGCATTAAATTGGACAACCTTAGGTTAAACACACAGTGACTCGGTCTCTGAACTTTGAGTATGGCTGCAAAATAATCCAGCATAGTGCCAAAAAAAGTTGTAGCACACAGTAACAGTACATTAAAGTCAACAAGAACCTTAGAGTCCATGTTTCCAGAATGCCTCTGAACGCACCACACTGCTACTGTGAGTTTAGCCAAACAACCAATGGTAATATGGCGCTTATGTACTGTATGTACGCCAGGCTGCAGCGTTGACCACAGTGACGTGGTGTGCCGTAAAACTATGATAGCATCTCAGTACCACAGAGCACTTGAATAAATAAAGTGAAAAACACTATTGATTTAAAAAAAAAAAGTTTTCAACTGAGTACGGATGTGGTGTTCGTGGGTCTGTCCCCTGTCATGTCGATAAAAGTAAAAGTGAAATTGAATGTAATGTATGTTTTATTTGTCATTTATATGTGTTTCTCATTGGGGGTTATTTTGCAAGTAAAACTGCAATTATTTTTTGTAAAAAGTGTTTTTTGTGAGTCTGAATCGGTTTAATTGGACTTACATTATTTCCAATGGCAAACATTGTTTCAGTTTTTAAACGGTTCGGTTTTCAACAGACCCTTTAGAACGACGTAATGATACTCAATTAAATCCAAATTACCCCATCTTGTTTTCCAATAAATGTCCTGACATTATTGATAAATTAAATACAGCAAAATGTAATTTGACCTTATCAGTCTTTATTGTTCTAAGATTTACCCCAAATACTTGCAACTAGTGTCATACACTGTCAGTCAGCAGCATCTAACACACTAAGGCACTTAAAGAAATGAACACCAAACCAGTTCAGTGTGATAGTAAACCTGCATCATGAATTTGAGATCCATTATTGAGGATGGTAAACTCTGAGAGTCATCAATTTATCATTATAACAAAATACAAACTCCAACTATGAAATTAAGAAAGAATGTGGATGCAAAGAAACAAGAAAATAAATTCAGAGCCAAGTGCAAGCTTTTTTTTGGGGGGTAGTAGCAATGGCTCGTGCGGCAAACTCACTTCCTGATGAGGAAGATGCGCGGCGCTGTTTGTTGTTCGCCAAATCATTCTGGTTTTTCTGTGTGTCTGGCGGCAACGGAGGAGGCGGCGGAGGCGTTGGCGTCGGATTGCTTGGGGGAGGTGGTGGTGGTGGAGGAGGAGCTGGGATTGTTTCCTCTGTGGTACCATTTTCAGGTGTGGGATTGGAGCCATCAGCAGGCTCCTCCAACAGCACAGTGCCCTGGGCAAAAAGAGAGGGAAGAGGCAGAATTTTGTATCCATATTTATTATCAATATTTATTCATATTAATCACTGTTTTCCAGTATCATTTTCCATTTCTGTCCAATATTTAGGGGTTTCTTTATTTAAGATGTTTTTACTGGCTTGTTTTTTCTGATTTACACTACCGTTCAAAAGTTTGGGGTCACCCAAACAATTTTGTGGAATAGCCTTCATTTCTAAGAACAAGAATAGACTGTCGAGTTTCAGATGAAAGTTCTCTTTTTCTGGCCATTTTGAGCGTTTAATTGACCCCACAAATGTGATGCTCCAGAAACTCAATCTGCTCAAAGGAAGGTCAGTTTTGTAGCTTCTGTAACGAGCTAAACTGTTTTCAGATGTGTGAACATGATTGCACAAGGGTTTTCTAATCATCACTTAGCCTTCTGAGCCAATGAGCAAACACATTGTACCATTAGAACACTGGAGTGATAGTTGCTGGAAATGGGCCTCTATACACCTATGTAGATATTGCACCAAAAACCAGATATTTGCAGCTAGAACAGTCATTTAGCACATTAGCAATGTATAGAGTGTATTTCTTTCAAGTTAAGACTAGTTTAAAGTTATCTTCATTGAAAAGTACAGTGCTTTTCCTTCAAAAATAAGGACATTTCAATGTGACCCCAAACTTTTGAACGGTAGTGTAAGTACACTTACATTCTGTCAAAGTCTGTCAAAAAAAGCTGTTTTTAAAAACTATTTTCACAGACCAACAAGAATGACTGAAGACATTGTCATTTGCATACGATGCTTATATGACACACACACACACCAACTGCTTGTCCTCTGGGTACTTCATATTGCATTAAATCAATTAATTTGATTAGAAAAAAGCTTTAATTTATATTATGTTGCTTCAATCAATTTTTTAATGAAAGTAACTACCTGTAATACAAATTTATCAAACCCGGACAGCATGCGAATTTGGTATAGGTATAGCTCGGTTGGTAGAGTGGCCGTGCCAGCAACTTGAGGGTTCCAAGTTCGATCCCCGCTTCCGCCATCCTAGTCACTGCCGTTGTGTCCTTTGGCAAGACACTTTACCCACCTGCTCCCAGTGCCACCCTCACTGGTTTAAATGTAACTTAGATATTGGGTTTCACTATGTAAAAGCGCTTTGAGTCACTAGAGAAAAGCGCTATATAAATATAATTCACTTCACTTCAGGACCTGGAACTTTAAGGGGAACTGCACTTTTTTAGGAATTTTGCCTATCGTTCACAATCATTTTGAGACTTTTTTTTTTTAGGATTTTAAAGATAATAAAAAAACGCTTGCAAGATGCAGCTAATGAGAGTCACCATTTTCGCCTTCAAAGTCCTCTAAAACAACTTCAAAACCCTCCATCAATGTTTTCTATACACGCTGCAAATCTATATATAATGTAGTAACAGACACGGTCATAACAATGTGTAATATTTACAATCCATCCATCCATCCATTTTCTACTCCTTGTCCCGTTTTACAATATTTACCATATTTTGGTCATTTTATGTACAGCCGGAACTAAATTATTTGGCGCATTTATTTCCGTTTTTATAGCTACGCACTTCCGCCTTCCTGCAAAAAACGTGTTCCTACTCCTGGAATCAAACGCATGTGTGTTTTCTAATCATGGCAGACTTGGTAATAGACAACAAAGAGGACCTTTTTTGCGCAAATGAGGATTCACAAGCTTATCTTTTTGAAAGTAAATATACGGAGGATGAACTTCTGCTTACAGGAGCGACCATGAAGAAGAGGCTGAAACGTTGCAGACAGAAGCAAAGAGTGCGACATGGTCACACTGCAAATCTGGAACTTTGAGCCAAGCGATGCCGAATTAATGGATTTCTTACCCAGATTAACGTATTATTTTTCGTACTATGAGGCGCACTTAAAATCCTTTCACTTTCTCAAAACTCGACAGTGCGTCTTATAACCCGGTGCGCCTAATGTATGGAATAATTTTTGTTGTGCTTACCAACCTCAAAGCTATTTTATTTGGTAAATGGTGACCAGTAGATGGCAGTCACACATAAGAGATACGTGCAGACTGCCATATGATGACATTTCTACAGTGTTTTGTATATTGTACAGGATTGCTTATTATTTTTATTGGATAGTAGTCTGTTTATTTCAATTGTTAGTTTTTTTCTTTATTACCTCTTGTGTAATTTATTTTTACCCCATATTTGTTCCCACTACCGCACCTTAAATTGGAGTCCTTAATCTCGTTATATGCAAATATATTGACAATAAAGTCCATTCTATTCTATTCTATTCTATTCTATGATGGCAGTCACATAAGAAATATGTGTAGACTGCAATATGACTCAAATAATTTTTTATGTTCCATTGAAAATATAGAACATTACACACGGTGCTCAAAAATCTATCAAAATATTTTAGTACGACTTTGGTAAGCTATGAAGCCGCACCGCTTGATGGATTGTACTGTGCTTCAACATACAAGTATTAATATGGTGTGTGTATAAGGTAAGACATATTATCTGGCGTTTTGTTTCGCAATTTTATGCAAAAGCAACTTTTCTAACCTTCTGGTAACTGCTGATCTGTATTTGGGATCTGCATAAGTCCTGAAAATTTGACTTATGCACTTATAAGCTTCTTCTTTTTCTCTATCTTCTTGTTATGGGACATTCATCCTCCGCTTTTGTCATTTCTAATATAAAGTAGTGTAAAGTTCTTACTTATATATGTCAGTAAACTCGCCATGAAAGCGCTAAAACATACCGGTGTAGTGAGTTTACATTATTCACCTAAGGAACTTCAGTTACTAGAGAGTTCCGGTCGGATGTTTTTTCACGGGACACATTTCCGGCGTTGTTATTGCACTAGTGAGCCACGGATGAGGAGATGCTGCTCCGTTATTGATTTAAGTAAAGTCTGAATGTCATTTAAACAGTTAGCGCCATCTTTTGACACTTCTTCCACTCCCGTCCTTGCACGCTACACTGCTACAACAAAGATGACGGGGAGAAGACGCTGCAGAAGGTGAGCCACGTAAATAAGACCGCCCACAAAACGGCGCAACCTGAGGCGACTGTCAGAAAGCGGCTTGACGATGGTCTGTAAAACATAATCTATGCAACATTTTGACCAAAAAACCACCATTACATGTTATGTAGACCACAAGTAAGTTTTTTTTAAATAATATGACCCCTTTAATGCGCCCTATAAACCGGTGTTCCTTTTGTATGAAAATAGACCTGACTAGACCCGCTCATCGGCAGTGCGTCTTATAATCCGGTGCGCCCTATGGTCCGGAAAATACGGTAACTGGAAACATCCCCGGCCAGCTGGACAAAACGGACAACTGTCCATTGAGTAAGCTATTATACTATAGATTATGATACATGCAACATATACACTGTTGAGCTAGCTCTGTACAAACAAAACATGAAATGTGGGCAAATACTTTACAGGTACTGTAATATGATAGTTCATGTTGTTCAGGTGTTCTATCGCAATGTTGTGCATTATAAACTCAAACGCGTTTTGTGCTGATGTAGAAGCTAGCTTATCGCTTTCCGTAGTTAGCTCTTACCGCTACTACCCTAGCACACCGATGTGTTAGTACGCCAGAAAAAGGGTTTGTCAGTTTACTCTTACAATAACAATGTTGCTACACCTTAGTTATTATACAGCAGTGGTTCTTAATCTGGGTTGGATCGAACACTAGGGGTTTGGTGAGTCGGCCTCAGGGGTTCGGCGGAGCCTCCGCCACGGAGGTAAAGACACATCCGACTTATCGTGTAAATAAAAACTTCTCCCTATCAGCGTATTGTGGATACCCACAAACAATGTTCCCTCTAATTTTCCATCTGATTTGCAGGTTGATTGATCGATTGAAACTTTTACTACCAGATTGCAAAGGAAGAGAATACACAGTACAGTTTACACAGTGCAGTACATATTCCGTACAATTGACCACTAACTGGTAACACCCGAATAAGTTTTTCAACTTGTTTAAGTTGGGGTCCACAATAATCAATTCATGGTAATGTTAGTGAGATGTGTGTAATTTGTTGTGAGTTCATGTACTGTGTTGGTTTTGTTCTTTGAACAAGGTGATGTTCATGCGCGGTTAATTTTGTGAACTGGTAAAAAAAAATATGACTTTTTCTTGAATTTGAAAAAAGAAAGGTTCGGTGAATGCGCATATGAAACTGGTGGGGTTCGGTACCTCCAACAAGGTTAAGAACCACTGTTATACAGGTTACAGAACGTAAATTAACTATTGTTGACGGTTTTTGAATGCATTTTTAAAGTAATTTAGAGGTAGAATGGATTGCTCCTATTAGCTGCATTGCTAGCCACCATTTGTATATGTTAGAATGCGGAAAAAATAAAAACAAACATTTGTCTTCATGTCTCTCATAAGGATTGTGAACGATAGGCAAAATTTCCCAAAAAAAGTGCAGTTCCCCTTTAAATACACAGACAGTTTCCACATGGCTGCTAATAATTAAATAAGCTTTGCTTCTTCCTACTCCTTTTCGAACATGATGTAAAGTGAAATTATGTGTGATGTATTATGCTGTAAGTGTGTTCATGTTCGAAATAAACTAAAAGAAAGAAAGAAATAGCGCACACGAGAGCGTTGGTGTGTGGGTGCTGTGATCTGTGTGGCAGCAAACAGTAAACAGTTGTCATTTTCTAAATGGATTGTGTGAAAGCACAAATGTTGAAAGTGCAATTTCAATGTTGATGATGTGAATTTATTGGAAAAAGCTTATAGCAAACAGAAAAATGTATTTTCTCTAAAATACACATTGAGGCTCTGAATTCTCTGCATTTGACCCATCACCCTTGATCACCTCCTTGTGAGGTGATCAAGGGTGATGGGTCAAATGCAGAGAATAATTTCGCCACACCTGGTGTGTGTGCGACAATCATTGGCACTTTAACTTAAGTGTGTTTTATCCAAATACTTGATTACTCAAACAACATAATCAATTGCTGGATTACTAAACTAATTGATAGTTGCAGCCCTATGCTGTACTATATGAATTGGGTAAAATAAGTTACGACAGTAATGTTTCCTCGCTTAGTATCTTGTAAGCTTAACAGCTTTGTGCTCTGAAATTCAAGAACAAATATGTTCTCCTGCATGCTCACGTCCCATGTTTTGGAAAAATGGCATCTTTGAGTGTAAACACAAATAAATGATAATGATAAATGGGTTATACTTGTATAGCGCTTTTCTACCTTCAAGGTACTCAAAGCGCTTCGACAGTATTTCCACATTCACACATTCACACACTGATGGAGGGAGCTGCCATGCAAGGCGCTAACCAGCACCCATCAGGAGCAAGGGTGAAGTGTCTTGCCCAAGGACACAACGGACGTGACTAGGATGGTAGAAGGTGGGGATTGAACCCCAGTAACCAGCAACCCTCCGATTGCTGGCACGGCCACTCTACCAACTTCGCCACGACAACAGCTAAAACATCCTTAAAAACTTCCACTTTTAAAACCAGTCATTAAGAGTCTGCATTTTTCCTCTTTAAAACGCCTTGTTGTGTAAACAAGTGTCCATCACAACATTTTTTGCGCTTTTATTAAAAATAGTTTATTGTAAACAGCCCCTTATTTACAACAGGTCTGTAATATCTGTAATTATTTAGACTATTTTTTTTATACAATAAACACTAACTAGTAGGGGTGTCAAAAGAAATAGATTATCAAATTAATTGCGATTCCTACATGTAACGATTCTTTGTCGATTTAAAAAAAAAATTTTTTTTTTTAAACAAATAGTATTATTTTTAATATTTTACTTTTTTAAAAATCAGTCTTGTCCAGCCACTCAGGCAAATGATATTGTTTATGTACAGCAGGGGTGTCAAACTCATTTTAGATCGGGGGCCACAAAATCTACTCCCAAGTGGGCTGGACAGGTAAAATAACGACACGATAACTTAAAAATAAAGACAACTTCAGATCGCTTTTTTTTTGTTTAAAAATAGAACAAGCACATTCTGAAAATGTACAAATCATAATGTTTTTTGTTTTTTTACACTTACATGTTGCGGTTAATAGTATTCTACCTTTTATTTGTCGTTATTTATACTTTCTGAATAAATTATGTGATAATGTTAATCAGTCAACTCATTGGTGTTCATTTTCAATCCATCAAGATAAAACAATAATATCAAAATCAAATTACAGGATGTTATTTATGTAGTTTGCTCTTTTTCCTCGACTAGGAAACTGACATCATGTGGTTTATTATTATTATTTTGTTTTACATATGTAGCGTAATCTACAAAAATACAAAGAATTGCTATTGTGACATCTAGTGGACACATTTAGAACAGCAGTTTTTTTCATTCAAACATTTCGGCTCATTTTTATACTTAGCGAACTCATCCCAGCAGGACGGATAAAACCTGTTCGTGGGCCTGATCCGTCCCGAGGGCCTTATGTTTGACACCCCTGATGTAGCGGCTCATATCTGCTGTTCAGATTTTTTTTTAGAAAGGAGAAGTGCCTTATTTGTATTTTGACTTTATTAAATGTTTGGGTAGAATTTTATTAAACACAACCAGTTTTCTTTTAAGTAAAATAGAAATGTATCAGAGCTGTTATCTATTTTATGTAGTTAATCATAGAACTGGTACCCAATGTTATTAAAAAAGTATTGAGAATCGATTCTGAATGGAATCGTTACCCCCAAGAATCAAATGAAATCGTGTGGTAGGAATGTGCGTATCGATCCTGTGGTATCGATATATCGATACTCACACGCTACTCATTTGGCATCACTTTTCTGAAAAAAGTATCGATATAAACCAAAAAACGGCGTGTGGGGGGTGCAAGCATCACTTTCAGATGTTTTTGATGACTTACTTAAGTTACTATGTGCTGGAACACCCCTGTACCTGGCAGAGTATAGAGCTGGCCCAGTCACGTGACAGGACACAGCCAATGAGCGTGGTCAACGTGCAACACACACACACACACACACACACACACACACACACACACACACACACACACACACACACACACACACACACACACACACACACACACACACACACAGCCAGCCGACAGCGATGCAGCCAGGCATATCCAGTGTTGTCCAATTGTTGACTTAAAACAGGCATTGTTTTTTTTGTTTTTTAGTAATGTTTACTGAATATTTTTGTTTAAATGATTATCCTAAATTCAAATAATTTCCACACAGGGGAATTTACTGTTAGTTGAAAATTGCTTGAGTATTTAAAACAAGATAAGAAAGAGATACAATTTGGAGATTCTTCATCTTTGCATTACAGTTTTATTTTTTTCCAAGAAAATCTTGAATATATGATTGAATGTGATTTTGGTTTTAATCTGTAACATGATTTCTTACATTTCGAAAACATTAGCCTATTTCATATTTCATTAATTGCTAATTACATCACAAACTTTAAAAAATAACTGCAGCTTCTTGCAATTCGGATTTGACTGTAAATTGGAAAGCCCTTATATTTAATTATTATTATATATAATATATAGTTATTATTATATATAATATTTAATTTATTTTTCATATTTATGTTATTTATTTAAATTTTACTTTTATTATATATTGACCATAATAAATGTGGTATAAATGGTCTGTATTTGTCTTGTGATTTGTCTTAAATAATAACAATAGTAATAATATTTTTGACTGACAAAAAATTGCCAATAAGAAATTATTGGTATCGGTATCGATGAAAATGCAAGAAAAAGTATCGGTATCTTATCGAATCCTAAAAGTGTGGTATCGCCCATCCTTATCGTGTGGTGCCCAAACATTCACAGCCCTACTACCTAGTAAAAATTGGCTGCACCAAAAAAAAAGTGTCTTAATCACCAATCAACTGGTGTTTAAAATCTGTCTTTTTGGTCTGCATTGGCATGTCTGTTTAAACACCTGAAGGAGCATCCAGACTGTTGACCGTGACAGATGTAAGCAGCCATGCTCGATGTCTGTCGTCCTTCTGCTGTATTTAATCAACTCATTCAGACACAATAACGCTCCTAATATGGCCCACTCCACCCCAAGGCTAAACATTTGGGGTGGAAGCCATCTGCTGCTGTAAGTGATAGTCCTTTAACCCCCACGCCCACCGCACCCCTTCACACTACACGCGTCTGACACGCTCACAAAGTGTGCCACAACCCAAGTTAATGGACCGTGACCGAAAAACCGACCCCGCCCCTTTTATTCTTCAGACGCGTGCTCATCATCCAAGCCCCCCCTGGCTCTTGGAGCCCCCCTAGGGAGTTTAGGGGGGAGGGCAGTGTCCAGATGAGTCGTGGCAGCACGTGCCGCTGATTAGCCGGCCCATCTGCTAGGAAGCCTCTGGGACCAGGAGGGGCCCCTCTGGGACCAGGAGGGGCCCCTCTGAGGCTGTAATTGGCTCAATGGGGATTATCCTCCATATCAACACAACACCCCCACTCCTGATTCCCATGAGATTATAAGAATACATCTCCAGAGACATAGATAATCGTGTTTGACGGAGCCCTTGTTCTGTCGCCTGTGGAGGTATGTAGCAACAAATGAACTGAACAATACCAGGGAAAAACATTTTGTCTCACAGGACTTTAACTAACTGTGTCTCTCTCTTTTTTTTTTTTTTTTTAAGGATAATTCCATTTCTCAGAGCTGTCACCATCTTGAACTCAAACTTGTAATAAATAATTGACCCCTATACAATATCCTTGCTTTGTATATTGTACAGGATTGCTTATTGTTTTTATTGGATGGTAGTCTGTTTATTTAAATTCTTATTTTTTATCTTTATTACTTCTTGTGTGATTTATTTTTATTCCATATTTTTTTCCACTACCGCACCTTAAATTGGAGTCCTTAAAGGCCTACTGAAAGCCACTACTACCGACCACGCAGTCTGATGGTTTATATATCAATGATGAAATCTTAACATTGCAACACATGCCAATACGGCCGGGTTAACTTATAAAGTGCAATTTTAAATTTCCCGGGAAATATCCGGCTGAAACGTCTTGGTATGATGACGTATGCGCGTGACATAGTCAGTTAAACGGAAGTATTGGTACCCCGTAGAATCCTATCCAAAAAGCTCTGTTTTCATTTCATAATTCCACAGTATTCTGGACATCTGTGTTGGTGAATCTTTTGCAATTTGTTTAATGAACAATGAAGGCTGCAAAGAAGACAGTTGTAGGTGGGATCGGTGTATTAGCAGCGGACTACAGCAACACAACCGGAGGACTTTGTTGGAGAGCAGACGCGTTCCCTACGTCTCCGGGCTGCCAACCGCATCTGTGATTGGGTGAAGTCCTTCGTCGCACCGTCGATCGCTGGAACGCAGGTGAGCACGGGTGTTGATGAGCAGATGAAGGCTGGCTGGCGTAGGTGGAGAGCTAATGTTTTTAGCATAGCTCTGTGAGGTCCTGTTGCTAAGTTAGCTTCATTGGCGTCGTTAGCACAGCATTGTTAACCTTCGCCAGGCTGGAAAGCATTAACCGTGTATTTACATGTCCACGGTTTAATAGTATTGTTGATTTTCTGTCTATCCTTCCAGTCAGGGTTTATTTATTTTGTTTCTATATGCAGTTAAAGCACGATGCTATCACGTTAGCTCGTAGCTAGAGTGTTTCACCGATGTATTGTCGTGGAGATAAAAGTCACTGTGATTGTCCATTTCACGTTCTCGACTCTCATTTTCAAGAGGATATAGTATCCCAGGTGGTTTAAAATACAAATCCGTGATCCACAATAGAAAAAGGAGAGAGTGTGGAATCCAATGAGCCAGCTTGTACCTAAGTTACGGTCAGAGCGAAAAAAGATATGTCTTGAACTGCACTCTAACGTTCCTCATCCACAAATCTTTCATCCTCACTCAAATTAATGGGGAAATCGTCACTTTCTCGGTCCGAATCGCTCTCACCTCTGGCCGCCATCACTGTAAACAATAGGGAACTTTGCGGAAATGTTCAGCTGACTACGTCACGCTACTTCCGGTAGGGGCAAGGCTTTTTTTGTCAGATACCAAAAGTTGCGATCTTTATCGTGGTTGTTCTATACTAAATCCTTTCAGCAAAAATATGGCAATATCGCAAAATGATCAAGTATGACACATAGAATAGATCTGCTATCCCCGTTTAAATAAAAAAAATTCATTTCAGTAGGCCTTTAATCTCGTTATAAAATATAATATAATGACGATAAAGTCCATTCTATTCTATCATCCCACCAATGTTTTAAATGTTAACAGACTGAGTAATTAATGCATTTGAAAAAATAATACTATGATTTGTTTTTTATATTTTTGTTTCATTAAAATGTCTACCTCTTATTTAAATTTAAAATATTTCCAATACACATATTTGTAGCCATTTATACTTATATCAAAATGTATATTTGTGTGAATTATTTTCCAGAGCAAGATAAATCATCCATGTCATAATATAATCCAAACTACCCTAAATAAACCCAAATAAAAAAAAACAAGTAGACATCACAAACTGTCTCGAATGCACACTAGGTCCAAATTTGAGACTGGTATTGTCCTTTTTATACAATATCTAGTCATGATGACACTGACTTAAGCCCTTAATGGACTGACTGTCCACATGTGTTCCATTGTAGCTTCTTGGCCAGTTTACACAGGAGGCTCACGAGGTGATGGAAATGAGGGGGCAGTTTGCATCATGCAGCAAACAAAAAGCTGAAAAGGACACAGGATTATATAACATGCGGAGTGGCATAATGCATAGGCAAATGCCGCCTACAAACATGGATAACCTAATGCCAACAAACTGTCATGGATAAATGGATAAAGAGATTTCCTGAGGGCCTGAGATACTGAGTGCAAAACGTATATGTATAATGGTGTGACATTGTGTTACCTCGTCCTTCGGTGCCATGTCTTTGCTCCCACGGAGCTCGACGGTGTCACTCCCGAGGGTCTTGTAGTAGTCCCCAGTGCTCGGCTGCTTACTGAAGCTCCTAGACTTCCTGTTCGAGTCCGCCCGTCGCAAATTGTCGTGGTTTTCACCCACCGTTAGCTGCTTCAGAAGAAAAACAAAAAGTGCTCAAATTATTCTAAAGTCTTTTTGTATTTTGATTGAGAGTATTTGAACCATACAGATTAAATATATTGGGAAACCAATATGTTAAGGTTTTTTTTTTTAATATGGAGATTTATGTTGTGAAAAGTTTGGGACAACACAACATGATTAGTGGATTTTCTTTCCAGATTAGCACTCTTCAGCTGACAAAGCAGCTTTATTTGAACAACTGAACAAAGCTCGTATTCAGCTCCAATGCGGCGTTGGCATTTATGTTTTAGGTAATAATTGCAGTGCACACTGTAAGAGTTCGTGTGCAGCTTGGTGTAAGCGAGAAACCTTGAAGTGCGCAGTGCAAAGCCACACTTTTTCACTTTCTTCTCTGGGGCTGAAGTCTTGTCAAAAACTCAATTTAAACATATATCACAGCTGAATTTTAACTAGTTAGTTTGTGTCTACCGATACATTGTAATAATGTTACCCAATGATTGCCTAGTTTGGCTCCTTCATTGACATCAATGGACGCTCAGCTTCAACACTGCACTCTGACGCTACCATAATGAATGAGAAGAAAGTCGCGTAGTGATTCTGATCAAAAGCTGAACGCATTCTAGCACGTTTAGTCAAAGATATGTGAACGCAAAATTACATATTTTACCACTTATTTTATTTTGACATTTTAGAGAAACCTGAGCTGCCCTTGCCGTCTCAGAGCAATCACCACTGGTATGGAGGTGTAGAATTTGGTGTTACGCCCTTGACTAAATAAACACAAACGCTGGTCGACCTTTATTACTGTTAAATGTTCATTTTTTGAAATGTCAGCATGCAACATTTAAAATGTTTTCAGGATTTAAAAAACACATTTGCACATTCTGAATGCTTGTAAAAGTGTAAAAATAAGTTAACTACTTTGAAAACAAATGACTATGCAAATGATGACTTGCTGTCTTTTTGTCCATCTTGTACAAACCCCGTTTCTATATGAGTTGGGAAATTGTGTTAAGATGTAAATATAAACGGAATACAATGATTTGCAAATCCTTTTCAAGCCATATTCAGTTCAATGCACTACAAAGACAACATATTTGATGATCAAACTCATGAACTTTATTTTTTTTTTGGCAAATAATAATTAACTTAGAATTTCATGGCTGCAACATGTGCCAAAGTAGTTGGGAAAGGGCATGTTCACCACTGTGTTACATGGCCTTTCCTTTTAACAACACTCAGTAAACGTTTGGGAACTGAGACGACACATTTTTGAAGCTTCTCAGGTGGAATTCTTTCCCATTCTTGCTTGATGCACAGCTTAAGTTGTTCAACAGTCCGGGGGTCTCCGTTTTGGTATTTTAGGCTTCATAATGCGCCACACATTTTCAATGGGAGACAGGTCTGGACTACAGGCAGGCCAGTCTAGTACCCGCACTCTTTTACTATGAAGCCACGTTGATGTAACACGTGGCTTGGCATTGTCTTGCTGAAATAAGCAGGGGCGTCCATGGTAACGTTGCTTGGATGGCAACATATGTTGCTCCAAAACCTGTATGTACCTTTCAGCATTAATGGCGCCTTCACAGATGTGTAAGTTACCCATGTCTTGGGCACTAATACGCCCCCATACCATCACAGATGCTGGCTTTTCAACTTTGCGCCTAGAACAATCCGGATGATTATTTTCCTCTTTGGCCCGGAGGACACGACGTCCACAGTTTCCAAAAACAATTTGAAATGTGGACTCGTCAGACCACAGAACACTTTTCCCTTATGTATCAGTCCATCTTAAATGAGCTCAGGCCCAGCGAAGCCGACAGCGTTTCTGGGTGTGGTTGATAAACGGTTTTCGCCTCACATAGGAGAGTTTTAACTTGCACTTACAGATGTAGCGACCAACTGTAGTTACTGACAGTGGGTTTCTGAAGTGTTCCTGAGCCCATGTGGTGATATCCTTTACACACTGATGTCGCTTGTTGATGCAGTACAGCCTGAGGGATCGAAGGTCACAGGCTTAGCTGCTTACGTGCAGTGATTTCTCCAGATTCTCTGAACCCTTTGATGATATTACGGAGCGTAGATGGTGAAATCCCTAAATTCCTTGCAATAGCTGGTTGAGAAAGGTTTTTCTTAAACTGTTCAACAATTTGCTCACGCATTTGTTGACAAAGTGGTGACCCTCGCCCCATCCATTTCATGGAGTCTACTTTTATACCCAATCATGGCACCCACCTGTTCCCAATTTGCCTGTTCACCTGTGGGATGTTCCAAATAAGTGTTTGATGAGCATTCCTCAACTTTATCAGTATTTATTGCCACCTTTCCCAACTTCTTTGTCACGTGTTGCTGGCATCAAATTCTAAAGTTAATGATTATTTGCAAAAAAAAAAAAGTTTATCAGTTTGAACATCAAATATGTTGTCTTTGTAGCATATTCAACTGAATATGGGTTGAAAATGATTTGCAAATCATTGTATTTCGTTTATATTTACATCTAACACAATTTCCCAACTCATATGGAAACAGGATTTGTATGATAAGCCACTGAAAGCCAAATAAAAATCAAACTATGTCTTTCTAGTTGCGGTTTGAACTACTACGTTTCTAACAACTTTCAAGGTGTATTTTTCCACAATAGGGATAAGTTGATTGGCAACACTAAATTGGCCCTAGTGTGGGAATGTGAGTGTAAATGTTGTCTATCTGTGTTGGTCCTGCGATAAAGTGGCGACTTGTCCAGGGTGTACACCCGCCTGCCGCCCGAATGCAGCTGAAATAGGCCCCCGCGACCCCAAAAAGGGACAAGCGGTAGAAATGGATGGATGGAGTATTGTTATACAACCTCGTTGGCATTGGACTTCAGAAGTTACACTGTACAGACTATTTATTTCACCACAATATTTTTGTTTACATATAAAATATATAATGTAGGACAGCTGACCCCTGACCTATCTTCTTTTGTGGTGTCACGTTCAGATAGAACTCCTGTGACAAACCTGGTAACTTTTGTTGACTGGATAGGAGTGTAATATGAGCAGTGTACACAGACAGAGGGTTTGATTCGCACCCGCTAGGGAGATGGGACAACAATAGCAAAATGTTTCAGCATTAGCGCAACCCACCACACACACATTATACACATCTTTAACAAAGACCTACACACACACCGTGAGACTTCCCTTTACCATATAGCCCTTATTGTATGTTGTATTGTACTCTAGATCTGTTATAAACGTTAAGCCAGGTTGCTGTTTTGTAACGCATATTTGCTAGTGGTTTTACCCTCCGTTTTGTCCAACAGGTAGTTTTATTCCATAAGTACATGCAACTATTCCTGATAGCAATCAATACAACAGTTGAGGTCTGTTTAAGAACACCATCTAAATATGCCAAACAACATTGCAACATATTTAAAATGGATTTATCTGCTAAAAACAACAACAATTAAACAAAAGTGTCACAAGAGAGCATCACTCCTGCCATTGCGCCCCGTAAAACCTTACCTTGACGTTTAGTGTCTCCTGGAGCTTTCCTGCAGCCTCCACAGAGTCTCGAGCACAAAGCCCAGCAGAGCGCAGAGTACCGGTAGCTGTCACCAGATCTAGAGCGTCACCACTTCTCTACACCTGTCACTCTACCTGCCCTCTCACTTTACCCACAGGGCCTCATCAATAACCTATAGGGCCGGCCTTCCAGTAAGTGATGATGTCACCATTGGCCTACACTCTAACCAGCATCCACCTGCACAGTTATGTAAAACACAACAACCTAATAATAATGTAGACTTCAGTACCTTTTAGTTTGAGAAAACACTCTCATTCAGTGTCTCAAAGTCCATCAATTCTGGAGTACAGATCTAAACACTTGACAGTCAAAGCAGTCATTTGTTTGCTAGATTCACACAAAACAGATGAGTCAATGCAAATGATGTGATTAAAGTACCTTTTCTAGCAGCAGGTGATCCCCTGGATGAGCCCAGTGTTCTGTTTCTATAGAGACCTGGGTAAATATTCTTTGTAACTATGTTTATAGTCCACGCTCAAGTTAGGTGTTTATGATACGCGCAGTCCCAAGGAGAGGCTTATGTTAAATTGTTAATGAGGACTCGGCTCGGTTGGTCTATTGGGTAAAGAAAGGAGAAGGAGCGGCACTAATTAAAATCCTCTCCCCCACATGACTGTATGGTACACAAAAACACACACACGGCTCACCCAGGAGACGGGATACTTTCGCTACCTCTGAACTGACATCAGCTAAGAAGATAAACTAAGAACAACTTAATTTGCATGGAACAATCAGTCCAATCTATCTTGATTCCGTCTCGTCTGAAAGTGTTTTCTGCTGATGACCGTAATTGTGCATCACCATATCAATGATTGCACTTAATTATAACAATTGTAATCCACTGATCCATTTCAGTTGTTGCAACCTTGATTCTATAATTATTCTTGGTTTTTCATAGCCAGATACCAGGCTGTTCATTTATTTATTGAGTGAAAGCGATCCCCTTTGATAACTTTCCTCATTTTACTTTTCCCAAAGCAATAAAATATAACGCAATTATCACAACAGTCAGTAGTGTATTTCGCAGATCCAGTAGTGTTACAACTACTGTCAATGCTGAATTTAAGTTCTGGATTATTGTCTGCTCTTTAGTCACACTTTTGAGTGATCCGTGGCCAGATTAATTACCGGAATTGTGTTCAAACCCATCACAGCGAGCGCAGTGTGTCAACTGCGGGGCTCGACTCAGTAATGAGCATCTTCGTTAGCATTGTTAGCCATGCTAACACAATAACATCATTGTGGCCACTCTTACACAAGGGCTATAGCCCAGCTGATGAGGCACTAGTGGAGATGGCATGGTGACAAATGTATGCCAAACATCAAAAATGTGTTAACCGCTTTAAAGATAGCATATGCTTGTAGCCATTTTAATGCATAATCCCTTACAGGACATAGAATGAGCATAATAATCAAATTAATTATTGATTACTTATTATAAATATAATTCACTTCACTTCACTTCACTATTCAACCATGAGCAATTGAACTGTTGTTTCGCAATTCAGACAAAACACATGTAGAACAAAACCTGTTTTAGTAATTGGTGTCTCAAGAAGCCCAAACCTGAAAGCTGTGGGAAGTTGAGGTACTTCCATGTAAAGTTTCACGATGGCAGCAATACAAAACAAGGCCCTGTCTCTCAATAGTAAAGAATCCTTTAAAAAATCCTGAATCCAGAAGATGATCCGGATCACCCCTCCATTTCTGACATTTCCTAAAAAATGTGATCATAAATAATCCATACATAATTTTTTTTTCTATCGCGGAATTAAATGAACCCTCTTGTTAGAAATACTCCCCTATGTTTCTGCAAAAAAACAAACCCTGTAAATGAAGTTCTACAGGAAATATTTTAGTTCCTCGTAGTAAGGTGAGACATTTGAAAGTTCCTCAGGAACTTTCGAGGGGCGGGGCTGTGCTGTCGACAGATGATTGGTTGAACACAGTTGGGGCGTTCCTAAAACTTTGCATTAGAAATTTTAGCCACTATTATTATTATTGTTTTTTTTATTACAAAGTATTTATTACTTTGACAAAGTAGAGCAGTGGTTCTTAACCTGGGTTCGATGGAACCCTAGGGGTTCAGTGAGTCAGGCTCAGGGGTTCGGCGGAGGTCAAGACACACCCGACTCATCGTGTAAATAAAAACGTCTCCCTATCGGCGTATTACGGATACGGCAACAGCAGAAGTCACACTGATTTGCAGGTGTGTAATTTGTTGTGAGTTTATGCACTGTGTTGGTAGAGAGGGGAGGGGGGTGGGGGGATGGTTTACCCGGGGGGGGGGGGGGGGGGGGGTCCTCTCCATGGTTTCTCATAGTCATTCACATCAACGTCCCACTGGATTGTGAGTTTTTCCTTGCCCTTATGTTGGCTCTGTACCGAGGATGTCGTTGTGGCTTGTGCAGCCCTTTGAGACACTTGTGATTTAGGGCTATATAAATAAACATTGATTGATGCACTGATTGATTGTTCTTTGAACAAGGTGATGTTCATGCACGGTTCATTTTGTGCACCAGTAATAAAACATGGTAACACTTCAGTATGGGGAACATATTCACCATTAATTAGTTGCTTATCAACATGCAAGTTAGTAACATATTGGCTCTTAATTAGTCATTATTAAGTACTTATTAATGCCTTATTCGGCATGGCCTTATTATAACCCTAACCCTCTAACCCTGGCCCTAACCCTCTAACCCAGGGGTGTCAAACTCATTTTAGATGGGGGGCCACATGGAGAGAAATCTACTTCCAAGTGGGCTGGACTGGTAAAATCACGGCATGATAACTTAAAAAAAAAGACAACTTCAGATTGTTCTCTTTGTTTAAAAATAGAACAAGCACATTCTGAAATTGTACAAATCATAATGTTGTTAGGTTTTTTATTACACTTGCATGTTGCGCTTAATAGTATTCTATCTTTATTTGTCGTTATTTATGTTTTCTGAATATATTATGTGATAATGTTCATCAGTCAACTCATTGGTGTTAATTTTCAATCAATAAAGATAAAAATATGATATCAAAATCAAATTACAGGTTGTTATTAATGTAGTTTGATCAATTTCCTCGACTGATGTACTAACATCTAGTGGACACATTTAGAACAGCTGTTCAGGTTAATTTTTATACTTAGCAAACTCATCCCGCGGGCCGGATAAAACCTGTTCGTGGGCCTGATCCGGCCCTCGGGCCGTACGTTTGACACCCCTGCTCTAACCCTAACCCTAACCCTAACCAAATAACTCTAAATTAAGTCTTTGTTACTTAGAATATGTTCCCCATACTAAAGTGTTACCAAAAACATATAACTTTGTCTTGAATTTGAAAAAAAAACATTTAATTTTTCACTAAAGAAGGGTTCGGTGAATGCGCATATGAAACTGGTGGGGTTCGGTACCTCTAACAAGGTTAAGAAGCACTGATGTAGAGGAAGAAGAACGAAAGGAACTTCCGATTTGCAGGAACTTTTGTTTGAACTCGTTTGCAGTTTAATGCTGTTCGTTGATTTTTTCAAAAGTTATTTTAATACGCTATGCTACAAGAAGTGGACAGACTCTCAAACGTATTTACAGAGGTATATTCAGTATTCAGCCGGACTTCGACGCGGTGACGGGAGCTGCTCACTGGGAATCAGATGACGTTGTTTGAGGATGAATTTGAAATAGAGGAAGCAGTGAACGAATGGCGCGAAGGTAAATCACATCAAATATTCACTGTTTACTTTATTAAATGCTGTAAAAGTAGTCACGCAGTTTGTGTAGTTATCAGCCTCAACCCAAGTGACCGTATGTTAAGGCTAACAGGCTAACGCTAAATCGGATGTGTTTGTGTTGTTGGTGTGAGATAAACAATGGCATTTATCATTTGTATATTGTTATTTACAGCTGAAATTGACACAAAAAGAACTCACCTGACCCTCATTAATTCCTCATTTACTGAGGGGATGACTTTCTGACTGATGAACACTGTGGCAAAAGCCTAGCTGACTTTTTGTGTAAAATTTGTTATACCTTGTTTTTAAAGGCCTACTGAAAGCCACTACTACCGACCACGCAGTCTGATAGTTTATATATCAATGATGAAATCTTAACATTGCAACACATGCCAATACGGCCGGGTTAACTTATAAAGTGACATTTTAAAATTCCCGGGAAATATCCGGCTGAAACATCGCGGTATGATGACGTATGCGCGTGACGAAGTCCGAGTAACGGAAGTTATGGTACCCCGTAGAATCCTATACAAAAAGCTCTGTTTTCATTTCATAATTCCACAGTATTCTGGACATCTTTTGCAATTTGTTTAATGAACAATGAAGGCTGCAAAGAAGACAGTTGTAGGTGGGATCGGTGTATTAGCAGCGGACTACAGCAACACAACCAGGAGGACTTTGTTGGAGCGCTAGCCACGCTAGCCGCCGACTTCACCTTGACTTCCTACGTCTCCGGGCCGCCAAACGCATCGGGTGAAGTCCTTCGTCCTTCTGCCGATCGCTGGAACGCAGGTGAGCACGGGTGTTGATGAGCAAATGAGGGCTGGCTGGCGTAGGTGGAGAGCTAATGTTTTTAGCATAGCTCTGTGCAGTCTGGTTGCTAAGTTAGCTTCAATGGCGTCGTTAGCACAGCATTGTTAACCTTCGCCAGCCTGGAAAGCATTAACCGTGTATTTACATGTCCACGGTTTAATAGTATTGTTGATTTTCTATCTATACTTCCCGTCAGGGGTTTATTTCTTTTGTTTCTTTATGCAGTTAAAGCAAGATGCTATCACGTTAGCTCGTAGCTAAAGCATTTCGCCGATGTATTGTCGTGGAGATAAAAGGCACTGAATGTCCATTTCGCGTTCTCGACTCTCATTTTCAAGAGGATATAGTATCCAAGGTGGTTTAAAATACAAATCCGTGATCTACATTAGAAAAAGGAGAGAGTGTGGAATCCAATGAGCCAGCTTGTACCTAAGTTACGGTCAGAGCGAAAAAAGATACGTCCATCGCTGCCTCTCAAGTCATTCACTGTAATGTTCCTCATCTACGAATCTTTCATCCTCGCTCAAATTAATGGGGTAATCATCACTTTCTCGGTCCGAATCTCTCTCGCTCCATTGTAAACAACGGGGAATTGTGAGGAATACTAGCTCCTGTGACGTCACGCTACTTCCGCTACAGGCAAGGCTTTTTTTTATCAGCGAGCAAAAGTTGCGAACTTTATCGTCGATTTTCTCTACTAAATCCCTTCAGCAAAAATATGGCAATATCGCGAAATGATCAAGTATGACACATAGAATGGATCTGCTATTCCCGTTTAAATAAAAAAAAATCATTTCAGTAGGCCTTTAAATCATATTGTTTTGTATCTTATTGCTTTGCGTTTGATTTACTCACACTTTAGTAAAATAAATATGCCCTATTATTCTCTATTTACATATTAGCAATGTAGAAATATACTGTACCACTCATCCATACCATCAGCCTGATTTGTATAAACTACCCTAAACAGTGAAGAAAAGTCATAAACGACACATGTCTATAGGAACTGATAGTTCCAGTAACTTAAAGTTCCTGAACTCTTGGTAGAAAGGGTCTTTTGTCTCTGTGGGTAGAGGTGGGGAACGCTGGCATACACACACAGAGAACTTAATTAATTAAAGTACCAATGATGGTCACACGTGGTGAAATTTGTCCTCTGCATTTGACCCATTCTCCTTGTTCACCCCCTGGGAGGTGAGCGGAGCAGTGGGCAGCAGCGGTGGCCGCGCCCGCGAATCATTTTTGGTGATTTAACCCCCAATTCCAACCCTTGATGCTGAGTGCCAAGCAGGAAGGTAATGGGTCCCATTTTTATAGTCTTTGGTATGACTCGGCCGGGGTTTGAACTCACAACCTACCAATCTCAGGGCGGACACTCTAACCACAAGGCCACTGAGTAGGTGGCCTTCACTTGTTCCTTATCCCACTTCTGACATTTCCTGAAAGTTTCATCAAAAACCGCCCGTAACTTTCGGGCTACATTGCTAGCTATCAATCAATGTGATGGTGAGTCACCAGGTCCTCTCTCAGGTCCACCATTAGTGACTTCTATCAGTCCATAATCATCCAATGTGTAGTTCCTATAGAATAATAATGACATTTAAATAATGAAAGCCACTACTACCGACCACGCAGTCTGATTGTTTATGTATCAATGATGAAATATTAACATTGCAACACATGCCAATACGGCCGGGTTAACTTATAAAGTGACATTTTTAAATTTCCCGGGAAACTTCCGGCTGAAAACGTCTGGATATGATGACGTTTGCGCGTGACGTCAAGGGTTGAAGGAGACATTTTGGAATAGCACGGTTGCCAGCTTAAGTCGTCTGTTTTCACCACATAATTCCACAGTATTCTGGACATCTGTGTTGGTGAATCTTTTGCAATTTGTTCAATGAACAATGGAGACTGCAAAGAAGAAAGCTGTAGGTGGGATCGGTGTATTAGCGGCTGGCTGCAGCAACACAACCAGGAAGACTTTGAGTTGGATAGCAGACGCGCTACCGTGAGTACAGCTTTGGCTTCCAAACATTTGATCGCTTGCCCGTACGTGCGTGGCGCTATGTGCATGTCACGTATGTAACTTTGGGGAAATATATGTTTCTTGCCGACTGATGGCGGCCGGGGTGTCGTCGAAAGCTACAACGCCGTCCGCCGCCACGCCGCTGTCCTCACCTTGACTTCCTCCGTGGTGACTTCATCGTGGTGAAGTCCTTCTTCGCGCCGTCGATCGCTGGAACGCAGGTGAGCGCGGGTCGTGATGAGCAGATGAGAGCTGGCGTAGGTGGAGAGCTAATGTTTTTAGCATAGCTCTGTCGAGGTCCCGTAGCTAAGTTAGCTTCAATGGCGTCGTTAGCAACAGCATTGCTAGGCTTCGCCAGGCGGTACAGCATTAACCGTGTGGTTACAGGTCCAGGGTTTAATAGTAATAGTAGTATTGTTGATCTTCGGTCTATCCTTCCAGTCAGGGGCTTATTTCTTCTGTTTATATATGCAGTTAAGCACAATGCTATCACGCTAGCTCCGTAGCTAAAGTGCTTCGCCGATGTATTGTCATGGAGATAAAAGTCACTGTGAATGTCCATTTGGCGTTCTCGACTCTCATTTTCAAGAGGATATAGTATCCGAGGTGGTTCGTGATCCACAATAGAAAAAGGAGAGAGTGTGGAATCCAATGAGCCCTTGTACCTAAGTTACGGTCAGAGCGAAAAAAGATACGTCCTGCACTGCACTCTAATCCTTCACTCTCACGTTCCTCGTCCACGAATCTTTCATCCTGGCTCAAATTAATGGGGTAATTGTCGCTTTCTCGGTCCGAATCGCTCTCGCTGCTGGTGTAAACAATGTGCAAATGTGAGGAGCCTTTCAACCTGCGACGTCACGCTACTTCCGGTACAGGCAAGGCTTTTTTATCAGCGACCAAAACTTTATCTTTGATGTTCTCTACTAAATCCTTTCAGCAAAAATATGGCAATATCGCAAAATGATCAAGTATGACACATATAATGGACCTGCTATCCCCGTTTGAATAAGAACATTTCATTTCAGTAGGCCTTTAAGTCCATATGGTGTGGTCCTTACCTCCTTTTTGCCGTTGCCGTCCACGTGGCGCAAGTTGCTCTTCACCTTCAGAAACTCAGCCGACGACGGTTCCTGGGGGGGCTTCGGTGCTGGATAGCCCGGAGGCGGAGGAGGAAGCGGGGGGGAATGCGGTGGAGGCGGGGGTGGATATGTGGGTGGAGGCGGTAGCTCTGGATCAGAATCAGAGTGACCTTTCTTGGGCCTGTCGGGATCCAAGTCTGGGTTTAGCATGTCCATGTATGCCTGCATATCAGAAATGGCTGTCTGTGATGCGCCTAAAACAAAGAGAACCACCAATTTAGCTATATATTTACAAGCCAAGCACATAGAGCTCTATTTTAATTTATATGCTTCTATGCTAGCAGAACACTATTGAGTGAAACAAACAGAACACTGCCTCTCAAGTCTTACCTGATGAAACAATCTGCTGTTTGGCCACTAGAGAGCAGCACCAGTATTGCTACTACTGCTAGTATAGTACCACACACTTCTTCAAGTTGATGCCTTCATAAAAGTACATACGCATATGCTTCATCTCAGTCTTAATTTTCTGATTAAAATGTTGCTAATTTAACTACTAGACTATCAGCACTAAGTGGTGCATACTTTTAAATGATTTCAAATTCATCTTAGACAAGCCTTGAAGAAGTTGGAGATGTAAGGCAGGTAGATTATAATTAGTTTTAGTATAAAAAGAGACCTGTGTTTGCCACTGTGTTCAGCTGTGGGCCCCGGGACAATGTTAAGCTGCTCCTCTTCTCCCCGGTGCTGGACTGGCTGGAGTTGGCTGAGTCGTAGTTGGACAAGGAGCTGGATGGGGAACTAATATCAAAGTGTGCTGCTTGGCTGACGGGGGGCATTGTGGTGTTTGGGGAAGAGAGGCCAGAATCTGGCTGCTTGTTCTCTGGTTGCTTGTACTCAAGGTCTTGTGAGGGGTCCCGAGACAAAACACGATGCTCCACACTCTGTTAAAAGATGCAGATTATTTATGCAAATGTTATTTTCTGAAATGACATCAGCAACATAAGTTATTTAATATGAAGTTGGTCCAGAAATATTTGTACCACAAGTTCTTGCATTAACAAAGTGAGCCAATTATTCAAGAACCCCAAAAATTAACATATTCATTTGCCTGCCAATTTTTTATAACGGGATCAATGATGATTTCAATCTACATTTAACACTTCCTATGTTTTGGATATGCTTTAGTGTAAATTTTGGATAACTTTTGCTCCAGAGTCACATTTATAAACTACGTGCATGTGTGTGTCTGCAAGATGTTTGTGGAGGCATTCCCAGATTGCAAATGAAACCACGTCTAAAAGTATCATCATTTATGTTTTAAAAATGTACAATGTTAAAAATATATCTAGGAGATGAACGTCACCGCTATTTTTCTCCAGAGACATTCAAAATAAACTTTATAAGCATTATTTAGATTTGCGAAGTCACAACATTTGGTACACCTGAACGATACAGAGCTGTATAAAAAAAAGTGTTATTTTTGTTCAGGTCACTGCATGTCGGTTTTTTGTGCGCATTCCAAGAATAGATGAAAATTCAACTTTATACCACCTTTGCTTGTGTTTCCTCAAACTCAGCTGGCTAATACTTTTACTTAATGTCCAAATAAGTATGTCCATCTCGCTGTGATGTCACAACGTAGCCCAACTGCAAAACATTGCTTGTAAGCTCACACCCAAATGCATGAATGTTATGATTTGCTGCTTTAGCATTGTTTAGCACAAATATCCAACATTGTAACAATATTTAAAGGTCAGAAAAGACAAAAATCTTACCTATTATGCAAAACCAATTTTCTTAACTATTGGTACCTGTTTTTGTTTACCATATTTTTCCGACAATATGACGCACAGGGTTGTAAGGCGCACTTTTAATGAGCGGGTCTATTCAGGTCTATTTTCATACAAAAGGCGCACCGTACTATAAGGCGCATTAAAGGGGTCATATGATGATTTTTTTCTAAATATGAAACACTTCCTTTACTGGAACTCCCTAATAACTACAATTTTGTGGGTGAATTATGTAAACCCACTGTACCAATAGTTTTTAGTGCTTCCATAGCGAGTCTACTGACAGATATAAGTTCGAACTTTACGCCACTTTTTATTAAAAATGGTAACAGCGGAGGGTAAATGCCCCCATAACAAGACAAAAAGAAGAAGCTTATCGTTTACGGCGTCTTCACAGACTACAATGGCGGACACGTACAAATGTTCATGACTTATCCAGATTCCAAACACACATCAGCAAGTAAGTACCAGAAGGTAAGAAAAGTGGGTTTTGCATAATATTAACAAAACGCAGATTATGTCTGCTAATGGGTGACATTTTGCGGTCCTTATAGACACACCATAATACACCACACCATACCATAGGTTAAAGCACAGTCGTCTGACTACGGTAGCCGTAATGCTCTGACAATCCATCAAGCGTTGCAGCTTCGTAGCTTACCAAAGTTGTACGAAAACATTTTGACCGCGTTTAATGTTCTATTGTCTCAATGGAACATTTAAAATTTTGGTGTCGTTTACTGTCGTCATCTTGCAGTCTACACGTATCTTTTATGTGTGACTGCCATCTACTGGTCACATTTATCATTACATTAGGTGCACTGGGTTATAAGGCGAACTGTCGATTTTTGAGAAAATGAATGATTTTAAGTGCACCTCATAGTTGGAAAAATATGGTATTTGGGATGTGCCCAGAAATGTTGAAATCAAACCTTGGCATGGCGGAAATATTTATAAAACAATCTTGCCTTCCTTCATATCGCCTCCGAACAATTTGTTTGGAATTTGCCTAATGTGTGACGTTATTTCCATTGGGGATGTCAGCAGATATCTCCATATATGGTAAAGTTTTGCCCGAAAAGCTTTGCACGTGTCCGACGTTGTAGTCAATACGTTTTTTTTCTTTTCTCTGTCCTCTTGTTGTGGCTCTGAATGGCTCATACATGCACATACACTGCTGCTATTTTTTAATACAAAGTAACGTATAGTTCGAACTTATATCTGTCAGTAGATTCGGTATGGAAGCGCTAAAAACTACAACACGGCTGACGGAGAAGACGCAGTCGAAGTGGAGGCATGTAAATGAGACCGCCCACAAAACTGCGCATCCTGAAGAGACGGTCAGTAAGCAGCTTGAAAATGGTCTGTAAAACATAATCCATGCAAAATTTTGACAAAAGTACCATAATTACATGTTATGTAGACCAGTGGTCCCCAACCTTTTTGTAACTTGAAAATTTGTCCCACGGACCAGGGGGGGATTTTTTTTTAAAATTTGTTTTAATTTTTTCATAAAGAAATACAATCATGTGTGCTTACTGACTGTATCACTGCAAACGGTATTGATCTATATTGATATATAATGTATATATTATGTTTTTTATGTTGATTTAATTAAAAAAAAAGTTTTTAATTTAATTTAATTTTTTTAAATTTCTTGCGCAGCCCGGTACCAGTGGTTGGGGACCACTGATGTAGACCACAAGGAAGTGTTTTAAATGTAGAAAAACATTTGGAATATGACCCCTTTAAGTAGTAAATGTTGTGTTTTTTGTGAACCTCTAAAATTAACGCTAAAAGTTACATTGCCATCACATTTTGATTGTTTTATTTCAAATATTTTGTACTAGTGTTTACTGTAGAAGCAAACTCATAAAAGATAGCCTAATACTGGAGAAATTTTTTGTTCAACATTTCTTACCTATAATGTATACTATACAAGTTTTCCCTTCTTCATTTACATTTTATTTGAGTGTATAGATTATTACAAAATAGATTACACAAAAATTGTTGTATTTGAATAATAATATATGACCAGTTACTGCACCATTCCCACCACTAACTGTACCCATATGCTTTAATCATACAGGTGTGTTCAAGTGACCTACTTTAAAAAAAAAAATCCCATACTCAGACTGTGAATTTAATTACTCCACACTAATGAAACCTCTCACAGTTGTTCAAAAAGACTCTTGGGAACTCTCTGCTTTTCCCACATCACACAATCACTTGGCTGAATGTCCCTTGATGGCCCTCGGCACATGAGTGTGAATATGTTTCCCGCAAACCTAATTGCAGAGGAGTTGTTATTATACTGGCCACTTGGGGGTTTCAGTGGGTTTAACGTATCAAAGTCAGCATGTCAAGCATTAATTGCTCTGGTTATTAGCTGTGACATTGTGGACATGTTGGCTTAGTGACTACTACTTTGGTAGTGCATTGTGCAGAGTCATGTGTTTTCTAATGCTACATTTTGACCCTGGTGGATACATTTATTTACTTGTCATTTCTGAAAATGTTACGTCATGGCACTTGTTAGTGCTAAAGAAATGATAACTTATTTTTTTCAAGTTCAGATGGAATTGACTTTGTCGATTATTTGTGAATGTGTCGCGACTGAATGTTCCCTGTTTGGAAATAGGGAAAACAAATTGTGTATGTTGCCTTGTTGCGACTTGTACACATAGAACACATAGACAGGTTTGAGGGGTAGAATGCCAGGCATTGTTAGTGGGAATTCACTGTGGAATATGACATGTAGTCCAGGATCTACGATAGATACACTGTTGCATTACCATACAATCCTTGCTGTATCATGCTAAGCACCCATTAAAGGCCTACTGAAAGCCACTACTAGCGACCACGCAGTCTGATAGTTTATATATCAATGATGAAATCTTAACATTGCAACACATGCCAATACGGCCGGGTTAACTTATAAAGTGCAATTTTAAATTTCCTGGCAAACTTCCGGCTAAAAACGTTTCAATATGATGACGTTTGCGCGTGACGTCAACTGTTGAAGCGGAAATATTCGGAGCCCATTGAATACAATACAAAAAGCTCTGTTTTCATCTCAAAATTCCAAAGTATTTTGGACATCTGTGTTGGTGAATCTTTTGCAATTTGTTTAATGAACAATGTAGACTGCAAAGAAGAAAGTTGTAGGTGGGATCGGTGTATTAGCGGCGGACTACAGCGACACAACCAGGAGGACTTTGAGGTGGATAGCAGACGCACTAGCCAAACGACTTCACCTTGACTTCCTGCGTCTCCGGGCCGCCGACCGCATCGGTGATCGGGTGAAGTCCTTCGTCGTACCGTCGATCGCTGGAACGCAGGTGAGCACGGTCGTGATGAGCAGATGAGAGCTGGCGTAGGTGCAGAGCTAATGTTTTTAGCATAGCTCTGTCGAGGTTCTGTAGCTAAGTTAGCTTCAATGGCGTCGTTAGCAACAGCATTGCTAAGCTTCTCCAAGCTGGAAAGCATTAACCGTGTTGTTACATGTCCAGAGTTTGGTAGTATTGTTGATCTTCTGTCTATCCTTCCAGTCAGGGGCGTATTTGTTTTGTTTCTATATGCAGTTAAGCCCGACGCTATCACGTTAGCTCAGTAGCTAAAGTGCTTCACCGATGTATTGTCGTGGAGATAAAAGTCACTGTGAATGTCCATTTTGCGTTCTCGACTCTCATTTTCAAGAGGATATAGTATCCGAGGTGGTTTAAAATACAAATCCGTGATCCACAATAGAAAAAGGAGAGAGTGTGGAATCCAATGAACCCTTGTACCTAAGTTACGGTCAGAGCGAAAAAAGATATGTCCTGCACTGCACGCTAGTCCTTCACTTTTACGTTCCTCATCCACGAATCTTTCATCCTCGCTCAAATTAATGGGGTAATCGTCGCTTTCTCGGTCCGAATCTCTCTCGCTGCATTGAAAACAAGAGGAAAATGTGAGCAGCCCTTCCTCCGGGGACGTCACGCTACTTCCGGTAGGGGCAAGGCTTTTTTTTTTATCAGAGACCAAAAGTTGCAAACTTTATCGTCGTTGTTCTATACTAAATCCTTTCAGCAAAAATATGGCAATATCGCGAAATGATCAAGTATGACACATAGAATAGATCTGCTATCCCCGTTTGAATAAAAAAAAATCATTTCAGTAGGCCTTTAAATGCATTTTATGTTATCAAAATATTATGTAAAGGACATGCTGTTTAAGGCAGTAAGGGAAATCACAAGTATATAGTGTTTCTCACCATATTCTCAACAGTGCGCAAATACTTGGCACATTGAAAGTGTCCGTTGTATTCAGCCAGGTCAGCCCCTGTGAAACCATCCTGATCGCTGATGGCCAGATCCACCCCATTGACCACCAGAATCTGACAGCACTAAGAAGGGATATAAGCCATGTGTTAGTTCAGTGCACATGTACAGCCTTTTTTCCGTGAGCAGCTATATGATTGACAGGTGGCTTCGAACATAAATCCATCAATGAAAAGAACGAAGAACATAAAGCTGAAAACATTACCGTCCTACAGTATTATTCGATAAATGGAAACTAGACTTTATTTGGAATTGTTCCCATCATTCACAATACTTATGTGAGACAAGAACACAGACCTTTGTCTTTTCTGTGCGTTCTAAATAGTGGAAAAGCTGCCAGCAAGAGGTGGCTGCCAATGCAGGTCATGAGAATTGACCTATTTCACCTATGAAGCCCTCTAAAAACATCCTAAAAACAACTTTTTATATACATGTAAGTATGTATGTGATGCAGACACAACATGATTGGTAGCAATTACAGTATTTTTCAGCGATACTAAAACTTATTTTCTGGGTGCATTGATTTCACAGAGCACATAGCAACGAACGCTACTTCCGACGTTCGGTGCCCACTAATTGTGGCAGAATTCGTGAGAGCGACTACTTTGGGAGAAATGAGGATCAGGGGCCGTACTTATCAAGCTTCTTAGAGTGCCATTTTACACTTAAGTCCTGAGAATTTGCAAAATTTAGTCCTACTCTCAAACTTAAGAATAAAAGCTTTTTATCAACGTTCTTAAGTCTAAGAATCACTCCTACTCTCCACGATATTTAAGAGACCTTCAGAGGTGTCTTAAGTGGTTAGGAGTTGCCAGCAGGGGATGGCACTGAGGCGAGAGAGACGTGCGCGAACGTTCAGGGAACGGAACAATGTTTTTTTTTTTTTGATGACGAGCAGCTGATCAAACGGTATCGTTTAGACAGAGCGGATATTATTTTTGTCACGGATTTAATACTTTTCGATTCCTTGTTGATTTCTGCATGTGTCTGCAGTGGGCTAGTATATATAGAGCCACCCACACCAGTTTCAAATTAGTTGCCTAATTAATGAATTGGAAAGAAAATGTTATGACAGTAGCGTATGTGTGTGGCCGTGAGGTGAGTGACGTCAGTGAGTGTGTGGGCGAGAGAAGAGAGGGAGCGGTAGCGTGAGTGCCGGCGGGGACTAGTTTGTTTTGTATTATTTTGTAGTTTATTGTCAAAATATACACTCCCATTGTCCACTTAAATATTTCCAAGATATTTCTTTATTCTTAGACAAGGGATTCCCTTCCGTGATTGGTCATTTCTATGGACACAGAAATGACGTCACCTAAAATTCCGTTTACGGCACATAGTAATGTCGTAATTCAGCTCTGAGTGTGACACTTAAGATTCAGTCCTACACTTCGCTGAAAGTGTGAGTAAGACGCTTGATAACTAACTTTTAAGTGCAGCTTTCAGCGAACAATTTATTTACTCTTAAGTCAACTCTTAGCAGACTTCTTAGGAGTAATTCTAAGAAGCTTGATAAGTACGGCCCCAGAACCTTATCCTTTTAAGCCTGAATGTAAGGAGAATTTTCTAAATTGTGCGGGAAAGAAAAGAGGGATGAATGTTGGACCACAGGACCCCAGCAGGGGATAGAAATTCTGTCGAGGGATACAAAATATAAGGCTGAAACGACGCGTCGACGTAGTCGACGTCATCGGTTACGTAAATACGTCGACGCCGTTTTTGTGCGTCGACGCGTCGCATATTTACGTCACACTACCGTCATGGCGGACCGCAAAGCAGACGATCAAAGCAGACGATGCGAGCGGTGCGAGCGAGGGGGGAAAAGCATGCCAAAAGTGGTCAAAAGTGTGGGAGTATTTCAATAAACGGCCTAATAATGTTGTTGTATGCACACTGTGTCGAGCGGAAATGGCCTATCATAGCAGCACAACGGCTATGAACGAACATTTGAAAAGAAAACCATCAACTAGTCAATCGTCCGCGCGAGCATACGTTGTCATCATTACACAAAAACATGAATGTGTCATTTGTATCTGCTAGGGGTGTAACGGTACGTGTTTTGTATTGAACCGTTTCGGTACGGGGCTTTCGGTTCGGCACGGGGGTGTACCGAACGAGTTTCTAAGCTAAAGTCTTAACAAGCTGCTTCGCTCTTCTGCCTCTGTCTCAGCACGCAGCATTGTCCCACCCACACAACCATCTGATTGGTACACACAAAGCATTATCAGCCAATCAGCAGTGTGTATTCAGAGCGCATGTAGTCAGCGCTTCAGCGTGGAGCAGATAGATGTTTAGCAGGTGAGCATCAGGCAGCGGACTCTCCCCAAATGATAATAAACACCTCCCAGTCAACTACTAGTAACATCACTATGAGCCCGTTGACCTTCTAGAAATATAAACTGCAGCTCAGCTCACTCGCAGTCCTGGCTTGAGGTGAAGGCTAATTACCTCTCAGTTCCAGCCACATCGACCCCTTCTGAGCGCCTATTTTCAGCTGCTGGGAATATTGTAAACAAGAAAAGAACCAAACATGTAGACATGCTAACCTTTCTTCATTACAACTGTTAGTCACTCACTGGAATGAGTAGAATTGGTTATTGTGTACTGTGTTGGACTGGATGTTTATTTTGCACATTTTAAAAGCAATACTTAATGTTTACAGTGCTCCAGAATATTTAGATTGGCACTTTTTTGTATTGGATGTTTATCTTTATTTTTGCACATTTTAGCAAATAAGCAATACTTTCACTTTTGTTGAAATGTTTACACTGTTGTTACAGAATATTTTGTTTTGCACTTTTTTTGTACTGGATGTTTATCTTTATTTTTGCACATTTTAAAGTAAAATAAGCAATACTTTTACTTTTGAAATGCTTATACTATTGCAGAATATTAAGATTTGCACTGGATGTTGACTTTTATATTTGCACATTAAAAAGCAAATAAGCTACTTTTAATTTTGTTAAATGTTAAAAGTTTTAAATGTTTACATTGTTACAGAATATTTAGTCATGTTGTTGTCAATGTTGACTGAGTGGCCATACTTCTTTTTTTTTGTAAATAAAAGCCATGCCTTTTGAAAAAACGGGCCTACATTTATTTTTTCATCTTCATTTTGAATAAAAAAATAATCGGTAAAAGGAAAAATAATCTATAGATTAATCGAAAAAAATAATCTATAGATTAACCGATTAATCGAAAAAAATAATCTATAGATTAATCGATAGAAAAATAATCGTTAGCTGCAGCCTTAACAAAATATATCAACCACACAGACATGACTTTATGGTGTAAATGTGGAGCTTGCGAAGTCAGTGGCGACAGAAACAGCTGCACACGTTGTTACATCGATGCAAAGACTTTGTGTATTTGGCGAAGAGGACACCGCTCTAAGAGACTACGTCAAGTAAACATGCACTGGTATAAACCTAACCAAAATCAACTGGAAAAGACACCCGAGGACAGCTGGCCCCGACGGAAAACTGTCCATCGATTAAGTCACCATGATATTATTTGTGATACATGGAGCACACAGTGCTTGATATCACAGCAAAATACACGGCTGATCTCGTTGTGTGCAAACAAAACATGGGCTAATACTTTAGCGATAATTGGGTTGTCTATTCGTAGTAGTTCATATGGCTGTGCAGTGTTACCCATAAACTACCAAGATACCTGTGGCGGTGGGGGCGTGGTTATGGGCGTGGTTATGGGCGTGGTCATCATGACATCATCGAGTAATTTGCATAATTTACTACTAATTTTCTCTAAAAAGGCTCAAAAAATGTATACCTACTAATTAATAATAACAGTTTTGTTTTAAATGCCCATCCATCCATCCATCCATCCATCCATTTTACAATATAATTACAACACTTTATGTACATATTTATATACAGATTTGAACAATAAGTTATTCACTGAAATATATTTATTAATTGTGGTTCTTACAAAAAATATATCTTATAAAAATATAAAAGCTAAAAGGTCTCTTAAAGCTCTGCCCCTTTAATTAGTGCATACTAAATAATTTAACTTTAGCCTACTACTACAACCATATTATTTACCAGCAACATAAAGTGAAACAGAGGCAGAGGTGTCCTGCCACAGTCAGTAACAAATAAACAGAAAACAGTAGTGGTGGTAGATAGACACAAAGCTTCATCAAACATCTGATCCACTGAACAAAGAGCTCCAAAAATCTTGATCCTACACTTCTCTTTTGTAAAGTAAATCTGAACAGCCGATATGGGCATCTACATCAACTATATGATTTGCCTGAGAAGCTGGACAGGACAAAAAAAAAAATAAATGAATAAATAAACATATCTATTTGTGGCGGCCTTAATTCTTTCGTGGCGGGCCGCCACAAATAAATGAATGTGTGGGAAACACTGCTGTGCTTGTTTCTCAGTCAGTACCGAATGTGCTCCTATCACATTGTATTGTGAGTGAGAAGCAAGGCATTGTGTCTCGAAGCCAGAAAAGCAGTTTGTCGGTGGTAGCTCCTACAATAACAAGATCGCTATAGCTTGGTTGATATGCAAATCACTGCATGTAAATTAGGTGCTGTTGACGATTTTTGGATGTTTTATAGAGGGCTATATAGATTAAATAGATGACTTCCTGTTACCTGCTTTGTTGACTGCCTCTTGCTAGCAGTTTTTCACTATTTAGAGCACACAGAAAAGAGAAAGACGTGTGTTCTGATCTCACATAAGTATTGTGAATAATGGGGGAAAATAAAAAAAAGTGCAGTTACCCCTTAAGACCTGCAGTTACATTAATGCACCGTTAAACTCTAACACACCTATACTGGACTAGTTTTTTAAGTCAACTTTATAATTACATAAGAAAAGGTAATAGAGAAATGCTCACCTCCAGTTCGCCGTTCTCTGCAGCGTCATGAAGAGGGGTCCCTCCCCAGTTGTCAGTGACTATTTCGCCGCCGTGCAGCAGCAACCAGCTGAGAACTTTTGCATGACCGCGACTGGCAGCAAAGTGCATGGCTGTGGCCCCATCGCCATCCTTGTCCATCAGGCTGATCTCTGTGAAACTCATCTGCATGAACAGTTGCGAAAAAGACATGAAACTCTCGACTTTAATATATACATTTTGTCTTGTAATACTCGGATAACTTCATCAAAAGAAGACATGGACCATTCCATACCAGCCAGACAATGACAGTATTGTGGCCCATCTGGGAAGCAGCATGCAGGGGTGTCATCCCATCATTGGCCCTTATGAGTGGATCAGCTCCACAGTCTTTGACCAGGTACTGGATCACCTCCAAATGGCCCTCCTGGCAGGCCAGGTAGAGCGGTGTGGCACCATTCTTAGTTTGGGAGTTGACAAAACTATACATGACAGGACAACAACAACAAAACAAAAAAAATGTTACTGGTGCAGGCCAAATTGTAAAGCTAGCGGATGTACAGTATATTGCAGCTTTTCTTCTTTTTATCCATTGAACAGGAACAAGGGTAATGTTTAATTAAGCTTTTTAACATATTTAAATGAGTCAGTCCATCTACTTCAAGCAAACCACGATGGTGAGCAGTTTTGAGAGTTCAATTAAATTACTGGCTTTTCGGAAATTAAATCAAAGCATGACATTTTTTTTGTTTGTTCTTTTTTAAGCAATGAGACATACTTTTCTCATCATCTATTGAAGCTTCTGGTTTGCAGTATTGTGCAACATTTAGAACAAACTTTAACTAATGGGAGCCTTAGATCCACCTGAGAATCAGCCTCTACAGCAGGGGTGTCAAACGTACGGCCCGAGGGCCGGATCAGGCCCGCTAACAGGTTTTATCCGGCCCGCGGGATGAGTTTGCTAAGTAAAAAAATTAACCTGAAATTTTTGAATGAAAAAAACAGCTGTTCTAAATGTGTCCACTGGATGTCGCAATAGCAATTCTTCGCATATTTGTAGATGATGCTACATATGTACAAAATAAACCACATGATGTTAGTGCATCAGTCGAGGAAAATTATCAAACTACATAAATAACATACCGTAATTTGATTTTGATATCATTTTTGTATCCTGATAAATTGAAAATTAACACCAATGAGCTGACTGATGAACATTATCTCATAATTTATTCAGAAAATATAAATAACGAAAAAAATAGAATACTATTAACCGCAACATGTAAGTGTAAAAAAACATTATGATTTGTACAATTTCAGAATGTTCTATTTTTAAACAAAGAAAATAATCTTAAATTGTCTTTATTTTTAAGTTATCGTGCCGTGATTTTACCAGTCCGGCCCACATGGGAGTAGATTTTTCTCCATGTGGCCCCAGATCTAAAATGAGTTTGACACCCTTGCTCTACAGTGAACATTTTTTTTTGGTAAATTTTTTTGTCAGAGTTGCACATTTCAGAACCAAATGGGCAACATATAAATGTGCACCGCAGACAACACATGTTCTCTTTTACAATGTTTTTTTTTTTTTAGAATTCTGCTAACCATCCTATTCACTATTTTTCTATGTCAAAATTACTGCTACTTAAAACAAAGATGGTGGATTTGTACTGTATAATTTACATCATATTTATTATTTTACAATCATTACATCCACCCAGCCATCCATTTTCTGCTGCTTGTCCCTTTCAGGGGCTGGAGCCTATCCCAGCTGCACTCGGGCGGAAAGCAGGGTACACCCTGGACAAGTCACCACCTCTTTGCAGGGCCAACACAGATAGACAACATTCACACTCCCATTCACACACTAGGGCCAATTTAGTGTTGCCAATAAGCTTATCCCCAAGTGCATGTCTTTGGAGGTGGGAGAAAGCCGGAGTACCTGGAAAGGACCCACACAGTCTTGGGGAGAACATGCAAACTCCACACAGAAAGACCCTGAGCCCGGTAATCGAACCTAGAACCTTCTTATTGTGAGGCACAAGCTTCACCGTGCTGCATCATCACATCATTTAATAATAATATGCAAGGCAGGCTTTTGCACATAGTGTTTACCTTTCATTTAGTTTTAATATACTGTTAGGACATTGAATCAGTCATTGTCTCTGACATATAAGGTGCTCAATGGGTTTGTTGAATTTGAGACCCAAAACTCAGGGATCACTAACTGGCAGTCCAAGTCTGGACACTAATGCCGTCCATTACGGACCTGGGACTAGAATCAATTAATTATTGAAGCAGTTCTATTTTGACTGGAGCAGCTTTTATAGACTTTATTGTAATGATTCATCCGATCTGGAAATACTCTGACTAATTGCATATGATTTAAACAAGCCCACGTGACATTGCTCAGTAGGGATGTTCCGATCAAGGTTATAACTGCTGCCAATTCCGATATCGATCATCCATGAATGAGATCAGTTGTGCCGATCACATGATTTCAAAATCTATTTATGGTGAGTGCCATTGACAGTTTAATCTCAGGGCATTCAATTGATCGCAACTGGACTGTTTGGTTTGTCTTAGAAGACGTTTTGCCTCTCATCCAAGTAGGCTTCATCAGTTCATGCTCAGAGACTTAGTTTGGTCTAACCTAGTCTAGTGACTGGTGCCAAAACCCCAAATATTTTTGGTTTGTCACCAGTCGCTGATCTGACCAATCTAAGTCTCTGAGCATGAACTGATGAAGCCTATTGGATGAGAGACCTAACGTCTTCTCCCCGACAAACCAAACAGTCCATTTGATCGATTGAATGCCCTGAGATTACAATGACCTGGATGAATGACGACATCCATAGACACCATTGACAGTTAAACAATATCAACAAAATATTTAAACTAGTTCCGTATTCTCTTTTATGACATACAATTGTTGGAGCAAAAAAAAAGTCAATAGGGTACAATAGTTAAATAAAATCAAAAACTATTATCTGCTACTCATTTATATCCTTGGGTTTTCGCCCTCAAAGTCAACCTGTGTCCAAGGAATTATTCCCAGAGTTTGTAAACATTAACAAAAACAACAAAAAATTATCTTGAGAAATTGAAAATATCGATCTGATCACTCTAATATCGATCATAATCTAATACCACCCTCAATATCGACACCACCAATTTATCGATCGATACGATCCTCTTCTTACGGTTGTGTACTGACTGCGACAATTCTGACGCACCAACAGTTGTTGTTATATTATTTTCTCTCAAGACTCTTATTAATCTACTTGTTAATTTCATGGTAATATCTGCTTACTTTCCGCTGCAAAGCGTTTCCATCTGCACTTCTTAAAGTTTACTAAGCTCCTTTTTCTTGATGTTATTTCAAGCTAGGTTAGCTTAGCTCTTAGGTCTGCCTTTCTCTCAGTGAGCAACATATTTAGCCTCGTCCTCCAGTGATAAAAATTATTGATATTAATAAGAATCAGCATTTGTGATGGCCGATAACATACTTTCTCACGAAAATCATCTGATAACGATTGGTTGCAGATCAATCAGCACATCCCTATTCGTCATCCAATCAAATCTGTGCATTCCTGGTGGTAAACATGGTAACTCTAAGTGCAGAGGCAGACGAGAGAGAAGCGAAACGAGTGATATCCACGGAAATTGGAAAGAAAAAGGTTGAGACTTGCGCAGAAGGACAGATACGACTGAGTGTTAGAGTCTTGCCCTGACCACCGGTCGCGGTCGACGGGTGGAGAGACAGGACAGCGACAAGTCGGAGACAACAGAATGATAAATACACACCTCTTTAGAAAAAGTTCAGTGGACAGCAAAAAAGTGCTTTCAACTAGGGATGTCCGATAATATCGGCCTGCCGATATTATCGGCTGATAAATGCGTTAAAATGTAATATCGGAAATTATCGGTATCGGTTTTTTTATAATCGGTATCGTGTTTTTTTTTTTTTTTTTTTTTTTTAATTAAATCAACATAAAAAACACAAGATACACTTACAATTAATGCACCAACCCAAAAAACCTCCCTCCTCATTCACACAAAAGGGTTGTTTCTTTCTGTTATTAATATTCTGGTTCCTACATTATATATCAATATATATCAATACAGTCTGCAAGGGATACAGTCCGTAAGCACACATGATTGTGCGTGCTGCTGGTCCACTAATAGTACTAACCTTTAACAGTTAATTTTACTCATTTTCATTAATTACTAGTTTCTATGTAACTGTTTTTATATTGTTTTAGTTTCTTTTTTATTCAAGAAAATGTTTTTAATTTATTTATCTTATTTTATTTTATAATTTTTTTTTAAAAGTACCTTATCTTCACCATACCTGGTTGTCCAAATTAGACATAATAATGTGTTAATTCCACGACTGTATATATCGGTTGATATCGGTATCGGTTGATATCGGTATCGGTAATTAAAGAGTTGGGACAATATCGGATATCGGCAAAAAGCCATTATCGGACATCCCTACTTACAACCTAAAACGTATAAACTCATTTATGCTCATTCTTTCCTTTGGAAGTACAAAAATATGTTGTCTCTTGTTCAGAGATGATGGCTTTAATAAAACATTGCAATCCATCCATTTTCTACTGTGAGGGTGCAGCGAGGGGGGGGGGGGGGGGGCTGAAGCCTATGTAACATTAAATAATGACACAAAGCACAAAGTTTTGGCCAAACATACACACACATGTCTGAACTGATTTTACAAAAAATAGGCACTTGCAAACCCTAATAAAACACCTAAACTGATCTATAAAGCAGGTGTTCACAATACTAATTTAGTCTGGCCTAATAGCAATTTGTAGCCTGCAAAGTTTTTTTGTTTTTGGGGCTTTGCAGAAAATGTTCTCTAATTGAATTTTAGTTGAAGACCCCTGTCCTACCCCATTGTGCACTACCTTTCTCAGTACCCGATCATCTGAATGAGATGCTACATACGAGTCATTCTGTGTCCAGACACTCTTATGTCAGCAATGGTCTTGAGACCAAACAAACATCAGTGAAGACTTTGGGATTCAAATGATCATGCAAAACTGTTGGACAGAGTCTGTAAAAACAAAGAGTAGCACCTTTTACCTCTTGTGCCAAGAACTCTAAATGTCTTACTCAAATCATTTCAATAGGATGTCCGAAGATGGACGGACCATCTCTAGACATAAAGTCAAAATTAGTCAGCGTGAGAAAACTATCACTATAATAGTCTAACTGAAATAGTAAGTAAATTAGTAAGTAAATTGTTTTTATAAAGCGTTTTTCACAGATAAAATCACAAAGAGCTGTACAAAACATAGGTAAAGTAAAACAACAATTCAATTGAAAACAACAGGGGCAACATCATACAAAGGATACCAAGTGGATTAAAAATTATAGTTAAAAGGTGCATCAACTAAAAGCTTTACTAAAAAGAGAAGTTTTCCAATGTTTCTTAAAAGTTTCAACACAGTCAAAATCACGAAGGGAGTGGTGCAAATTGTTCCAGAGCCTGGGAGCTATAGCCTGGAATGCCAGGTCTCCACGGATTTTAAAATGAGTTTTCGGGATCTTTAGAAGACCCTGGCCTGAAGACCGTATAAATACCATAAGCCAATAAAGGCTTGTGGTATTCTATTCTGTACGCTTAAAACATTTCAGATATATTTGTAAGTGCAGGTATTGAAAAAAGGTAGCTACTTTTTAAAATTAAAAATTTTAATTTCCCCTCGGGGATTAATAAAGTATTTCTGATTCTGATATCATGCAGTTCGCTAACAGTGATGCAGAGCCAAATCCCGCTCCCTTTCTTTTCCAAGGCCCCCAGCCAGGCATCCAAAGCAAAATCCCATACAGTGTGTCTACCTCTCCTTGTCCCACATGGGGGAGGTCAGGGAGTGACCGGGCACTTCCCCACTAAATCCTATAAAGTTGTGCTTTATCTGGACACTGACAAATGAGTAACGAGTCCCCTAAGAGGATTATCTCTCCAATGGCCTTGCCAGACTGGCTTTGTGCTTAAACATGGCTTGCCACCGGCGAAGGTGGACCCGAGTATGTGATGACGAACCACAGACCAGGTGAAGAAAATGAAAGGTGGTGCTTGACTCCCGTAGAGGCAAACCTGACCCGGCCGAGCTTTCCCTTGATTGGATGTAGCTCAAGGCCAACGCTCTACTGACTAAAGACCTTACATTAAAGCTACATGTGGCTTAGCATATGTGCTTGTCTAAATGTAATACACAAGGCTGCTTATGATTACTCATGTTCTATTCTGCCCTAGTCCTTCGTGGAACAGCTTAGTTTGCAACCAGTGATAAAAGAACAAACATCCAAAATAATTCAGTCTTGACACGTTTTGTTTTTGTTCAGCAGGGAAAGGTTGCACGTACAAAGAACAACCTCTTTAATATTTTAAAATGAGAGAATGAGGCATTGCGCTATTCTGTCATCAGGAAGTGAGCACACAGTTTAATTATTCACTAGTGTAACAAAAGTGAGATGAAATTGCTGGCACAACAAGACGAAGAACAAATGGAAACGCATGTACTGTAGTTTTCTTCAATTACAACTCTTGAGATTATGATCAGCCTTCATTTGTCACGAAGGTCCAAAGTGAAATAAACTGGACACCCGCCACTGAAGAAGTATTTTTAAGCAGGTGTGGATTTCAAAGCGCTGAGAAAGAGGTTAAGCCTTCTGTGACAATCCACAAGGAACAAGTCAAAGGAGAAAAACACTTTCTGAAGTGGTCATGAGTAATTTTACTCCAGTCATTTTCTAAGTAATTGATGTTATACTAATGGTCGATTTAACTGATATAGGATTGTTACTTTCTTAATGGCTTTTCCTGTATAAATAATGCAGCAGGTTGTGGAGACAAAACCATATATACTGCTCTAATTAGCAAAGTGCCCTTGAATTGAATAAAAACATTAACATTTGACTTGTATTTTCCAGTATAAAAATGAACGGATTACATGCAAGTCTTCTAAATGATGGCCTGACCCCGCTAACAGATTGCAGTATTGTATATCCGTCACTACAGTGCCTCATGTAGTGTCTATTGTACACACCGGCTATCAGTAGACTTCCAGCCTGTGAGCCTGCTGCTTTTAATTTACAAGGATTGAAAGGTGAACAAGCCACCAATTGAATTTGTTGTCGCATCTGTTTTACACCAAGGCTGTAAAAAAGATACAATTATAAAATCTCACACGAGAGCTCTTCACCTGTTAATATTTAGTCTGTGCAGTAGAAGGAAATGTATCAAAAAGTTGTACATTGTATCTGAAATCTCATGCTTTCAGTATCAGTCAAATACCAAAGGGTCAAAGTGACTTTTGCAAATATCCATTGACTGATAACACAATTTCCCACAATAATGCACGGAATTTTGTTGTTGGGAGTTGGAAGCCCGGTACTCTCAGGCCATGTCTTGAAAAAATAGACGGCATCTCTGCCAAGATTCAACTGTTAACGAAGTTGTTGGTTTGAATGTGAGACTCTGGTTCCTGGAGAAGGATGTACGTAATTCAATATGTACAGTCAAATAAAGCAATAACATTTGCAAACCGTAAAACATTTTTGGTGAAATCCTACTAATAAACCAACAATCAACAGCAGAGTTGTCGAAGTGAGGATGTTGTACCCTGGGCTTTGGTTAAGTTTTAAAAAAATGTCTGCCATTTAAGTTATGTAAGTTGTACAAAGGACGTCAAAAATGTGAATATAAAACAAATATAGCCATTAAAGTGCAATAATTAGGTTGCTTAAATCAAATTAAGAATGTCTAAGACTGCCTACACCCCCTTATCAAAAAACAAAATGGTTCTTTCCGCCTGGATAGCGGCAAACCTTTGGACACTTCACTCAACACGGATGTCATAACCTCACCTTTAAGCATTCCCACAAAGTACCAACATTTTGGAAGAAGTAGGAGGTGATAGGAGAAAGTATGATACATCTATCTGTGGCAGATAAGGAGGAAGTTATGTAAAAGATTCACTTCTGCTTCTCCTTGCACATAACTGTGATGCGTTCAAGGACCCTCAATTACAGTTAGAAACACGGGTTTTAAAGACAGGGGGAAGCTTACCCTCCAAGAGATGCACTAATACTAATGTAATCGTATTTATAATGATGTATTGTTAATTACTGATGATCATATGTGTATCAGCTAATGTTTGCTTTACACTCTGAAGTAAAGGAAAACTTGACAGATTTATAATCGTAGTTAAGTGAATAACTATAATGATTGAATAATGATTATTTAAATTCATATTCTTGCCACTTTATATTGAATTTGCTGGCAAATTTTTGTAATTGTTTCATTTATTCACCCCAAACAGAACTAAGTGTTTTAGGGGGGTTTATCCAGATATGTTAACCCCATCTTTAAGTAAGAAAGTACGGTAAGTACATTTTATTTATAAAGCACTTTTCACAGATAAAATCACAAAGCGCTGTACAAAACATAGGTGAAGTAAAACAACAATTCAATTAAATCAACAGGGGCAACATAATACAAATGATACAAAGTGGATTAAACATTATAGTTAACTTTACTAAAAAGAGAAGTTTTCAAATGATTCTTAAAAAGTTTCAACACAGTCAAGATCACAGAGGGACTGGTGCAAATTGTTCCAAAGTCTAGGAGCTATGGCCTGGCATGCCAGGTCTCCACGGGTTTTAAAACGAGTTAAAGGCCTACTGAAAGCCACTACTACCGACCACGCAGTCTGATAGTTTATATATCAATGATGAAATCTTAACATTGCAACACATGCCAATACGGCCGGGTTAACTTATAAAGTGACATTTTAAATTTCCCGCAAAATATCCTGCTGAAAACGTCTCGGTATGATGACGTTTGCGCGTGACGTCAAGGATCGTAGCGGACATTTTGGGACAACATTGTGGCCAGCTATTAAGTCGTCTGTTTTCATCGCAAAATTCCACAGTATTCTGGACATCTGTGTTGGTGAATCTTTTGCAATTTGTTTAATGAACGATGAAGACAGCAAAGAAGAAAGCTGTAGGTGGGAAGCGGTGTATTAGCGGCCGGCTGCAGCAACACAAACACGTAGCGGCTACGCCGTAGCCGGTGTTTCATTGTTTACATTCCCGAAATATGACAGTCAAGCTTTACCATTGGCCTGTGGAGAACTGGGACAACAGAGACTCTTACCAGGAGGACTTTGAGTTGGATACGCGCTACCGTGAGTACGCAGCTGCGGCTTCCAAACATTTGATCGCTTGCCCGTACGTGCGTGCCGCTATGTGCATGTCATGTACGTAACTTTGGGGAAATATATGTGCTGTATGAACTTTGCGTAGGTGAACGGTACTTTGGGCTGTGGGATTGAGTGTGTTGTGCGGGGTGTTTGATTTGTATTGGCGGGTTATATGGACGGGAGGGGGGAGGTGTTTGTTATGCGGGATTAATTTGTGGCATATTAAATATAAGCCTGGTTGTGTTGTGGCTAATAGAGTATATATATGTCTTGTGTTTATTTACTGTTTTAGTCATTCCCAGCTGAATATCAGGTCCCACCTGCCTCTCACAGCATCTTCCCTATCTGAATCGCTTCCACTGCCTTCTAATCTTTCACTCTCACTTTCCTCATCCACAAATTTTTCATCCTCGCTCAAATTGATGGGGTAATCGTCGCTTTCTTGGTCCGAATCGCTCTCGCTGCTGGTGGCCATGATTGTAAACAATGTGCAGATGTGAGGAGCTCCACAACCTGTGACGTCACGCTACTTCCGCTACAGGCAAGGCTTTTTTATCAGCGACCAAAAGTTGCGAACTTTATCGTCGATGTTCTTTACTAAATCTTTTCAGCAAAAATATGGCAATATCGCGAAATGATCAAGTACGACACATAGAATGGACCTGCTATCCCCGTTTAAATAAGAACATCTCATTTCAGTAGGCCTTTAACGGGGGTGATATGGGCATTTTGACTGAAGTCTCTTTAGAGTTTAAAAAGTCAAAAACCTAATTAAAGTTTTTACATGCGTTGTAAAAAGCTGGTTTCAACCAAATCCAACCAATATTTAGTTTTTCAGTGCATATAAACATATCAAGCGTGTGTTTATGACGATGTTGAATTTAAAGTGAAAGTGGTCCTGTAGGAATCTCGTGGATCAGGGGCCCAGAATTTGGTGCTGGTCGACAGTTAGCATTACCTCTTGCTTTCAAGTTTGGCAGCTGTTACAAATGTTTCATAGATAATTAATTAAACTTTCTTTGATGCACACACAAAAAAAATCACAGGTTGAAACAATTCAGAAGCAGCTACAAGTGCTCAAAGCAGAGAGAATTTTCCATTACTGTTTGAAAAACTTGACATGTCTAAAGGGTCAACAGGAGTCCTTGGGTGGTAATGTTTTAGTGTTGTTTTTTTAATGTCAATTGGACTTAGCACACCAAATTTATGTCCGACCAGCTGCAAAATAAACCGTTTTTTGTTAATGTACGCTACGCTCTATTAGCTTGCTGCACCGATTTGTTTTCTGTCATTAGAGTGCCAGGTACTAAACTGATGATGTAACACAAGGATCATGTTATCCTCGCGATTTCTCAACTAGAACAAAAAGCGGCCAGCCATCCAATTACCTCTTAAAACTCACAGCTACAAATTTGCCTCTTGTAATAAATCCCGAGACAAGAATGCTTATCTCCTCGCTGCAAAGTTCCATGGTAAACAATGCCAGCGGCCAAGAGAAGCCTCGGCTATTCAAACGTATTTGTTTTCCTCATTATCTTATCGCGGGTTGGCGCTGCAGTGTGTCGCTGTGGAGATGGTGGCAAACAGTAAGAGTGGGAGGGGGAGAGGAGAGAATGGGGCCCGGCTATCAGAGAGCTACCGTGTCCGTGGGGCTCATTAAATTTTCAACAACTATGCACCTGCCTTGGGTGCCTTTTACTAAATATTGGAGCAGTTTATTGAAATGATGAAATGTACAAAGTGGTTTCATTTGAATACATTATTTTACGAGTTTAGTTTTGCAAATGTTTTAAATTCATCACGTTTGTCATATTGCAGTTGGTCATGCACATGCAGATCTCCATGCTTTATGTCCTCATATTATGATTAGTGTTTATCGTGTTCATAATTGCTATAAATGCATTAATAGACCTCTCTGTCTTAAAGGCCTACTGAAATGAAATGTTCTTATTTAAACGGGGATAGCAGATCCATTCTATGTGTCATACTTGATCATTTCGCGATATTGCCATATTTTTGCTGAAAGGATTTAGTAGAGAACATTGACGATAAAGTTTGCAACGTTTGGTCGCTGATAAAAAAAAGCCTTGCCTGTACCGGAAGTAGCGTGACGTCGCAGGTTAAAGGGCTCCTCACATTTCCCCATTGTTTACACCAGCAGCGAGAGCGATTCGGACCGAGAAAGCGACAATTACCCCATTAATTTGAGCGAGGATGAAAGATTTGTGGATGAGGAACGTGAGAGTGAAGGACTAAAGTGCAGTGCAGGACGTATCTTTTTTCGTTCTGACCGTAACTTAGTGTGGAATCCAATGAGCCCTTGTACCTTTCTCCTTTTTCTATTGTGGATCACGGATTTGTATTTTAAACCACCTCGGATACTATATGTCAAGTTCCACTTATTGACTCCGTAAAGGACACCAGGACAACTCGGATTTCCAATTGATCAACTTTATTTATCCAACTTTTTGGCTTTGTTGGTTTCTTTTCTGTTGATCTTCATTCAATCAGGTTGTTAACCTTCGAACACAAAGAAACAAATGGAAAAACAATATATGTACAGGTATTTACAAAAAGGTTCAAATTCAACTGACTCAAACAGGTATTATTTTTAAAGTTAAATTTGCAAACTTTTAAATACCATTGTTTAAACTTTTAAATTATCTAACATTACTTTTCAAAAGGACTCTAGACACTTAGATTAAATGCATGTGAATGCACTGTCAAATTAACCAGTTTCAGTGAAATGAAACAAGTAAATCAGAAAAGTAGTTTTAGTCACTTTAAAGAAGTCAAAATTAATTGATCATTTAATTTAATCAATCAATCGTTTAATTACTTAATCGTTCACTCAATTAATCATTTAACTAATCATGCAATTAAGTAATCAATCATGTAAATTCATTACCATGATGGAACTGAGTAAATCCACCAAACGGAGTAAAGGTAAGTAATTAGCTTAATTAATAAGGTAGCTTAATTAGTAAGGTAAGTATAAAGGTAAGTATAATTAGCTTAACTTTAAGCAAAAGTTTTAACATTTTTATCCTTCAACTTTGCTTTTATCTTTATTACTTTTAACTTTGAACCATAATCTTTGACTTTTTATCCCTTTAAATTGAGCTTATTTAACAATTCAATTAACTCAAGCTTTTTAATTATCAAACAGTAAGAAAATACCCAGATGCAATCAATGCTCAAGGTTGGAGTAAATTTGCTGTGGTTCAAACTAAAAACAATTTAAGACAGGTAAGTAAACCAACATGTCAAGGTGAGTTTTAACAAATAAGCATTTCAGCATATTGCAAAGTGGGTATATTCACCGACCATTGGTGTGTTGGAAGTCTTTTAAAGATGGATCTTGTAGATTTTTGCGTCTTGCCGCTCTGCTTGCTTGCATGAAATGAGACAGCACCACCATTCCTTAACAGCTGCCTTGAATCAGCCAATTGGTGGCCATCTTGACCTTGGTGTTCTGGGAAATGTAGTTCTTTCTGGTACTTCACCAAGGAGTAAGATTAAGGAGGAGACAGCTCCTTACTTCCAGGGCAGGGACACTTCATTCACACTGAGTTTCAACTCCACACCTCCCACTTGGCCCTCATGGTTTTCAAAACCCAATGGGGTCACACAGGTCCTTCCATCCTTTGTTCTTCAATGGGAATTAGAATGATGAGGCGTCTGACATCCCTATGCAGGATTGTTGCTGGGATTTGATGTCTGAGCCTCTTGGTTTTCGTGGTCGGTTTTTCTTTGTCGCTTGTCTTCTTGATGAGGACAGGATAGCTGGGAAAGGTCCTCACAAGCACGTCTCTTACGATGCCTTTGCTGTCCGTATTGGCTCTGACTACTCTGGCCAGCTTGTACTGTCCTCTCAGGGCATTTTGGTCAGCCAACCAGACCACATCTCCGACAGAAACATTTCGCTCTTTGGTGTGCCATTTGTTTCTTATGAAGAGGTTGGGTCCAGCTAGTTGGCTCCATTTCTTCCAGAATTTGGTGACTTCAGCTTGAATTACTTGCAGTCTTTTATAAGGATAGCGATCAAACTGGAAGTCTCCAGGATCTCCCTTAGGGTTGGCACGCCCTAGGAGCAGAGAGTTCGGGGTGATGTATTCCACACAGTCTTCCCTGCTTTGAGTTCTTGCATCGATTGGTCGCTCATTTGCAAGGTTGGCAGCCATGTAGAGGAAGGTTTGAAATTCACCCCAGGTGAAGACACCATCTCCGCCGACATTGGTCAGGGCCCGTTTGACCACTCTGACAGCCGCTTCTGCAGCACCATTTCTGTGGGGAGAATCCGCAGGGTGGATCTTCCAGGACCATTCTGTTCCATGGTTGGCAGCCATGTCTTCGACTTGAGACTTGTCCAGTCGGTCAAGGAATGTGTACAGCTGTTCCAGAGCAGGTTTGGCGCCCACAAAATTTGTGCCGGGGTCTGACCAGAGCTTCCTGGGATGTCCTCTGAGTGACGTGAACCTCTGATAGGCGAGGAGGAAGCCTTGGGATGACTGGTCACTCACTAGTTCAGTGTGTATGGCACGGGAGGCCATGCAACTGAAGACGATTCCCCACACTTTCAGTCTGGTTCTTTTCTTGACTTCATCCTTCACTTCATAAGGGCCGAATAGGTCCATGGTTGTGAATTCAAAAGGAGCAGCTGGGGTGGTTCGCTCTGGAGGTAAGTCTGCCATGATTTGTTGACACTTCTTTGCTCTGTTCTTTCTGCAAACTATGCAGCTGTCAACTACTTTCTTGGCAATTCTCCGGCCCTTTATTATCCACGCTGTCTTCCTCATCCGTAGAAGGGTTCCTGCTACCCCCTCGTGGTTAGCGTCATGGGATTCTTGTGCCAGCAATGTTGACACCCATGCTTCAAATGGCAAGACTGGCACGGCTGTCTCATCTTCGTTAAATATCTGGATCCTCCCTGCACAAACGAGGAGTCCAGTTTTCACATCTTTGAATACTGCCAATCTGCTCAGAGTAGTGACTGGGAATGTTACACCTTCTTGAGCTGCGAGGAAGACGTCTTCACGTGCACCTTCTAGTTCAGTGCCAGCCAATCCAGCCTGCTTGGGTGTTGCCTCCCACTTTGGTTGTCCTGGGTTCGACCTCCTCTTCAGCCACTGCTCGGCAGCTCGTCGTGTCCAGGCAACAACTCTGATCAGTTTTGTCAGGCTACTGAACCTTTTTACAACCACAAGATGTTTCACCCAGCTAGTGGGTTTTCTTCTTGGCATAATAGGTTTCGATTCTTCACAGGGACTTTCCTTTTCCGGAGTGGCCAGTGGGTCTTCTTTTTGCCGACTCATCTTAGCTTGAGCTCTGGTCAGTGCAGCAGAGAATGCCTTTCTTTGAAGCTTGTTTACACTCTCCCTGGCCTGGGCTGCAACTTCTCCAGCTGACTGAATAGGCCACTCCTCCACTGGCCACTTCAGGAACTCTGGTCCGTTTTGCCATGTGGATTCCTCATTTAAGTCTTTGGGATTGCCTCCTCTTGTTATTAAGTCAGCAATGTTCAGATCTCCTCTGGTCCACCACCAGTCTTGCACTGGCCCGGACATCTGGATTTCGCCCACTCTGTTGGCGAAGAAGGTTTGGTATCCGTATGATTCTCGTTGGATGGCCCCGAGGACTGTTTGACTGTCCAGTAGGTGGAACCATTTCTCAATCTTCATACGGGCATGTTTCTCCACGTACTTCCGAATTCTGGCAGCAAAGACTGCGCCACAGATTTCTGCTTTTACAGCATCTCCCTTTTGGTCCAGGGGTGTCAGTTTGGCCTTTGCTTCCACGAATCGAACTTCAGTTCCGTGACTTGTCTCCCATCTGACGTACATCACAGCACCATAGGTTTTGTCACTTCCGTCAGAAAATGTGATGCCGTAGGGTTTCCCTTTCCATTCGGGCGGTGTGAGGCTCCTGTGGAATTTCACCTGTCCAAGCTGGGCATATTCCTCGAAGAGCTGTATGGCTTCTTCCCTGAGTCTTTCTGAAAGAGGTTGATCCCAGGTTTCTTGGGTCAGCTTGCCACCCCCTCCTTCTTGGAATGCTTTACGGACGAGAATTGCTCCCTTCTGCTTGACCGGTGCAACTAGGCCGATTGGGTCGTACAGTGCAGCAACTTGGCTTAGGAGAGCTCTCCTCGTCAGTGGGTTAGGCGTTTCAGCTCTCACCTCCTCTTCAAGAAGATCTTTGCCAACTCTCATCTTTTTCTTCCTATTGGAAAAGTTAACCGCCATCAGCATGTACAGTTTGTCTTTGTCCACCTGGTAGCCGATGCCCAGGGCTTTGTTCCCTCCTTCTCTTATTTGGTTTGGAAGAATCAAGGTGTTTCCTTGCTCTGGCTTTAGGACATCCGCTTCAGTTTCTTTCCTCCCACTTTGCCCTGACCTGACCCATGGTTTGAGGAAGAAGCCTCCAGCCTTTAGGACCTCTTCAACTCCAGCTGTGATTTGGTCAAGTCTGTTCAGGTCATTGTGGGAGGTCAACAGGTCATCCACGTAGCTGTCTTCTTCAATGACTCTGCGTTCATCCTGCAGGTGAGTGAAGTTGGGCAGACTTGCAGTTTCCCTCATGGCCAATTGAGCAATGCAGCCAGCAGGTTTGTCGCCCATATTGACTCTGGTGACGGCATACTCACTGATTTCCTCTTCTGGGCTGTCTCTCCACAGGAACCTGTGCAGATGCATCTCTCGCTCTTCCAACCAGACAGAGTTATACATCTTTCTGATGTCGCCCAGAGCTGCGTTCACTCCTTCTCTGAATCGGAGCAGGACAGCTCTGATGGGGTTGAGAACATCTGGTCCTTTTAGGAGAAGATCATTCATGCTCACTCCGTTGTATTTTTGGCTGCTGTTCCAGACAATACGAACTGGTGTAGTCACTGAATGGGGATTTGGCGCCACCAAGTGGCTGACATACCAAACTGGTCCTTTCCACTTCTCCATGACTTCATTGGTGAGTTTTATGGCTGCGCCTCTTTGGACCATTTCATGGATCTGGGTGGAATATGCAACTTTCCAGTCTGGGTCTTTGCTCAGTTGCTTTTCCATTCTCAAGAAGCAAGCTTGGACTGCTCTTTTGTTGTTGGGGAGAGAGGCTGGATTTTCAGTCCAGGGATATTTGGCATCCCAGTGTGGAGTTGAGGAGTGAGAGTCCTCCATCTTGTAGGTGAGTCCTCCTTTAATGATCTCAAACTCCCTCTCCTCCGCCAGGGTCATGTCCTTTCCTCCTGGAGGACAGTTTCCACACCGGCAGCTTCCACATTTCGGCTCACATGCAGCTCCGATGCTGTCCCAGTGCCACCAATCAAGAAATTCACGGTTACTGGCAGATGTAGTTGCGTGGGCCACATCGTCCTGCTGTAGCCGGCCTGGCTCAGACGCTGGGACTGTGATCTCTTGGTATCGGACAGCAGCGGTTCTCATGGAGCGGGCAAAGTGGGTTCTTGACTCATATGCTGCCACCTCCACTTCTTCGAGCAAGTCAGGGTGTGCTCCACCGACTGTTTTGCCCAGGGGGCTCTCCCATAGGACAAGGTCACCGATGACTTTTAGTCTTTGGGGTGCGAGTCGTCCCTCGCGATGGCTTATGAGGAGCTCGACTTCCTCTGGTCTTTCTAACTCCTCAAGCTGGACATCTGGGAAGAAGCTTTTCAACTTTTCGGGTTCAGTTGCTTGATGGACCTTTGCAATTTGCTCCAGGCCATAGCAGACCAGTTGATGTGCTCGCTCAGTCCCCTTTGGAGTCTTGACTCGGACCTTCAGGAGGTACCTTTTCGTCCTGACTTTCATTGTCATGCCTCCAACTCCATGTACGACCAGCGCTATGTCTTCACTTCTCAGGCCAAGTCTTTCGGCAGCTTTGTGAGTGATGTAATTTGTGTCGGATGCCAGGTCTATAAGTGTGCCAATCTTCTGACCTGCGTTAGCTGTGACCATCATCAACATCATCATCACTGGTAACTCAGCCAGCCCAGTTTCCTTCAGCAGTTCAGACTGGCCCGCTGATTTGAGAGTCATTGAGGCTCGGTTTGAGAATGCCTTTCTGCCCTTCTCTGCCAGTTCTGGGGCAAGTTGTGACAAGAAGGCCTCCTGTTCCTCAGTGAATTTACCTTTTCCTTCTTTTCCTCCTTTTGCACCTTTGCTTCCTTCTCTTCTGGCCTCTGCTGTTGGGCATAGGAAGTAGTGGTGGTCAGGTGTGCCGCTTGCCCTTTTGCAGTCTTGGTTTCCGCATAGGAAGGTGTCTCTGCAGTAGCCACCTGCGTCGTGATACCCAAGACACTTCCTGCACGCTCCCAGCTTCTTCAGGGCCATTTTCTTCTCATGTAGCTTCAAGCCTTTAAACTTCTTGCAAAAGTAGATCTTGTTGGTGTGCCCACCACCACCACAAATGCCACAGACCTCGTCACCATCTTTACTCGTAGCCCTGGTAGATGCAAACTTTCTTTCTGGCTTCTTCCTGTCTGCTTCTTCCGCTTTGTCCACCAGCTTTAGTTGCTCGAGTCGTTCCAGTATTTCCTCCTGGCTCTTTAGGAACTTTAGGAGCATATCAAAATGGTTGTCTGGGGTTACACGGTTGGTGGGCTCAACCATATACATCAGCCAGTCTCTTTTTATGAAATCTGGTAACTTGCTTTCAATCGACCTGATGACGAGGGGGTTTCTGATGGCTCCAGAGTTTCCTAGCTCCGTCAGGTCAGCCAGGGCCTTCTCCACAGCTTGTATTAGGTCAATGACCTTCCTGGGCTGGTTCCCCTTGACTTGTGCCATCTTGTCCAGCGCTTCCAAGATTTCGACTGTGATCGTTGATTTGTTGCCGTACCTGTTTTCGAGGACCCTGAAGATATCTGTTGCTGTGGTGTAGGTGGACAGTCTTAGTTCCTTGGCAATGGAATCACTGACGCTCTCCAACAGCTGGATCTTCTTTACCTCTGGTGATCCAGTCGGCTCCCCTTGTTTCTGGAGGCTCTCCCAATCCTTCTTCCACCTGTGAAAGTCTATTTTGCTCCCATGGAAGACTGGTAGGGATGTAGGCTTTATCCTCACAATGGGATGTGTTGGTTGGCCAGGTCGTCCTCCTGCACCTTGATCAGCCAGCCTCCTGGATGTGGCGAATTCAGCTTTCCTCAACTTGAGCCTGTAGTGAGCTGCTTTCACTTGTGTTAGTTTGTCATCCATCTCGTCCTTTAAGTGCTGAGGGATCCATTTCTCCCAATGGGCCATGGTATGGATGGTAACACTCACCGTCTCATTCAGCAGGGTGAGGTAAACGTCATAGCCTTCCACGTTGTTGCTTTCAACTGCTACATTTTCAGCCCTTTGAATGGCGTCCTCTGCCTCGGAAATCGCTGCCTTCTGCTCAGTCTTCCCGTATCTTCCCCACAGGTTGGTCTGGACAATGTCCTTGATTTCTGCCATCTTATCTTCGGCATCTTTTATAGTTGCTCGGATGTCATCCTCCTGCTGTTTCTCGAGCTCCCCATCTGGGTCATCCTTCTTGACGTCAGCCTCCAGGCCAATCTTGAAGTCCTCGTTGGCATCCAGCAGTGATGTGAAACGGTCGGCAAACTTGGCAAACTCCTCTTTTAGTTCGGATTGCAGCATGGTGCCTGCTCCTCTGGAGATCAGGTTGGCCACTCTGGTCAGGTTCCTCTTGGCTGTCGTCCTCTCCTGCTTGAGGATCACGGCAGTCTTCCCCAATACCTCTTCGGCCATCTTTATCCCGTTTTCTCCGGCGTCCACAGCTCCCCTGGGTCTTGAGGCCTTTGATCTTCACTGTCCAGGGCTGGTCCGTGGTTAACAACTGTCAAGTTCCACTTATTGACTCCGTAAAGGACACCAGGACAACTCGGATTTCCAATTGATCAACTTTATTTATCCAACTTTTTGGCTTTGTTGGTTTCTTTTCTGTTGATCTTCATTCAATCAGGTTGTTAACCTTCGAACACAAAGAAACAAATGGAAAAACAATATATGTACAGGTATTTACAAAAAGGTTCAAATTCAACTGACTCAAACAGGTATTATTTTTAAAGTTAAATTTGCAAACTTTTAAATACCATTGTTTAAACTTTTAAATTATCTAACATTACTTTTCAAAAGGACTCTAGACACTTAGATTAAATGCATGTGAATGCACTGTCAAATTAACCAGTTTCAGTGAAATGAAACAAGTAAATCAGAAAAGTAGTTTTAGTCACTTTAAAGAAGTCAAAATTAATTGATCATTTAATTTAATCAATCAATCGTTTAATTACTTAATCGTTCACTCAATTAATCATTTAACTAATCATGCAATTAAGTAATCAATCATGTAAATTCATTACCATGATGGAACTGAGTAAATCCACCAAACGGAGTAAAGGTAAGTAATTAGCTTAATTAATAAGGTAGCTTAATTAGTAAGGTAAGTATAAAGGTAAGTATAATTAGCTTAACTTTAAGCAAAAGTTTTAACATTTTTATCCTTCAACTTTGCTTTTATCTTTATTACTTTTAACTTTGAACCATAATCTTTGACTTTTTATCCCTTTAAATTGAGCTTATTTAACAATTCAATTAACTCAAGCTTTTTAATTATCAAACAGTAAGAAAATACCCAGATGCAATCAATGCTCAAGGTTGGAGTAAATTTGCTGTGGTTCAAACTAAAAACAATTTAAGACAGGTAAGTAAACCAACATGTCAAGGTGAGTTTTAACAAATAAGCATTTCAGCATATTGCAAAGTGGGTATATTCACCGACCATTGGTGTGTTGGAAGTCTTTTAAAGATGGATCTTGTAGATTTTTGCGTCTTGCCGCTCTGCTTGCTTGCATGAAATGAGACAGCACCACCATTCCTTAACAGCTGCCTTGAATCAGCCAATTGGTGGCCATCTTGACCTTGGTGTTCTGGGAAATGTAGTTCTTTCTGGTACTTCACCAAGGAGTAAGATTAAGGAGGAGACAGCTCCTTACTTCCAGGGCAGGGACACTTCATTCACACTGAGTTTCAACTCCACACTATATCCTCTTGAAAATGAGAGTCGAGAAAGTGAAATGGACATTCACAGTGACTTTTATCTCCACGACAATACATCGGTGAAGCACTTTAGCTACGGAGCATCGTGATAGCATCGTGCTTAAATGCAGATAGAAACAAAATAAATAAGCCCCTGACTGGAAGGATAGACAGAAGATCAACAATACTACTATCAGGAGACACCGAACCAAACACTGGACCTGTAACCACACGGTTAATGCTGTGCCGCTTGTCGAAGCCTAGCAATGCTGTTGCTATTGACGCCATTGAAGCTAACTTAGCTACGGGACCTCGTCAGAGCTATGCTAAAAACATTAGATATCCACCTACGCCAGCCCTCATCTGCTCATCAACACCCGTGCTCACCTGCGTTCCAGCGATCGACGGCGCGACGAAGGACTTCACCCGATCATCAATGCCGTCGGCGGCTAGCGTCAGATAGCGCGTCTGCTATCCAACTCAAAGTCCTCCTGGTTGTGTTGCTGCAGCCGGCCGCTAATACACCGATCCCACCTACAGCTTTCTTCTTTGCAGTCTCCATTGTTCATTAAACAAATTGCAAAAGATTCACCAACACAGATGTCCAGAATGCTGTGGAATTTTGCGATGAAAACAGAGCTATTTGTATTGGGATACAATGTGTCCGAATACTTCCGCTTCAACCATTGACATCACGCGTAAACGTTATCATATCTAGACGTTTTCAACCGGAAGTTTCCCGGGAAATTTAAAATTGCACTTTATAAGTTAACCCGGCCGTATTGGCATGTGTTGCAATGTTAAGATTTCATCATTGATATATAAACTATCAGACTGCGTGGTCGGTAGTAGTGGCTTTCAGTAGGCCTTTAAGTACTCTAATGCAGTGTTTTTCAACTTTTTTTGAGCCAAGGCACATTTTGTTCATTGGAAAAATGCGGAGGCACACCACCAGCAGAAAACCTTCAAAATGAAACTCAGCAGCCGATATTGACAGTAAAAAGTTGTTCTCGCAAGTGTTGGATATGAATTCAAATCATAACTAAACATGCATCACAATAGCTCTTGTCTCAAAGTACTGTCACGACCTGTCACATCACACTTTGACTTATTTGGAGTTTTTTGGTGTCTTCCTCTGTGTAGTGTTTTAGTTCTTGTCTTTTGATGGCTTTTCCTGTTTTGTTGTTATTTTCCTGTAGCAGTTTAATTTCTTCCCTGAGCGCTATTCCCCACACCTGCTTTGTTTTGACAATCAAGAATATTTAAGTTGTTGCTGTCCTTCTTTGTGGGGACCTTGTTGATTGTCATGTCATGTTCGGATGTACTTTGTGGACGCCTTTTCTGCTCCACACGCTGTAAGTCTTTGCTGTCGTCCAGCATTCCGTTTTTGTTTACTTTGTAGCCAGTTCAGTTTTAGTTTCGTTCTGCATAGCCATACCTAAGCTTCACTGCCTTTTCTTAGCGGCACTCGCCTTCTGTTTATTTTAGGTTTAAGCATTAGATACCTTTTGACCTGCACGCTGCCTCCTGCTGTCGCCTGCATATTGTCGTCACGACAAAGCAATTAGCTACCTGCTGCCACCTACTGATATGGAAGAGTATTATACGGTTACTCTGCCAAGCTCTAGACAGCACAGACACTCAACAATGGCACATTATTTGCAGATTATAATTACTGGTTTGCAAAAAATATTTTAACCCAATTAGGTGAAATGACATAATCTTCCACGTTACACCAGACTGTATCTCATGGCACACCAGTGTGCCGCGGCACAGTGGTTGAAAAACACTGCTCTAATGCACAAGCTTTTTTAACAACAGCCTAAATACATAGGGATGACGTTTGATAAGAAATTATCGAGTTTGAGCCTATTATCGAATCCTTTTATCGAACCGATTCCTTATCGATTCTCTTATCGAGTCCAGATAGGTTGTTGTGTATGGAAAAAAACACACAATATTTGGTTTAACAAAAGTTCACTTTTATTATATAAGAAAAAATTAAAATCTAATAAATAAATAAATATTGACTGTTACCCCCCTAAAAAAATAAAATAAAAAAATAAATATTGACTTTTGTTACCCAAAGTATATTAAGTGGGATTTTTCAGAAAAACAAATATATACAGTAACACAAAAACAATCTGTCTCTGTGATCACTATAGGTGTATAAATAATAATATAGTGTTAAATAAAATCAGTCCCTTGGGCACAAAACTGAAAATAATACAGCTCTCCAAAAAGTGCACTTCTGCTGCTATTTGACATAACTGTTTGTTATGATGCTTTGACATTTTTGCACTTTATTTCTTTTATTGAAAGAAAATTCTATGAAGAGAAAAGTTGTTTGCAAATGTGGTTACAATGCTAAAAAATGAAAAGTTAAAGCTAAAAAAAGAAATACACTTTATTGAGTTAACATTATTTCTTTATAGGGGAAAGATGTGATGTTATGAGCTAGGTAATATAACAACTACAGTACCCAGCATGCAACGGGAGTGACGAGCATGCGCGGTAGCCCCGAAAAGTGTTGTTGCATGTCGCCACCCGGCAGCTAAGAATGAGGTTATGAGCACGCTGTGAAAGTAAACGTCAAGAACTCAGCCAACACGCCTCGTCTGCATTATTTATAATTAGACAGACAACACATATACAGTGTGATTTTGTTTTGTTTATAAGGAAAGAAAAACAAAAGTTAAAAAAGGGAGATGTGTTGTATATATATGTATGTGCTGCGGTTGCTTTAAGAACGTTGCGACAGCTGCCGTAAAGGAGGTGCGTTGCTAGCCTGGTTGCTATGTTTCCGGTTGGTCGTAAAAGTGTTGGTCATGTGTTTGTACACTGCTCAAATCTCTCAGTAAAGTTATTCATTGGATTATACCTTTTGTTTTGAACTTTTTTACACCTTGGAGCGCTTTTTCCGGTCCATTGTTTTTCCTGCTTTCCCTATCTGCGCCTAATGACTGAGCTACGTGACGTCATTTCTTGTGATGTCCCACGGAGCATTTCTGGTCGGGACGGGATTCGTTCCCAGGGATTCGAATAAAGAACCATCTCTTTTTCTTTACTATAGTGGTCTCGATAACGGGTACCGGTTCTCAAAAAGGGATTCGAGTCCGAGGACTCGGTTCTTTTCTTATCGAACAACCAGGAAAATCAGTTTGGAGTATCATCCCTATAAATACAGGGGCTTTGTTTATTCCAAGTCTGCGCTTTTTTTTGCCAAAACAAGAATGCTCAAATGTTTCTGCTGTAAGCTGTCTGAGTGTTTGTCGCGACTCCAACACCGTTGAACTGCAAATGGTTACATTGGTTTGTGCCGTTTCCGTGGTTGGAACGCTCTCTGTGTTGAGTTTGGTTTATCTGTCCAGTATGGCCGTTCCAATGTGGTGCTCATGTCCCCATGGCAATCATTCAGTCTGCTTATGCAAGTGTTATCTTTGCAAACCATAGGTTGGCTGACTCTGCATTGATTAGGGACAATAAGTGGTAATCCCACAGTGCATCCTAATATATTAGATCTAATGCATATGCTCTGTATGGCAGTGTTTCTCAACCTTTTTGGAGCCAAGGCACATTTTTTTCATTGAAGAAATCTGGGGTCACACCGCCAGCAGAAAACATAAAAAAATTGAACTCAGCAGCTGATATTGACAATAAAAAGTTGTTCTCACAAGTGTTGGATATGAATTCAAACCATAACCAAGCATGCATCACTATAGCTCTTGTCTCTAAGTACTGTCACAACCTGTCACATCACGCCGTGACTTATTTGGAGTTTTTTGGTGTTTTCCTGTGTGTAGTGTTTTAGTTCTTGTCTTGCGCTCCTATTTTGGTGGCTTTTTCTCTTTTTTTGGTATTTTCCTGTAGCAGTTTCATGTCTTCCTTTGAGCGATATTTCCCGCATCGGCTTTGTTTTAGCAATCAAGAATATTTCAGTTGTTTTTATCCTTCTTTGTGGGGACATTGTTGATTGTCACGTCATGTTCGGATGTACATTGTGGACGCCGTCTTTGCTCCACAGTAAGTCTTTGCTGTCGTCCAGCATTCTGTTTTTGTTTACTTTGTAGCCAGTTCAGTTTTAGTTTCGTTCTGCATAGCCTTCCCTAAGCTTCAAAGCATTTTCTTAGGGGCACTCACCTTTTGCTTATTTTTGGTTTAAGCATTAAATACTTTTTTACGTGCACACTGGCTCCCGCTGTTTCCAACGTCTACAAAGCAATTAGCTACCTGCTGCCACCTACTGATATGGAAGAGTATTACACGGTTACTCTGCCGAGCTCTAGACAGCACCGACACTCAACAACAACACATCATTTGCAGACTATAATTACTGGTTTGCAAAAAATATTTTTAACCCAAATAGGTAAAATTAGATCATCTCCCCTACGGCGCACCAGACTCACTGTATCTCACGGCACAGTGTGCTGCGGCACAGTAGTTGAAAAACACTGCTGTATGAGACAACCCTACTGCGTGAATCAAAGTTTCTTCGCCATTGCCTCTCTCCAACACAAATAGTTGCTTCTATTTTCTCTTATCTTTAATAATAACAATAATACATTTCTTCATAAGCACCTTTCATGAAACCGAAGGACACTTAGGTGTGATAGTCAGCTATGCTATGACCATTTACAGCACAGGTGTCAAACTCAAAGCCAGATCTGGCCTTTCAAATTTTTTGATGTGGCCTGGAAACGTGCGTCAATAACGCGCTTCATATTTCTTATTAAATGTATTTGTTCTTTCAATTTTTTAAGAACAATGCATGTAGTGTGTGCAATTGCATGTCTTAACTTTGATATCATCTAATCATGCAACAAACATTATATTAACACATATTCCAAACATTTTTTTCTAAAATAAAATACTTAGATATCCGCTTGTCACCCTGACATATGATTTGAAAGCAAGTTATCCATCATTTTGTACAGAAAAAAAACATGGTCATCAGATGAATACGCCAATGTGTAATAATATGAAGTGATTATTAGGGATGATGTTCGAAACCGGTTCTCCCGGCTGTTCGATAAGAAAAGAACCGATTCCATGGACTCAAATCCCTTTTTGAGAACCGGTTCCCGTTTTCGAGGCCTCTGTAGTAAAGAAAAAGAGTTGGTTCTTTATTCGAATCCCTAGGAACGAATCCCGTCCCACAGGAAATGCCCTGTGGCACGTCCTAGGAAATGACGTAGCTCAGTCATTAGGCGGCAGATACAGAAGCAGCAATAACAATGGACCGGAAAAAACGCCTCAAGGCATGGCTTCATTTTACAAAAAAATACGACGTCACAAATGCTTCGCGTTGCTGGGAGCCTTTCTCTCATTAAAAGCTGCCAGTCTCATCCTAAATTGTGTGTAAGGCTGTCTGCGGGTATATTTCCAATACATTAAAGTACGTCCACAGCGTGAACCCGCTGCCTCCGCTCCAGACAACCCTTACGTCATCACATCGGTTTGGGAAGCACTGTTCCGGTGATTATTGTACATTTTTTTCCAGCCAAATTTTCGGTGCCCCATTAGTCAATAATACGCAAATAATCAACTATATATCGCCATTCATACAGTAACTGTGTTAATGTGTATGGTAGTGTGTTATGATGTTCATTTTTACAATGTTCTGTGAACACACCGTGTCAACGGAGAATGAACAAGTGTTGTGTGTCTAGAAGTGAAGCACGGAGGCAGACGTGTGTGCACAAAGGAAATACTTGTTGGAATTGGGCCCGTTGTTACCATAAAATTAGCAATAAAAGCTAAAAAGTAAGTCAGACTTTGTTTGTTTTCTTCTGGACGCTACAAGACATATTACTTTATTTTGTTAGGTGTGGTGGCTAACATGAAGCCATACATTAAGGAGAAACCTTAAATGTAGTTCAACCGGATGTATAGCGTAGCGCTTTTATTTTAAAGCCAGAAAAGTGTGTGATGGTGAAAGTGTCTTGACATGTTTTAATGTCGGATCGACCTTTTGCAATAAAAAAAAGTCTCCTTTTGACATCCTGCCGACCGTTTTTCATTTCTGTTGAGCTTTTATGCCGTCTTACTTACTAAATCAGTCACAGTAACAATATAAATGTGATGTTATCACTGCACCTTAATCGTAATCTGAACACGGAAGTGAAGCACCACCCACCTCTGAACGACAGGTGCAGCAGGCGTTTGCTGCAGGGATGTCGCCTCTTCTCACGGCGAAAAATAGTCACAACATAAGTGCCCTAAAATAAAGGAGCTGGTCGGACATTACTTTACTTGCAATAAATAAAACGATTATCGATTATTGACGTTTACTAATCGATTCTATATTCGTCCATGTCTGAATTGCGATTCATCTAAAAATCTATTATTTCCCCCACCTTTAATATATATATATATTTTTTTTTCTTTTCTTTTTATATATATTATTATATATATGTATATATATTTTTATATATAAATATATATATATATATATATATATATATATATATATATATATATATATATATATATATATATATATATATATATATATATATATATATATATATATATATACATACATATATATATATATATATATATATATATATATATATATATATATATATATATATATATATATATATATATATATATATATATATATATATATATACTTTTTTTTTTTTTAACCCAATGTGGCCCCCAAGTCAAAAAGTTTGGGGACCCTTGATATAAAGTATATTGTTATATCGCACAGCACTACTCTAGAGTATATTAAAGTTTCTTATTGTCCTGTGAGTATATATGTTCAAATTATTGCCGTAATGTAAAAGTTGTACGTGAAAATAATTCTCGAGAAGTTACATAAGCAGCTCATGAAAGTTGCAACTTTTTTCTACAGAAATAAATCGCTAAGAGGTTTTTTACAACAGGATTGAAGTATTTAGATTGCAACACTGGTGTCCCCAAAGCAACGTTCAGCTAAACTCCTGGCCAGTGCCAGACAATAAAGGACATTAGACACTTTGAGCCCCAAAGCTTATTCATTCTGGTGTTTTTACAACAGCCCTGACTTGTTTACTAAGCACTGCAGTTGAATCAACTTGGACAAAAGGAATGTAGCAGTTTAGCTTCCTACAGTACTCCTGCATCCATGCAAAGCAAATATTACTCATTTACTAAGTTTCTTATCTGTAGGCATAACCAATGATCTCAGAAGTCAGGAGTGTTTATATGCTGCCAATTAGGTGTATTATATACCATGTGCTACTGTACTCCATCTGAAATATTACTCTTTATTGGAGCCGGCAGTGGACTTGAACCCCTGATGTGCAATGCATCACACAAGCTGGCCTATTACATGAGATCATAGCATACCTAACAACTACTACCTTATGTGAGTTTGTTCTTCTGGCCTATTCCAAAAGTGGATAACCGTGTATGACCTAGCGTACCTCTCAATAGTCTCATATCGTCAAGGTTTTTAGCGTTATTATGCACATTTTGCTTTTTTGGGGGGATTTTTGTGCAACACTCCAGAACATAATAACAAACAAAGTCACGTGAAAGCTGAAAGACTGCAACGTCAAAAACAACTTATCCAAAAACCCAAAACCAGTGAAGTTGGCACGTTGTGTAAATCGTAAATAAAAACAGAATACAATGCTTTGCGAATCCTTTTCAAGCTATATTCAATTGAATAGACTGCAAAGACAAGATACTTAACGTTCGAACTGGAAAACTTTGTTATTTTTTGCAAATATTAGCTCATTTGGAATTTGATGCCTGCAACTTTTTTCAAAAAAGCTGGCACCAGTGGCAAAAAAGACTGATAAAGTTGAGGAATGCTCATCAAACACTTATTTGGAACATTTCACAGGTAAAGAGGCTAATTGGGAACAGGTGGGTGCCATGGTTGGGTATAAAAGCAGCTTCCATGAAATGCTCAGTCATTCACAAACAAGGACGGGGCGAGGGTCACCACTTTGTCAACAAATGCGTGAGCAAATTGTCGAACAGTTTAAGAACAACATTTCTCAACCAGCTATTGCAAGGAATTTAGGGATTTCACCATCTAGGGTCCGTAATATCAAAAGGCTCAGAGAATCTGGAAAAATCACTGCACGTAAGCGATAATATTACGGACCTTCGATCCCTCAGGCAGTACTGCATCAAAAACCGACATAAGTGTGTAAAGGATATCACCACATGGGCTCAGGAACACTTCAGAAAACCACTGTCAGTAACTACAGTTCGTCGCTACATCTGTAAGTGCAAGTTAAAACTCTACTCTGCAAATCGAAAGCCATTCATCAACAACACCCAGAAATTCCGCCGGCTTCGCTGGGCGCGAGCTCATCTAAGATGGACTGATGCAAAGTGGAAAAGTGTTCTGTGATCTGACGTGTCCACATTTCAAATTGGTTTTGGAAACTGTGGACGTCGTGTCCTCCGGAACAAAGAGGAAAAGAACCATCCGGATTGTTATAGGCGCAAAGTTGAAAAGCCAGCATCTGTGATGGTATGGGGGTGTATTAGTGCCCAAGACATGGGTAACTTACACATCTGTGAAGGCGCCATTAATGCTGAAAGGTACATACAGGTTTTGGAGCAACATATGTTGCCATCCAAGCTACATTACCATGGACGCCCCTGCTTATTTCAGCAAGACAATGCCAAGCCACGTGTTACAACAGCATGGCTTCATAGTAAAAGAGTGTGAGTACTAGACTGGCCTGCCTGTAGTCCAGACCTGTCTCCCATTGAAAATGTGTGGCGCATTATGAAGCCTAAAATAGCACAAGGGAGACCCCCGGACTGTTGAACAACTTAAGCTGTACATCAAGCAAGAATGGGAAAGAATTCCACCTGAAAAACTTAAAAAATGTGTCTCCTCAGTTCCCAAACATTTACTGAGTGTTGTTAAAAGGAAAGGCCATGTAACACAGTGGTAAAAATGCCCTTGTGCCAACTTTTTTGCAATGTGTTGCTGCCATTAAATTCTAAGTTAATGATTATTTGCAATAAAAAATTTAGTTTCTCTGTTCAAACATTAAATATCTTGTCTTTGCAGTCTATTCAATTGAATATAAGTTGAAAAGGATTTGCAAATTATTTTATTCTGTTTTTATTAACGAATTACACAAAGCGCCAACTTCACTGGTTTTGGGTTTTGTAGAACTAAGGATGTGATGATTTAAAATTTCATATCATGGTTATTGTGACCAAATTTATCACGTTATCGTTGCATGTGCTCCAAAAGTACTGAGAAAAGTGCACACACTGAAATCATTCAAGCAGGTTTAAAATATGTTAATGTCTCTTGTATTTATGTTAGCATTTAAGATAGCCAGTGATTATCACGCTTGCTGCCTCTCTAGGAAATGAGCAGGATTACCGTGAGTTTTTGAAAGTGTGGCAATCAAACACATGAATTGAATTTGCTTTAATAAGCTCCTTAGTCATTCAGAAGCTATAACATTATAAAATAAAAGTGTTGAATAGACAGTATGTCTAATAACTTGTATATGTCTGACAGTCCATATATGTTGACAAGCATATAAAGGACAATCTTTACAGCGCGATCACCTCTTTTTTCATAGCCTTGTGCCCAAATGCCAGTCTGCACATACTTTTCAGATGTACTAGATCAGGGGTGTCAAACTCATTTTAGCTCAGGGGCCGCATGGAGGAAAATCTGTGCACATGGACTATTAAAATCATGGCATTAAAACTAAAAACTAAAGACAACTTCAGATTGTTTTCTCTGTCTTACTTTGGCCAAAAATAGAACAGACACATTCTGAAAATATTACACTAAAAATACAGAAAAAAATACCAGCAGCGGTAAAGTTTAGATCCATAAAAAGAAGAAGAAAGTAAATGAATGTTTATAACTGAATACATTTACATATGCATTAAAACATTTTTTTTTTTTTTTTTTTTTTTTTTAATGAATCAAGTAACGTTTATGACAACCTTTTTCCAAAACACAATATAGGATGTGACATATAACAGGATAATGCATTAATACATTTAACATTTGTTTTTCAAAATGGTTACAAAAAAGTGGGACCCCAAGAATTTACTGTGGGACCCCATTTTTATGACTTGATGGGGCCCCTGGGACCCCATTTTGATTATTCTTAGCGCCAACACTGATGGAGTTTTGGTGCGTGCAAAACAGCAGCAGGCGGCTGTGGCCTGCCGGCCGGTTCTAATACTAATCAAATATCATCCCCTTGACTTTGACACATAGGTACTAGATAAAGGTCCAAAATAGCACCTGCAGAACTGATCAGTCTTGATGAATCACAATGTGTGTGCTGAATGATTACATTTGCATCTCCTCCTCCCAGTATTGTTGGCGTCGTGCTGATTAGCATCAGTGTTGGGACTAACATGTTACAAAGTAACGCGCTACTGTAACGCCGTTATTTTCGGCGGTAACTAGTAGTCTAACGCGTTATTTTTTATATTCAGTAACTCAGTTACCGTTACTTCATGATGCGTTACTGCATTATTTTACGTTATTTTTTGTATAGTATCGGCTAGAAACTGAGAAGATCTGAGTGTGTTTTATTGCTGCGGTGTCGTCCTTCTGAATGTTCCTGTGTCACAAGGAAGAGGCGCGCTGTGTGTGGGTGTGTGTGTGTGTGGGGCGGGGTGGGGGGGCGTGTCTGTGTTTACTAACAAGCCATGGCGGAGCCGAAGCCGAGTTTCTTAACATGGAGATATTGTCACTACTTTTCTTTTGTCGAGCACAAAGAAAATAACATTTTAGTTAAATATAAGTTGTGTCTTGGATCAAAGATCCTATCTACTGCCCAAAACATCAATTCAAATCTGCTGAAACAGCTACAAAAGCAACATGCTTCGACGAAGCTAGTAAAGAGAGACACACAGCGGCTGGATTTTAACGGAGGGACTGATAGCCAGGACAACATTGATAGAGCCATTGCAGCGTATGTGCTAGAAGACACGCAGGCTATTTCTACAGTGGAGTCCCCTGATTTCAGGCAACTGGACACAGTGGACAGTGAGTACATAAACATGTAAAGCAAGCTAAAGAAAACACTCAAAACTCTGCCTCTGCTCATCATTTATCACTGAAGGTACACATACTCTGTCAATTCTCTTATATACTCGTTCATTCTAGACTTCTAGAGTGTTTGATTATCACATCACTCTAAATGTATAGACTATAAAGTTCACAAACACAAAGAGGGATCCTAGTGGGCCAGGCGAATCTTTCCTTTTCTCTAAACTAAAACTGGGGAAATGTGTAGAGTGTTCTGGGCTTCAGTACAGTGTTGATCTCATGAAGACATGATTTTATTTCACAATTCCTTGAGAGAAAAACAAGCCTGGTTAGGCGTGTGTACAGCAGTATGTGTGCTGTATATAGTGACATGACATATAATCATGTCATGTGTGCCTTCCTTGGGTGAAGCCAGGTTGTGACATGTTGTTATTATGCGGTTTGTTACTTATGCATGTTATGTTGCAGCTATTTAAAATAGTTTTGCCAATTTGTTCTGGCCCAAAATAAATTGGCCCTTTGAAACATATCTTTGTCTTTGTGTGTTGTATGTAGAGCACATTGTTTGTGTGTTGTATGTAGACCACATTGTTTGTGTGTTGTATGTAGACCACATTGTTTGTGTGTTGTATGTAGACCACATTGTTTGTGTGTTGTATGTAGACCACATTGTTTGTGTGTTGTATGTAGACCACATTGTTTGTGTGTTGTATGTAGAGCACATTGTTTGTGTGTTGTATGTAGACCACATTGTTTGTGTGTTGTTTGTAGAGCACATTGTTTGTGTGTTGTATGTAGAGCACATTGTTTGTGTGTTGTATGTAGACCACATTGCTTAGCAGAGTTGAGTGATGCAAATGCATGTCAAGTTGATCAACAGATTGTATTATTCTCCAGTGCAATAACAGTACTGAAATGAAGGCTAAAAGGGCATTAATGGGAGCCTTAAATAATAAAAAAAAAAAGATTAACTAAATAGTAGGGGTGTGGGAAAAAATCGATTCGAATTCGAATCGCGATTCTCACGTTGTGCGATTCAGAATCGATTCTCATTTTTAAAAAATCGATTTAAAAAAAAAAAATTCATTATTTTTTATATTTTTAATTTTTATTTTTTTTAATTAATCAATCCAACAAAACAATACACAGCAATACCATAACAATGCAATCCAATTCCAAAACCAAACCCGACCCAGCAACACTCAGAACTGCAATAAACAGAGCAATTGACACAAACACGACACAGAACAAACCAAAAGTAGTGAAACAAAAATGAATATCGTCAACAACAGTATCAATATTAGTTACAGTTTCAACATAGCAGTGATTAAAAATCCCTCATTGACATTATCATTAGACATTTATAAAAATTAAAAGAAAAGAACAATAGTGTCACAGTGGCTTACACTTGCATCACATCTCATAAGCTTGACAACACACTGTCCAATATTTTCACAAAGATAAAATAAGTCATATTTTTGGTTCATTTAATAGTTAAAACAAATTTACATTATTGCAATCAGTTGATAAAACATTGTCCTTTATAATTATAAAAGCTTTTTACAAAAATCTACTACTCTGCTTGCATGTCAGCAGACTGGGGTAGATCCTGCTGAAATCCTATGTATTCCATGAATAGAGAATCCTTTTGAATCGGGGAAACAATCGTTTTTGAATCGAGAATCGTGTTGAATTGAAAAAAAAAAAAAATCGATTTTGAATCGAATCGTGACCCCCAAGAATCGATATTGAATCGAATCGTGACCCCCAAGAATCGATATTGAATCGAATCGTGGGACACCCAAAGATTCAGAGCCCTACTAAATAGTTACTTTTCACAGTAACGCATTACTTTTTGGTGTAAGTAACTGAGTTACTTTTGAAATAAAGTAACTAGAAACTGTAACTAGCTACTGGTTTTCAGAAACTAACCCAACACTGATTAGCATATACTCTGCATATTCATGAAGACAGACACGCTAAATGGATTGTGCTTCCTATTCTGCTTACCTAAGAGACGCAATCCTCTGCTCACAAGTTTACTACATCAGTGCTATGAACTTTGCACTTGTTTTAGTAAACCAAACCTTTAGTAGATCATGCAGCAAGTGTTAAAAAGTGAAAGATAGTTTGCAACCTTAAATCACCGTTACGTTGCATTAAGTTACAACTGGATAGTTCAACCTTAGATATTCTACTATATTCGGATACAATCCTATCCAGTGGTGCATGTGTGTTTTAAAGTAAGCAGTGTGTGCTCAACATTAATCCTGCATAAGCTCTGAACGTAAATCACTCTGAGAAGTGGGGAAAAAAAGGAAAAGATTCCTACGACAAAAGCTTATCCAACATAGAAGTCAGTCTGACCGCTACTGTTTTGAGAAGACAGACAACAGAGTTTATCAACTCCACCTCCTGCCGAGATAAAGCCGTCTTCTTGTTCTTACTTTGAGCTGTGCCCCAGTAGCAGTCGGAGCGAGGACAGGTCTCCCTTGGCAGCAGCGTAGTGAACAGGTAGGGCCCCTGTGTCGGTGGGGGCCCCAGGGTCTGCCTCCCCGCTCTTGAGCAGCCAATCTGTGATCTCGTGATGACTGAAGCGGGAGGCAAGGTGGAGAACGGTGGCACCAGAACTGTCCTTGTCCTGGAAACAAAATATACTGGGCTATTTTTGGCCTTTGGGCTGAGTTGTCCATTCAAACCCTCGTAGAGTCTGAAAATCTTAGTAATGTTATTGCTGTCACACCACAGGAATAATAAGTGTAGGCAGAAATAATCTGAAAGGTCAAAGATAACCAAAGCCAAAAAAACAAGTTCTTGCAGATACAATGTAGACAGGGGTGTCCAAACTTTTTCCACTGAGGGCCACACACGGAAAAATGTAAGCATACGGGGGCCATTTTGATATTTTCCATTTTCAAACCATAACAAAATGTATAGATTTTTTTTTTTTAACCTTTAGGGCTCCCGGGGACCAGTCAAGGGTTAAGGGTCTCAGTCATTAAAATGTTAAAAATAAGTCAAATTATTATTATTATTTTTTACAGTATATCACTATATCAACTTCAGGTTGATATCAAGTATAAAAAACAAACAGGTTTTATGCCTTTTCTGTCAAAGACAACTTTGTTTTTTATAGTAAAACTGAAATATGCAGTATTTAGTAATTAGAGCCCTAAAAGATCAATAATGCAGGACACCATTGATTTGAATTATTTCATATTTTTGAGCAATCACAGTGAAGAGTTAAATAAAATCCCACTAAATATATTTGGGATCCAAAAGGTCTCCCACTCATGAAGTGATACATTTTTATTAGTTTTTTTTTTACTTTTCACACTTAAATTACGAGATCAACTTCAGATATATCTGTCCATTTTACGTTTGAACTATTATTTTGTTTGTTTTATGCTCTTTTGTCAAATAAAACTTTGATGTTTTTATATGGCAACCACACAATATATGCAATATTTTTTCCACATAAAACATTTTAAAGTGACATTTTTTAAGTAATAATTCATTGTAACATAGATTTTTTGTCTTTTTTTTTTTTTTTTTTTCGAGCAATGGCAAAAAAAATAAAAATAATCAAAGACAAAAGAAAAAAAAACAGCCTGCATGGCAGTTTTGGGTCAACGTTGCAACGTTTTCTCGTTACATTTCACCTCATTCCACTATTTTTGCAATACTATCAATTTTGCAATTTTTGCAGAATGTGTGGGGGGCCGGTAAACGATTAGCTGCGGGCCGCAAATAGCCCCCGGGCCGCACTTTGGACACCTCTGCCGTAGGACTACATACCGCAGCGCACTGGTGTCAAAATATTGGATATGTTTTTAATGATCTAAAGTCAATGAAATCAAGACACAATTTCACTATGTCCGATCATTGAATTTTGACTTTGAACACACTACACACAAGTGAATGAAGTGCATACTTAGTCAACATCCATACATGTCAGACTAGGGGTGGCCGTATGAACAACACCAACACTGTCATAAACATGTGCCATATAGTGAAACCACACTAAACAACAATGACAAACATATTTTGGGATAATATTTGCACTGCTACACAACATAAACACTACAGAACAAATTCCCAGAATTCCCTGCAGCACCAACTCTTCCCAGACGCTACAATATAAACCAGGGGTTGTCCAAACTTTTTCCACTGAGGGCCGCGCACGGAAAAATTAAAGCATGTGGGGGCCATTTTGATATTTTTCATTTTCAAACCATAACAAAATATATGCATTTTTTATTTATTTTACCTTTAGGGGTCCCAGGGACTATAAAGGGTCTCAGTCATTAAAATGTTAAAAATAAGTCAGATTATTATCTTTTTTTTATTATTTAACGCTTACAGTAAATCTCTATATCAACTTCAAGTTGATTTAAAGTAATACAAATTAAAAAAATGTTTTATGTCTTTTCTGTCAAAAAGAACTTAGTTTTTTTTATAGTAAAACTGAAATATGCAGTATTTAGTAATTAGAGCCCTAAAAGATCAATAATGCAGGACACCATTGATTTTATTTCTTTCATATTTTTGAGTAATCACAGTGAAAAGATAAATAAAAAATCACTAAATATATTTGGGATCCAAAAGATGCCCCACTCATAAAGTGATACATTTTTATTAGGTTTTTCTTTTACTTTCAACACTTAAATTACGAGATCAACTTCAGATATATCTGTCAACTTTATGCTGGAACTATTATTTTGTTTGTTTTATGCGCTTTTGTCAAAGAAAACTTTGATGTTTTTATATGGCTACTACACAATATATGCAATATTTACCACATAAAACATTTTAAAGTGAAATATTTGAAGTAATTGGAGCACTGAAAATAATTCATTATAACATGGATTTTTTGTCTTTTTTTTTTTTTTTGAGCACTGGCAAAAAAAGAAAAATGAAGAAAGACAAAAGAAAAAAAAAACAGCCTGCATGGCAGCTTTTGTGTCAACATTGCAACTTTTTCTCGTTAGATTTCACCTCATTCCACTTTTTTTAATGTTTTTTTTTAATTTTTACAATAGTATTTCCAGAATGTGTGGCGGGCCGGTAAGCAATTAGCTGCGGGCCGCAAATGGCCCCCGGGCCGCACTTTGGACACCCCTGATATAAACAAACGCCATTGGTAGATTTACACCTAACATCCACTGTAATGATACTAAGTCCAGGAGCGTATCTAATCGATACTACTATGATTACATCGATATTTTTTAGCATCACAAAATCTTATTTCGTTTTTTTTAAATTCATATTATGTTTATAAACTCAGGAAATATGTCCCTGGACACATGAGGACTTTGAACAGGACCAATGTATGATACTGTAAATACTTGGTATCGGATTGATACCCAAATTTGTGGTATCATCCAAAACTATAATGTAAAGTATCTAACAACAGAAGAATAAGTGATTATTACATTTGAACAGAAGTGTAGATAGAACATGTTAAAAGAGAAAATAACCAGATATTAACAGTAAATGAACAAGTAGATTAATAATTCATTTTCTACCACTTGTCCTTAATAATTTTGACAAAATAATAGAATGATAAATGACACAATATGTTACTGCATACGTCAGCAGACTAATTAGGAGCCTTTGTTAATTGTTATGCTTTAAATTGCAAGCAGAAATGTTAGTTAATTTGAGCGTATCACTGCTAGTCTGCACCATACTGACGCAGAACGAGTCTAACGCCAGCTAAGGATGTTTAAAATATTATCTCAAAGGCGGACATTTATTCATGAAAATATAGAGAAGCTGCAGGTAGTCTGTTTGACGGAAAAGCCGCTGGAAGGAGATACCGTTGAAGTGCACTGTCCGAGGTAAATACTGTACATTAATATTACATAACTTCAAAAACTATACTGTAGTTTTTAAAGTACATTATATTGTGTTGTTTTTATACAATATTCCTTATCTAAAAACATGTTTCTCTTTATAAAAGACATGTTACGTTTGTACATGTCAAAACGGCGGTGTTCAATTAATTTCAAAAGGAGATATTGATTTGAGATACAAGTATTTTGAGTTAAGGGCTCTGAACCAATTGTAAATTGAGGTATACTACTGTATATGCAGGAAATTAAATCCTTTTTTGGCAGCTTTCTTGACATCCATCCATCCATTTTCTAACGCTTGTCCCTTACGGTACACCCTGGACAAGTCGCCAGCTCATGGCAGGGCCAACACAGATAGACAGACAACATTCACACTCACATTCACACACTAGGGCCAATTTAGTGTTGCCAGTCAACCTATCCCCAGGTGCATGTCTTTGGAGGTGGGAGGAGCCTATCCCCAGGTGCATGTCTTTGGAGGTGGGAGGAAGCCGGAGTACCCGGAGGTAACCCACGCAGTCACGGGGAGAACATGCAAACTCCGAGCCCAGGATCGAACCCAACGTACTAACCCCTGTACCACCGTGCTGCCCCCATTTCTCTTTCCCTGTCCCTTTCGTGACATACGTACATAAGTAAAATACGGTAAATCAAATAATCCACACCAAAATGCCGTCTACTGGGTTAAATACTGTTCGTATGGTTATTTCATTCTTCCTCTCTATATTTACCAGCTTGGATTTGACTAAAAGCTTCTAAAATATACTTTTAAAGAGGGGTGTTGTCACACACAGAGGTAAAGAGCAGAGAGACAGCACTTACAATGCATGTTCTCTTAAATATTTCTCCTTTTTGCATTTGACCAGACAAACCGCACCAGAACATGTGTATGAACGCAATTTAATCAATAATTTACATATGCAAGTTGATAGCCTAAAATGGAGTTTTGTGTGAATATAAGATTACACACCATAGTAATTTAAGCTATCCAACTGGTGGCCTAGGGGCCACATCCGGCCGGGGAATTACATCAGATTGGCCCCCCCACAAAAATTATAGAGTGCTCCTGAAGTATAAAGGACCTGACATTGGCAGATCCTTGCATTCAAATGTGTACCTCCTACAGTCCAGCGTCCACTGCAGTGGAAACTTGGGTTTTTTGCATAATAGGACATTTTTTAATGTCATTTCTAACTCTGACCAATGAAATAGATGAAGAAAAAAAGCCCTCTGCAGAGAAAGATGCATGGTTCTCGAAATAAGAATAATAGTGAAGGGAGAAGTCCAGCACCTGGTCTTTAGCTCTATGGAAAAGTGGCCCCTAGAACAGTTAAGTAGAATAGCCCTGACATTTAGTTTAAATCAGGGGTCCCCAAACTTTTTGACTCGGGGGCCGCATAGGGTTAAAAAAATTCAATATGATTTGCTTGAGCGGCTAGGAGACACTGAGAGTAACAAGCAGTAGAAAATGGATTAGAAAGGACAGATTAAAAAAAAATTTAAAAATTAAAAAAAACGTTTTAACTTGGGACTTCCCAGGGCCCGGATTTTGGACGCTGGCGGGCCGGATCTGGCCCACGGGCCGTAGTTTGTGTACCCCTAGTGTAAATCATTTATTCTCCAACTGTGGTACATGTACCACTAGTGGTACGCGGCCTCCATGTCGTGGTACGCCAAAGAACCACTTGATTACAGTAGTGTTTTATTTTCCTTTACTCAAACAAAGTTTTACTATTCAAACTGTAATGTACACTATCGTTCAAAAGTTTGGGGTCACCCAAACAATTTTGTGGAATAGCCTTCATTTCTAAGAACAAGAATAGACTGTCGAGTTTCAGATGAAAGTTCTCTTTTTCTGGCCATTTTGAGCGTTTAATTGACCCCACAAATGTGATGCTCCAGAAACTCAATCTGCTCAAAGGAAGGTCAGTTTTGTAGCTTCTGTAACGAGCTCAACTGTTTTCAGATGTGTGAACATGATTGCACAAGGGTTTTCTAATCATCAATTAGCCTTCTGAGCCAATGAGCAAACACATTGTACCATTAGAACACTGGAGTGATAGTTGCTGGAAATGGGCCTCTATACACCTATGTAGATATTGCACCAAAAAGCAGACATTTGCAGCTAGAATAGTCATTTACCACATTAGCAATGTATAGAGTGTATTTCTTTCAAGTTAAGACTAGTTTAAAGTTATCTTCAATGAAAAGTACAGTGCTTTTCCTTCAAAAATAAGGACATTTCAATGTGACCCCAAACTTTTGAACGGTAGTGTAAGTATTAAATATACTTCTGAAATAAAATCTCTGCCTTGTTTTAATGAATATTTAGGCCTACTACGCTAGTGCATTTTAATGGTGGTCATTAAAGTGGTACTTGGAGAGCCAAAGTTTTGTCTGAAGCTGTACTTGGTCAAATTGTTTGAGAACCACTGGTGTAAGTATAACACATCCAGTCATATGATGCTGGAACTGTTATATCAGGGGTGTCAAACGTACGGCCCGAGGGCCGGATCAGGCCCGCGAACAGGTTTTATCCGGCCCGCGGAATGAGTTTGCTAAGTAGAAAAATTAACCTGAAATTTTTGAATGAAAGAAACAGCTGTTCTAAATGTGTCCACTGGATGTCACACACACACTAGGTGTGGTGAAATGTGTCCTCTGCATTTGACACATCCCATTGTTCACCCCCTGGGAGGTGAGGGGAGCAGTGGGCAGCAGCGGTGGCCGCGCCCGGCAATCATTCTTGGTGATTTAACCCCCAATTCCAACCCTTGATGCTGAGTGCCAAGCAGGGAGGTAATGGGTCCCATTTTTATAGTCTCTGGTATGACTCGGCCGGGGTTTGAACTCACAACCTACCCATCTCAGGGCAGACACTCTAACCCAGTGGTTCTTAACCTTGTTGGAGGTACCGAACCCCACCAGTTTCATATGCGCATTCACCGAACCCTTCTTTAGTGAAAAATAAAATGTTGTTTTTTTTCAAATTCAAGACAAAGTTATATGTTTTTGGTAACACTTTAGTATGGGGAACATATTCTATGTAACAAAGACTTAATTTTGAGTTTTTTGGACACTAGGGGAACATATTCTTAGTAACAAAGACTTAATTTAGAGTTATTTGGTTAGGGTTAGGGTTAGAGGGTTAGGGCCAGGGTTAGAGGGTTAGGGTTATAATAAGGCCATGCCGAATAAGGCATTAATAAGTACTTAATAATGACTAGTTAAGAGCCAATATGTTACTAATTTGCATGTTAATAAGCAACTAATTAATGGTGAATATGTTCCCCATACTAAAGTGTTACCATGAACCGTGCATGAACATCACCTTGTTCAAAGAACAAAACCAACACAGTGCATAAACTCACAACAAATTACACACCTGCAAATCAGTGTGACTTCTGCTGTCGCCGTATCCGTAATACGCCGATAGGGAGAAGTTTTTATTTACACGATGAGTCAGGTGTGTCTTGACCTCCGCCGAACCCCTGAGCCCGACTCACCGAACCCCTAGGGTTCGATCGAACCCAGGTTAAGAACCACTCCTCTAACCACTAGGCCACTGAGTAGGTTAATAATAGGTTAATAACATACTGCAATTTGATTTTGATATAATTTTTGTATCTTGATGGATTGAAAATTAACACCAATGAGTTGACTGATGAACATATCACACAATTTATTCAGAAAATATAAAAAATAACGACAAATAAAGTATATATATTATTAACCACGACAGGTAAAAAAACAACAACACTATGATTTGTGCAATTTCAGAATGTGCTTGTTCTATTTTTAAACAAAGATCTAGAGTTGTCTTTATTTTTAAGTTATCGTGCCGTGATCTTACTAGTCCGGCCCACTTGGGAGTAGATTTTTCTCCATGTGGGCCCCCCGGTCTAAAATGAGTTTGACACCCCTGTGTTATATGCTCACCTCTGGCCGACATCCACCCTAGAACTGTTATATCAGGAGTGTCAAATGTACGGCCCGAGGGCCGGATCAGGCCCGCGAACAGGTTTTATCCGGCCCGCGGGATGAGTTTGCTAAGTATAAAAATGAAGCTGAAATTTTTGAATGAAAGAAACAGCTGTTCTAAATGTGTCCAATGGACGTCGCAATCAGTCGAGGAAAATGATCAAACTACATAAATAAGTTCAAGTTAAAGTAGCAATGATTGTCACACACACACACTAAGTGTGGTGAAATGTGTCCTCTGCATTTGACCCATCCCCTTGTTCACCCCCTGGGAGATGACGGGAGCAGTGAGCAGCAGCGGTGGCCGCGCCCAGGAATAATTTTGGTGATGCTGAGTGCCAACACTGTAAAAAAAAAAAAAAGTTGAGAAAACGCAAATTTTCAAGGCAGCATGATGCAACAAGATTTTTGCGTTTTCTCAACTTTTGACTATTATTGTTGACTCAACTAAGATTTACAAGTTGAGATAAGAGTTATGTCATATGTCACATATATGTCATATGTCTCATATATGTCATATGTCACATATGTCATATGTCACATAACTCTTATCTCAACTTGTAAATCTTAGTTAAGTCAACAATAATAGTCAAAAGTTGAGAAAACGCAAAAATCTTGTTGCATAATGTTGCCTTGAAAATTTGCGTTTTCTCAACTTTTTTTTTTTTTTTTTACAGTGAAGCAGGGAGGTAATGGGTCCCATTTTTATAGTCTTTGGTACGACTCGGCCGGGGTTTGAACTCACAACCTAGCGATCCCAGGGCGGACACTCTAACCACTAGGCCACTGAGCAGGTTAATAATAGGTTAATAACCTACTTTAATTTGATTTTGATATGATTTTTGTATCTTGATAGATTGAAAATTAACACCAATGAGTTAACTAATCCATCCATCCATCCATCCATCTTCTTCCGCTTATCTGAGGTCGGGTCGCGGGGGCAGCAGCCTAAGCAGGGAAACCAAGACTTCCCTCTCCCCAGCCACTTGGTCCAGCTCTTCCCGGGGGATCCCGAGGCGTTCCCAGGCCAGCCGGGAGACATAGTCTTCCCAACGTGTCCTGGGTCTTCCCCGTGGCCTCCTACCGGTCGGACGTGCCCTAAACACCTCCCTAGGGAGGCGTTCAGGTGGCATCCTGACCAGATGCCCGAACCACCTCAACTGGCTCCTCTCCATGTGGAGGAGCAGCGGCTTTACTTTGAGTTCCCCCCGGATGGCAGAGCTTCTCACCCTATCTCTAAGGGAGAGCCCCGCCACCCGGCGGAGGAAACTCATTTCGGCCGCTTGTACCCGTGATCTTGTCCTTTCGGTCATAACCCAAAGCTCATGACCATAGGTGAGGATGGGAACGTAGATCGACCGGTAAATTGAGAGCTTTGCCTTCCGGCTCAGCTCCTTCTTCACCACAACGGATCGATACAGCGTCCGCATTACTGAAGACGCCGCACCGATCCGCCTGTCGATCTCACGATCCACTCTTCCCTCACTCGTGAACAAGACTCCAAGGTACTTGAACGACAAATACGGTATATATACTATTAACCGCAACAGGTAAAAAAAACAACAACAACATTATGATTTGTGCAATTTCAGAATGTGCTTGTTCTATTTTTAACCAAAGATCTGGGGCCGTACTTATCAAGCTTCTTAGAATTACTCCTAAGAAGTCTGCTAAGAGTTGACTTAAGAGTAAATAAATTCTTCGCTGAAAGCTGCACTTAAAAGTTAGTTATCAAGCGTCTTACTCACACTTTCAGCGAAGTGTAGGACTGAATCTTAAGTGTCACACTCAGAGCTGAATTACGACATTACTATGTGCCGTAAACGCAATTTTAGGTGACGTCATTTCTGTGTCCATAGAAATGACCAATCACGGAAGGGAATCCCTTGTCTAAGAATAAAGAAATATCTTGGAAATATTTAAGTGGACAATGGGAGTGTATATTTTGACAATAAACTACAAAATAATACAAAACAAACTAGTCCCCGCCGGCACTCACGCTACCGCTCCCTCTCTTCTATCGCCCACACACTCACTGACGTCACTCACCTCACGGCCACACACATACGCTACTGTCATAACATTTTCTTTCCAATTCATTAATTAGGCAACTAATTTGAAACTGGTGTGGCTGGCTCTCTATATACTAGCCCACTGCAGACACATGCAGAAATCAACAAGGAATCGAAAAGTATTAAATCTGTGACAAAAATAATATCCGCTCTGTCTAAACGATACCGTTTGATCAGCTGCTCGTCATCAAAAAAAAACAAAACATTGTTCCGTTCCCTGAAAGTTCGCGCACGTCTCTCTCGCCTCAGTGCCATCCCCTGCTGGCAACTCCTAACCACTTAAGACACCTCTGAAGGTCTCTTAAATATCGTGGAGAATAGGAGTGATTCTTAGACTTAAGAACGTTGATAAAAAGCTTTTATTCTTAAGTTTGAGAGTTGTACACTCACCTGTGGCCGACATCCACCGTGGGTCAGCAGCCACTGCAAGCACGCCAGGTTGCCGGTGGCTGCTGCGTCGTGCGCCGGACTTGCCCCGTTGTTGGCCAGACAGTGACCCGGCAGCCCGGCCTCCTCCACTAAGAACCGCAGACAAGCCAGCTTGCCCGCCCGCGCTGCGTGGTGCGCCGGCGAGGCCCCCAGCGCGTCCTTCACGTCGTTGGTGAGCGCCTTCGCCGCTAATTGCACTTTGAGAGTCTGCACGTCGCCCTGCCTGGCGGCCAGCAGCGTCCGCTCCCCTTCCACCACCATGACCCCGGCCCCTCCTGCCCTCCTGCCCTCCTGCCCGCCTCCCTCCTGCCCTCCTGCCCGCCTCCGATGCACTTGAGTCCGATGAGTTCACCGCGAATAGACGCTTTGGGAACGCGTCACATTTAGGACTAGGTTTCTTTCTGGGTGCATGACGCACAGCAACGAGTTATTTTTTTTTTCCTTTTACGCCTGCTATTTGGGAGTATTCCTTCCGCCAGTTTGTTGTCCAATAACTAAGTCGTCTCATGTGCTTCCGAGAGTATTTTTCCTCCTCTTGGCAGATGGCGACATGGGACTGAGCGCCTGTTCAATAATCCAACAGGGGGGAGGATCGCTGAGCTTGTTATGGGTGCTTGAAGTTGTGAACATCGCCTCTCCAATTAAAGGGCCAGTGAGAGAATCGTGGCCCCGTTTAATGTGCAACGTAAAGATGTCATATTATGACAAGAAAATAAGTCTGGAAAGAAAAAACCCCCGCACTGCATTTCGCTTATGTATTTACAGGTGTGCATGTTGCGTCAACAAAGTCTCAGGTATATTTTTCTGCACAGGACAGCGCCACCTGGTGGTCTATTGTTTCAACCGCATCGCTTATCCTTCATTTGAAGCCAGCATGTGTTTATTTACAATTTTTTTTTTACCATTTGCTTACACACAATTTTACTAATTGTGTTGTCTTTTTTTCAAAAGGATTTACACACTTTTCCAAACACCACATTCCATTTTTTTCATTCCTAGATTATTTGCAAAATGACACAATTCGGTCAAAACATATGCCCATTCATCAAAAATAATATAAAAAAACATATGTAAAACATATAACATATAAAAATGTAAAAAACATATGCCCATTCATCAAAAATAATATAAAAAAACATATGTACAACATATATAAAACATATAACATATACAAATGTAAAAAACATGCCCATTCATCAAAATAAAGCAAGCATTTGTAAAAATGCAGTTTTATTGTCATCTCACTCACACAGACTTCATCAATCAATCAATGTTTATTTATATAGCCCTAAATTACAAGTGTCTCAAAGGGCTGCACAAGCCACAACGACATCCTCGGTTCAGAGCCCACATAAGGGAAAGGAAAAACTCACAACCCAGTGGGATGTCAATGTGAATGACTATAAGAAACCTTGGAGAGGACAGCAGATGTGGGTGACCCCCCGCCCTCTAGGGGAGACCGGATGCAATGGACGTCGAGTGGGTCTAGCATAATATTGTGAAAGTCCAGTCCATAGTGGATCTAACATAATAGTGAGAGTCCAGTCCATAGTGGGGCCAGCAGGAGACCATCCCGAGCGGAGACGGGTCAGCAGTGCAGAGATGTCCCCAACCGATGCACAGGCTAGTGGTCCACCCCGGGTCCCAACTCTGGACAGCCAGCACTTCATCCATGGCCACCGGACCTCAAATGATAAGACACTATTGGAGTGAGTTACCCACAACAGTGATGAATACAAAACACATTTGTAAAAAGCCCTATTTTACTATAAGAAATCACATGTTTGGGGCATTTTTGCCCAACCTTTTTAGCATTGTTGATGAATGATTACAGTTTTTTCCATTTGCTTACACACAATGTTACTAACTGTGTTGTCTTTTTTCAAAAGGATTTACACACATTAAATTTTTTTGATTCCTAGATTATTTGCAAAATGACACACTTTGGTCAAAACATATGCCCATTCATCAAAATAAAGCAAGCGTTTGTAAAAATGCAGTTTTATTGTCATCTCACTCACACAGACTTCAAATGATAAGACACTATTGGAGTGAGTTACCCACAACAGTGATGAATACAAAACACATTTGTAAAAAACCCTATTTTACTATAAGAAATCACATGTTTGGGGCATTTTTGCCTGACCTTTTTAGCATACGTGATGAATGATTACTGTAACTTGACAAAATATATTGGCAAATTCATAGCAATCGTCATTGTTTACTTGGAAGTGGGCCTATATGTAAGGACCTAAAGAGAAAGTAAAAATATCCTGTAATGTTTTCTGCTCAACAATGATGCTGCAAACTGCAAATATTTACAGTTTTTTCCAGTTGCTTACAGACAATTTTAATAACTGTGTTGTCTTTTTCAAAAGGATTTACACACTTTTCCAAACACCATATTCCATTTTATTTATTCCTAGATTATTTGCAAAATGACACACTTCAGTCAAAACATATGCCCATTCATCAAAATAAAGCAAGCGTTTGTAAAAATGCAGTTTTATTGTCATCTCACTCACACAGACTTCAAATGATAAGACACTATTGGAGTGAGTTACCCACAACAGTGATAAATACAAAACACATTTGTAAAAACCCCTATTTTACTATAAGAAATCACATGTTTGGGGCATTTTGCCCGACCTTTTTAGCATACGCGATGAATGATTACAATTTTTTCCATTTGCTTACACACAATTTTACTAACTGTGTTGTCTTTTTTCAAAAGGATTTACACACTTTTCCAAACACCACATTCCATTTTCTTAATCCCTAGATTATTTGCAAAATGACACACTTTGGTCAAAACATATGCCCATTCATCAAAAATAAAGCAAGCGTTTGTAAAAATGCAGTTTTATTGTCATCTCACTCACACAGACTTCAAATGATAAGACACTATTGGAGTGAGTTACCCACAACAGTGATAAATACAAAACACATTTGTAAAAAACCCTATTTTACTATAAGAAATCACATGTTTGGGGCATTTTGCCCGGCCTTTTTAGCATACGTGATGAATGATTACTGTAACTTGACAAAATATATTGGCAAATCCACAGCAATCGTCATTGTTTACTTTGAAGTAGGTCTATATGTAAGGACCTAAAGAGAAAGTAAAAATATCCTGTAATCTTTTCAGGAACTGCTCAACAATGATGCTGCAAACTGCAAATAATTATAGTTTTTTTCCATTTGCTAACACACAATTTTACTAACTGTGTTGTCTTGTTTCAAAAGGATTTACACACTTTTCCAAACACAACATTACATTTTCTTGATTCCTAGATTATTTGCAAAATGACACACTTCTGTCAAAACATATGCCCATTCATTAAAATAAGGCAAGCGTTTGTAAAAATGCAGTTTTATTGTCATCTCACTCACACAGACTTCAAATGATAAGACACTATTGGAGTGAGTTACCCACAACAGTGATAAATACAAAACACCTTTGTAAAAACCCCTATTTTACCATAAGAAATCACATGTTTGGGGCATTTTTGCCCGACCTTTTTAGCATACGTGATGAATGATTACAGGTTTTTCCATTTGCTTAAAAACACTTTTTTTACTAACTGTGTCTTTTTTCAAAAGGATTTACACACTTTTCCAAACACAACATTCAATTTTCTTTATTCCTAGATTATTTGCAAAATGACACACTTTGGTCAAAACATATGCCCATTCATCAAAATAAAGCAAGCATTTGTGAAAATGCAGTTTTATTGTCATCTCACAGACTTCAAATGAAAAGTCACCCACAACAGTGATAAATACAAAACACATTTGTAAAAAAAACTATTTTACTATAAGAAATCACATGTTTGGGGCATTTTGCCCGACCTTTTTAGCATACGTGATGAATGATTACTATTTTTTTCATTTGCTTACACACAATTTTACTAACTGTGTTGTCTTGTTTCAAAAGGATTTACACACTTTTCCAAACACAACATTCCATTTTCTTAATTCCTAGATTATTTGCAAAATGACACACTTCAGTCAAAACATATGCCCATTTATCAAAATAAAGCAAGCGTTTGTAAAAATGCAGTTTTATTGTCATCTCACTCACACAGACTTCAAATGATAAGACACTATTGGAGTGAGTTACCCACAACAGTGATAAATACAAAACACATTTAAAAACAAAAAACTATTTTACTATAAGAAATCACATGTTTGGGGCATTTTTGCCTGACCTTTTTAGCATACGTGATGAATGATTACAGTTTTTTTCATTTGCTTACACACAATTTTAATAACTGCGTTGTCTTTTTTCAAAAGGATTTACACACTTTTCCAAACACAACATTCCATTTTCTTAATTCCTAGATTATTTGCAAAATGACACACTTCAGTCAAAACATATGCCCATTTATCAAAATAAAGCAAGCGTTTGTAAAAATGCAGTTTTATTGTCATCTCACTCACACAGACTTCAAATGATAAGACACTATTGGAGTGAGTTACCCACAACAGTGATGAATACAAAACACATTTGTAATAAAAAAAAGCTATTTTAATATAAGAAATCACATGTTTGGGGCATTTTTGCCTGACCTTTTTAGCATACGTGATGAATGATTACTATTTTTTTCATTTGCTTACACACAATTTTACTAATTGTGTTGTCTTTTTTTCAAAAGGATTTACACACTTTTCCAAACACCACATTCCATTTTTTTAATTCCTAGATTATTTGCAAAATGACACAATTCGGTCAAAACGTATGCCCATTCATCAAAATAATATAAAAAAACATATATAAAACATAACATATGTAATATATAAAAATGTAAAACACATATTCATCAAAATAAAGCAAGCATTTGTAAAAATGCAATTTTATTGTCATCTCACTCACACAGACTTCAAATGATAAGACACTATTGGAGTGAGTTACCCACAACAGTGATGAATACAAAACACATTTGTAAAAACCCCTTTTACTGTAACTTGACAAAATATATTGGGAAATCCACAGTAATCGTCATTGTTTACTTGGAAGTGGGCATATGTAAAGACCTAAAGAGAAAGTAAAAAATATCCTGTAATCTTTTCTGCTCAACAATGATGCTGCAAACTGCAAATATTTACAGTTTTTTTCATTTGCTTACACACAATTTTAATAACTGCGTTGTCTTTTTTCAAAAGGATTTACACACTTTTCCAAACACCACATTCCATTTTCTTAATTCCTAGATTATTTGCAAAATGACACACTTCAGTCAAAACATATGCCCATTCATCAAAATAAAACAAGCGTTTGTAAAAATGCAGTTTTATTGTCATCTCACTCACACAAACTTCAAATGATAAGACACTATTGGAGTGAGTTACCCACAACAGTGATGAATACAAAACACATTTGTAAAAAAAACTATTTTACTATAAGAAATCACATGTTTGGGGCATTTTGCCCGACCTTTTTAGCATACGCGATGAATGATTACAATTTTTTCCATTTGCTTACAGACAATTTTACTAACTGTGTTGTCTTGTTTCAAAAGGATTTACACACTTTTCCAAACACCACATTACATTTTCTTAATTCCTAGATTATTTGCAAAATGACACACTTCAGTCAAAACATATGCCCATTCATTAAAATAAAGCAAGCATTTGTAAAAATGCAGTTTTATTGTCATCTCACTCACACAGACTTCAAATGATAAGACACTATTGGAGTGAGTTACCCACAAAAGTGATGAATACAAAACACATTTGTAAAAACCCCTATTTTACTATAAGAAATCACATGTTTGGGGCATTTTTGCCTGACCTTTTTAGCATATGTCATGAATGATTGCTGTAACTTGACAAAATATATTGGCAAATCCATAGCAATCGTCATTGTTTACTTTGAAGTAGGACTATATGTAAGGACCTAAAGAGAAAGTAAAAATATCCTGTAATCTTTTCTGCTCAACAATGATGCTGCAAACTGCAAATATTTACAGTTTTTTCCATTTGCTTACACACAATTTTAATAACTGTGTTGTCTTTTTTCAAAAGGATTTACACACTTTTCCAAACACCACATTCCATTTTCTTAATCCCTAGATTATTTGCAAAATGACACACTTTGGTCAAAACATATGCCCATTCATCAAAATAAAGCAAGCATTTGTAAAAATGCAGTTTTATTGTCATCTCACTCACACAGACTTCAAATGATAAGACACTATTGGAGTGAGTTACCCACAACAGTGATAAATACAAAACACATTTGTAAAAACCCCTATTTTACTATAAGAAATCACATGTTTGGGGCATTTTGCCCGGCCTTTTTAGCATGTGTGATGAATGATTGCTGTAACTTGACAAACTATATTGGCAAATCCACAGCAATCGTCATTGTTTACTTTGAAGTGGACCTATATGTAAGGACCTAAAGAGAAAGTAAAAATATCCTGTAATCTTTTCAGGAACTGCTCAACAATGATGCTGCAAACTGCAAATAATTATAGTTTTTTTCCATTTGCTAACACACAATTTTACTAACTGTGTGTTTACACACTTTTCCAAACACAACATTAAATGTTTTTGATTCCTAGATTATTTGCAAAATGACACGATTCGGTCAAAACTTAGTGTGTAAGCAATTGGAAAAAACTGTAAACCAGGGGTGTCAAACTCATTTTAGCTCAGGGGCCGCATGGAGGAAAATCTATTCCCAAGTGGGCCGGAATGGTAAAATCATGGTAACTTCAAAATAAAGACAACTTCATAGAAAATAGAACAAGCACATTCTGAAAACGTACACATTTCAAATAATCCTCTGGACAAAACACTTCAAATTTGTTGAAAATTCTGAGGAATTGGCAACCTGACTCTCGCCAGATCCTTGTAGTTCGCTGAGCTCCACACAAGGATCTGGGCTTCTTCAATATAGCAAAAAATAATGAACCAATCAGGATCAGGGATTTCATAGATGTGACGTGGCGCCGAAGCGACTGTTTGATTCAAACATTAATGGCAGCTCATTTTCAACCTATATTCAATTGAATAGGCTGCAAAGACAAGATACTTAATATTCAAACTGGAAAATGTTATTTTTTGCAAATATAAGCTCATTTGGAATTTGATGCCTGCAACATGTTTCAAAAAAGCTGGCAAAAGTGGCAAAAAAGACTGAGAACGTTTAGGAATGCTCATCAAACACTTATTAGGAACGT
>NC_084737.1:79585547-79873047 GCF_033978785.1 Entelurus aequoreus
GTCCAGACGCGCATCATGTCTCTTATAATACTTAAATTTTTGATGCAAAACAGAGTGGAATAGGGTGTGTACAATGCGTGTAAATAAAAGGACTCCAGGCCAAACGATATTTATTTAGAAATTTAAATAAGACAATAAAACAAAGAGAACAATGACTTTATTCATCATCATTTCATTTCCCCCACATTCCACCCCATTTATTTATGTAATATAAATATTACAAGGTACCTATATAGTGAGGAGTTGTGTTGTGGAAATTAATGTTGCTCTTATGTGCAATACGTTTTGCAACATTTTTTCCTCATAATAATAAGCAACTAAGCATACTTTTTCCAACCTTTTTTTTTTTTGAATATCAACTTGCCATCTTTATTATGGAAATGAAATACCTCACTGACATGCACCATCAAGGATAAGTGCTGAAAATATATGTTTCACTCCAGCACCATTACTAAATTACTGAGAGACTTTGTTTTCCCCCCCACAACATGAAAAAAATGTGCCACTTTGTTGAATCATTCATCTTTTTCTTGAAGGGGCCTTGAACTCACCATGCATGCACGCATGAGGCGTGACCGGTGTCCCCCCACGGCGAGCCAGTCATCCGTGATCTGCAGTGAGAATTTCCACGGTCAGACTTTCTCACACTCACTGCGTTTGCGCACACGCACACGTTCACGCACAATTACAGTATGACGACACCCATGTTGATATTTTGGCGTCTGCACCGGCAATGCATGCTTAACTCATTGATTACAATTATTATAACAAGTCAGTTTTGTTTTGTTTTTTTGTTTTTTTTAACCAAAATGTTCAAACAACATAGTTTAAAAAAAAAAAAAAGAAATCTCAACGCTTTAAAATTTATCAGGTCAAGTTTGTCACTATTTAAAAAAATAAATAATAAAAAAAACAAATAATAAATAAAGAAATAAAATAAATAAAAAAGAAGAAAATAATAATAATAAATGAATAAATACATAAATAATAAATAAATAATAATAATTAAAAATAATATATATAGATATATATATAATATATATTTATGTAAATTAATGACAGTAAATACACTATACATGAAGAGTATAGAGGCTCTTATCTTCTTACAATTTAGCACCACATGCACTGTTAATATGATAACATAGTCATACTGGGAAAAAATAAATAAATAATATATATATATATATATATACATATATTAAAAACAACATACCACAACGTGATCTGAAGCCGCAGCGGAGCTTTCCATGCTGGTCATCCCATGCTGAGGAGCTTCAATTGTTTTGAGCGCCCTTTTTCCAACATGGATCGTCCACATGCATGATGACGCGTTCAAGTTATGGGCGTGCCCCTCAGCAGGCCACGCCCACTCACGGCCAACTCCGCAACTCTCTGCCACACCATACGAAACAATAACAATATACAAACAATAGATTTTTTTCAAAAGGCACTATATTTTCAAGATTTTCAACCCTTTATGTGAATTATTCCTGCAATAAGGGGACTAATGTATTCCTTTTTAATCTAATTCAAATCGACTTTGCCCTCTTTTTTTTTTACTATAGTCTCAAACATAATGAATCACATTATAAATATGCATACACCTATATGTATTGTGCTACTTGTGTAAAGAAAAAGAAAAATAAAAGAAAACATTTTATATCATTATTGTGGTTGTTTGCACATGATGGACTCAAATCCAACCCTCATATACTATTTATCAGTTCAGTTCAGTTTCAGTTTATTTGGAGCATGCATACGATACAATGTAATGCATCACACATTTCCAGTTGTTTCATTACAGCACGTCCGAAAAGGAGTAGGAAGAATCAGAGCTTATTTAATCCTACCCTTTTCATGCCATAGCAATTTGATCCAATTTTCTTGTTCTCTGTAACAGAACAGTTGAAAAAATTATAAATAAACTAAATAATATACCATAGTAAGCAACAAATATTAAATACATGAATACACAAAGATTATGTGGAAAAAATAAATACATTGGAAAAAAATTAATAATAAATAAATAATATACCATAGTAAGCAAACAAATATTAAATACATGAATTTAATATTTGTTTGCTTACTATGGTATTTATTATTATTTTTTTCCACTGTATTTATTTTTTCCACATAATCTTAAATACATGAATTTAATATTTGTTTGCTTACTATGGTATAGTATTTATTTGTTATTAATTTTTTCCACTGTATTTATTTTTTCCACATAATCTTTGTCTCAAAAAAAATAAAAAAAATAAAAAGGGTTCAACATTTTCATCGTAATTAGTGTTCTGTGTACTTTGTGAACACTTGTAGTTTGAACAGTCTCTTAAACTGAATCACATTGGTGCTTTGTTTGACTTCTTTAGGTAATCCATTCCATAATTTAATTCCACATACAGATATGCTAAAGGTTTTAAGTGTTGTACGAGCATACAAATGTTTTAAATTAGATTTTCCTCTAAGGTATTTCTCCTCTTTTGTTGAGGAAGAATTGTTGTACATTCTTGGGTAGCAGGTTATAGTTTGCTTTGTACATCATTTTAGCTGTTTGCAAATGCACCAAATCGTTGAATTTCAATAAATGTGATTTAATAAATGAAATAAAATAAAAAATAATAATTATGAATCACATTATAAATATGCATAAAACTATATGTACTTGTGTGAAAAATAAAATAAAATACTTAAATATCATTATTGCGGTTGTTTGCACAGGATTGACTCAAACAACCCTCATATTTATTTGAAAAGTTGATAAACTTGATGTAGTTTCCTCTAAAACCTTAAAAATAAAACAAAACAAACCGTGCAAATGAACACCATTTATTTTTCCAAACTGCACCGCCATTGAAAGGTTGTACAATTTTGAAACAAAGGGTTGGAATGCTTCTGCAGCAAGACAACACAAAAATATAATAATCAACATTGTGCGCATTTCTGACGGCGTCAATCAAAATCGAGCAATATTGTTTCTATCTTTGCAAAAATCCGTCATTTGTGTTTTGCATGGGACACGTCGTTAGTGTCCCCACGGACGTGTCTTTAATGGTCCCTGCACGAGGAACCATCTGCTGTCTTTGTTTGCGTGGCTCGTGCTGTCCTCGTGCTCCCATAACGCGGGAAATTAAACATAAACAAAAAAATAAAAATAAATGCATCACCTGTCCGTTATTGCAATATATGCTGCGCAAAAGCAAGTATATTTCTATTTTAAAAAGTAACAAATGAGTGCATGGTGCTGTCATCGTGTCGTCCCTCCGCCACAGATGTTTACTTGCGTCACTCAGCTTGGCTTCTGGCTTCTCCTTTTTTTTTTGTTGGTGGGGGAGATTCCAAATCCTGTCTGGACCCTCCGTCCATCCATCCGTCAATGCATCCATCCGACTAATGCCCAACTAACTATACGTGAATGTGCACGGCCACTGCGACCCACGCCACCCGCGATGCTCCTCATTATGTCTGCTGCATCGTCCACGGTCACGCAACTCGCTTTATGCGCGTATCATTTTAATTCTCCTCGGCGCCTTCCATTGTTCTGTGGACTCGTCTTCCACTAGCTTTAATTAAATTGCGCAGATAAACTCTGTTTTCGGAATAGTGGAGCAACCAATCAGGAGCAGCCTTGGCCGAGGCTTTGCATTTATTACCTGCGAAATCAATAGGAAGAGCAGATGTAAAATTAGGTTAAAAAATTCAACGTAATCAGCCCTAAGATTTACTGATGTTAATTGCTGTTTTGTATTGCCAATGCATACACACACACACACACACACACACACACACACACACACACACACACACACACACACACACACACACACACATATATATATATATATATATATATATATATATATATATATATATATATATATATATATATATGTATATTATGTAAACATACATATACTATAAATAGCATATATGTATATATTATCAATTGTGTGTATATTTATATATATATATATTTTTTTCTGTTAATTTTATATATATATATATATATATATATATATATATATATATATATATATATATATATATATATTATGTAAACATATATATACTATAAATAGCATATATGTATATATTATCAATGGTGTGTATATTTCTGTATAAATATTTTTTTCTTTTGATTTTATATATATATTTACATATATACAAAGTTTATATAATCATATATATTATAAATAGCATATATGTATATATATATATATATATATATACATATATATTATAAATAGCATATATGTATATATATATATATATATATATATATATATATATATATATATATATATATATAAAAATGATAATAATAAGGGATATATTGTACATAAAAAGAGGGTACACAGGTTAAAAAATTTAAGATTTACTGATGTTAATTGGTGATGTATATGTATATTATATAAACATATATATATATACTATAAATAGCATATATGTATATATTATCAATAGTGTGTATATTTATATATAAATATTTTTTCTTTCAATTTTATATATATATATATATATTTACATATATATGTATATAATATATATATATATATATATATATACATAGTTTATGTAAACATATATATTATAATTAGCATATATGTGTATATTATCAATAGTGTATATATATATATATATATATATATAAATATATATATATAATATATATATATATATATATATATATATATATATATATATATATATATATATATATAAAATTTATTTTTTTAGTGTGGATCTGCAGCCTAATTGAATTGAATTTCCATTTCCATTTTATTATTTATTTCATTCGTTTAAAAACAAATGCAGCCACAGCATTTAGCATGAATGAAAATGAGCAGAAAGAAGTGTTTTGTTTTTTTTAGGCTATAGAAATGTGCAATATGACGTCACAGCCATCCTGTGCATGCTTGATGAAAAAATGTTGTGCAGCAGATGTTTAGTGTTGGTGGCGTTGTTTCAGGCTTGGGATGCTCCCTGGTACCATTTGATAGGTCCTCTCTGCTGGTGTAGCACTGCAAAAAAAAAACAACCCCATAACAGTCCTTATATGCTTTATTTATTTATCTTTTTTCATCAGTATGATCAACTTAAAGTGTATTCTTTGAGGGAATTTCATTATATATATATATATATACATATATTGTAAATAACACATAATTTTTATTGGCTAAATAATTGTCAGTTTTGAGACCGTTTAAGAGGTTTTAATATACCAAATATGTTAAATATAGTGCATGATCAGCACTGCACTAATGTCTAATAATATGCACATTTGTAGGGTGAGCTAACAAACTGTGTAACCAGGTTTTTGGTCTTGTATTTATTATTTACATTCATCTTCCCATATGTGCACAAACAATTTTGGCATGTATTCGCTTAACTTTTTCAGGGTTTTTGCATGTAAAAATGACAAGCACCTATACATTGCATCATATACAGTAATCACTTTTAAAATGTATTTTCTTTACCCTGGCTAAAAAAACAACATAATGTAGCTAAACACACACACACACACATATACACACACACACACTCGCACACAAACAAAACATAGGTGTAGTGTGGTAACAGTAAAGGCCAGGATCCGGACTGGTCAAACTGTCAGTAAAGGCTAAGTCACCATCACAGGTGTTCTGTATACCTGTGAGGACAGTCTTTTATTAATCAGGAGAGTCATCCCCTCAATTATTCTCATACATTTTTTTTTTTTGTTACAAACCAAAACCAGTGAAGTTGGCACGTTGTGTAAATCGTAACTAAAAACAGAATACAATGATTTGCAAATCCTTTTCAACCTATATTCAATTGAATAGACTGCAAAGACAAGATACTTAACGTTCAAACAGGTAAACTTTGTTATTTTTTTGCAAATATTAGCTCATTTGAAATTTGATGCTTGCAACATGTTCTAAAAAAGCTGGCACAAGTGGCAAAAAAGACTGAGGAAGTGGAGGAATGCTCATCATGCATTTATTTGGAACATCCCACAGGTGAACAGGCTAATTGGGAACAGGTGGGTGCCATGATTGGGTATAAGAGTAGATTCCATGAAATGCTCAGTCATTCACAAACAAGGATTTGTGAACAAATGCGTGAGCAAATTGTTTAAGGACAACATTTCTCAATCAGCTATTGCAAGGAATTTAGGGAGAGGGGGTGGGAGAGTCAATCAGGGTGAGGGGGGGATGGTGGGGCTTTGACTTTCCTGAAGTCCAAGATCATCTCCACTGTTTTCTGGGCGTTCATCTCCGGGTTGTTGAGGCTGCACCAGGACGCCAGCCGGTCCACCTCTCTCCTGTAGGCGGACTTGTCGCCATCCGAGATGAGCCCGATGAGGGTGGTGTCGTCCGCAAACTTGAGAAGCTTTACCGACTGGTGACTGGAGTTGCAGCAGTTTGTATACAGGGAGAAGAGCCAGGGGGAAAATACACAGCCCTGAGGAGTACCAGTGTTCGTGGTTCCATTGTCCGACACAGTCTTCCCCAGCCGCACGTGCTGTCTTCGGTCCGTCAGGAAGTCATTGATACAACTGCAGAGGGAGTCGGGCACGCTGAGTTTGGTAGAGCTTGTCTCGTAGCAGTCCAGGGAGGATGGTGTTGAAGGCAGAGCTGAAGTCCACAAATAGGATCCTGGCGTAGGTTCCTGGGGAGTCCAGATGCTCCAGGATGAAGTGGAGGGCCAGGTAGTGATTCCCAGAGCCCAAAAAAAGTCTGCGGGCTATAGAGCGTTTTCTGTTCGGGCTCCAGTACTATGGAATGTCCTCCCGGTAAAAGTTAGAGATGCTACCTCAGTAGAAGCATTTAAGTCCCATCTTAAAACTCATTTGTATACTCTAGCCTTTAAATAGACCCCCCTTTTTTTAGACCAGTTGATCTGCCGTTTTCTTTTCTCCTTTGTCCCCTCGCCGGGTTATTCCGGTTCCCGTGACCATGGATGAGATGCTGGCTGTCCAGAGTTGGGACCCGGGGTGGACCGCTCGCCTGTGCATCGGTTGGGGACGTCTCTGCGCTACTGACCTGTCTCCGCTCGAGATGATCTCCTGCTGGCCCCACTATGGACTGGACTCTCACTGTTATGTGGACCCACTAGGGACTGTACTTAGAGGGGGGGTTACCCACATATGCGGTCCCCTCCAAGGTTTCTCATAGTCATTCACATCGATGTCCCTTGTGTGGGCTCTGTGCCGAGGATGTCGTTGTGGCTTGTGCAGCCCTTTGAGACTTTTGTGATTTAGGGCTATATAAATAAACATTGATTGATTGATTGATTGATTGATTGGTTCACTGCATTATCTACAGACCTGTTGGCTCTGTAGGTGAACTGCAGTGGGTACAGGAGGGGGGCGATGATGTCCTTGAGGTGGGGCAGGACCAAGCGCTCAAAGAACTTCATGACCACAGACGTCAGCGCCACCGGCCTGTAGTCATTAAGTCCTGTGAGCCGTGCTTTCTTGGGGACAGGGACAATGGTGGAGGTCTTGAAGCAGGACGGCACGCGGCATAGCTCAAGAGAGGTGTTAAAAATGTCAGTGAAGACAGGAGCCAGCTGATCCGCGCAGTGTCTCAAGGTGGAGGGGGAGACACCTTCAGGCCCGGGGGCCTTCCGCGCGTATCTTGTCTTTGCAGTCTATTCAATTGAATATAAGTTGAAAAGGATTTGCAAATCATTGTATTCTGTTTTTATTTACGAATTACCCAACGTGCCAACTTCACTGGTTTTGATTTTGTACATGTGTTGCGAAAAGCACCAACTCGGCAAGTCCAAGTAAAATAAATCAAATGTGAGCAAAACATAATAGAGTTACGTTTTCAACAAAGGCAGCAATCATAAATGAAGCTTTCAGCACATACATCGATTGTTATATTTTGATGAAGATGAGGAAACTCCTTACCTGAAAAAAAACGATGCATGATTTATCCGAGAAAGTCTTGATCCCAATGTTCTTGACCCGGCCACACACAAAGAAGTTGTAGACCTCCATGCTTTTCAAAGTTTTCATCTGTTTTGTCGTGTAAAATGTCTGAAGCACATGTCTGGGAACGCGGTCGACGGATAAACCCTGAGGTGACTCGTCGTGGCTCGGGTGGTAGAGTGGCCGTGCCAGCAACTTGGGGGTTCCTGGTTCGATTCCAGCGTCCACCATCCTAGCCACGTCCGTTGTGTCTTTGAGCAAGACACTTCACCCTTGCTCCTGATGGGCCAGGTTATCGCCATGCACGGAAGCTTCCGATATCTGTGTGTGAATGAAGAAATAGTGTCAAAGCACTTTGAGTACCTTGAAGGTAGAAAAGCAAGTATAGACTTAGACTTAGACATACGTTAATGATCCACAAGGGAAATTTTTTGTACAATTTACAAGTATACTTACTATTTACCATTTAGATCACTCGACAAATCTTGTCTTGGATTCTATTGCATAGTTTGCATTTTTTTGCTCGTATCTGCTTTTAGGGGTAAGATCTAGGCCCCTTGCGTACTCAGATAGTTCACACTCTGATTGCTGCACAGTAGCCATGTTGGTTTGGTGGCCCACCAGTTTGTTTACGTCTGTTCAAAAGTCACGTGTTTGAATACAATCTACAGTAATAAAGACACAAACATAGTTGGACTAACACTGAGTCACCAATATGAGGAATTATTTGTTTGGCCACTTCCATGGTATGGTACACAGGCAACCTGACTGTAAAAAAGGCTCTTTAGCTATAACTGAGACGGCAAATGAAAACTGAGACATATTATTGGTCTAATTTTGTCTGGGTGTCCGAAAACGGAGGTACAACTGTATTTTGTGAAAGTGTCTCATTTACTAAACTATATCACTGTTATGTTTTTAGTGTCAGAAATAACGAGTGAACTCACATGTGAATAATCACAAAAAGATATCGCATTACAGGAAATAATCATGCAATTTATTTTGACCTCACATGCTCCTTTACCTTAACTCTGGATAGATACAAACCCCAAAACCAGTGAAGTTGGCACGTTGTTTAAATTGTAAATAAAAACAAAATACAATGATTTGCACATTTTTTTAACCTTTATTCAATTGAATAGACTGCAAATACAAGATACTTAACGTTCGGACTGGAAAAATTTGTTATTTTTTGCAAATATTAGTTCATTTGGAATTTGATGCCTGCAACATGTTTCAAAAAAGCTGGCACAAGTGGCAAAAAAGACTGAGAAAGTTGATGAATGCTCATCAAACACTTATTTGGAACATCCCACAGGTGAACAGGCTAATTGGGAACAGGTGGGTGCCATGATTGGGTATAAAAGCAGCTTCCATGAAATGCTCAGTCATTCACAAACAAGGATGGGGCGAGGGTCACCATTTTGTGAACAAATGCGTGAGCAAATTGTCGAACAGTTTAAGAACAACATTTCTCAACCAGCTATTGCAAGGAATTTAGGGATTTCACCATCTACGGTCCGTAATATCATCAAAAGGTTCAGAGAATCTGGAGAAATCACTGCACGTAAGCGGCAAGGCTGAAAAACAACATTGAATGCCCGTGACCTTTGATCCCTCAGGCGGTACTGTATCAAAAAGCGACAATAGTGTGTAAAGGATATCACCATGTGGGCTCAGGAACACTTCAGAAAACCACTGTCAGTAACTACAGTTCATCACTACATCTGTAAGTGCAAGTTAAAACTCCACTACGCAAAGAGAAAGCCATTTATCAACAACACCCAGAAATGCCGCCGGCTTCACTGGCAAGGTGGAAAAGTGTTCTGTGATCTGACGAGTCCACATGTCAAATTGTTTTTGGAAACTGTGGACGTCGTGTCCTCCGGACCAAAGAGGAAAAGAACCATCCGGATTGTTATAGGCGCAAAGTTGAAAAGCCAGCATCTGTGATGGTATGGGGGTGTATTAGTGCCCAAGGCATGGGTAACTTGCACATCTGTGAAGGCACCATTAATGCTGAAAGGTACATACAGGTTTTCGAGCAACATATGTTTCCATCCAAACAACGTCTTTTTCATGGACGCCCCTGCTTATTTCAACAAGACAATAGCCACTTTCTGCACGTGTTACAACAGCGTGGCTTCATAGTAAAAAAGTGCGGGTACTAGACCGGCCTGCCTGTAGTCCAGACCTGTCTCCCATTGAAAATGTGTGGCGCATTATGAAGCCTAAAATACAACAACGGAGAATGTTGAACAACTTAAGCTGTACATCAAGCAAGAATGGGAAATAATTCCACCTGAGAAGCTTCAAAAATGTCTCCTCAGTTCCCAAACGTTTACTTAGTGTTGTTAAAAGGAAAGGCCATGTAACACAGTGTGACAACTTTTTTGCAATGTGTTGCTGCCTCTGAATTCTAAGTTAATGATTATTTGCAAAAAAAGTTGAGTTTCTCAGTTCGAACATTAAGTATCTTGTATTTGCTGTGTATTCAATTGAACAATTTAGACAACGTGCCAACTTCACTAGTTTTGGGTTTTGTAGATAAAACTGTTGTGCATTCGAGTAAAGCATGTTTTAAAAATGGATCCCATTCTGACAATGAAATTGAATATGTGTCCAAATATTGTGGTGGTTTTCAAGTTAATTTAAATTATGCACGCAAATGATAACCTGTGATTAATCATGATTAACCCAAATGCAAAACTGTTATTAATCAGATGTATAATCATCATTTGACAGCACTAATTAAAAGTAATATACAATATTCAAATCACATCGAGTGTGTTTTCCCATGCAGGATAACACTGCACCCAGCAGATGTTTCTTGCATGTTGGCTTTCATAAATAAAAGTTTGGCTTGGGATGCCAAACTCGTGATGTGACGTACAATTTAAAGGCGGAGGTTAAAAAAAATCCTGTGTGTGTGTGTGTGTGTATGTGTGTGTGTGTGTGTGTATGTGTGTGTATCACCGCGATGGAGATCAACCTTGCAAGCAGCCTGCAGACTCTGTCCATGCTTTCTTTTGTTTCACGCCTCAATACATCACCATGGCCCCATCTGGAGCCTGCAGGGCCAAGCATGGCTCGTGTCAGTCTCATGCCACTCATAAGAGCAAATACTATATCTGCAGCCTCGTCCTAATATACTAACGAACAGGTGGACTATTAACAAAAACACTCAACTAAATTGCACTTTTAATTGCAGAATATACTTTTGTTAATGCTGTTATCATTTCAGAATAATGTAGACATGCCTTTCAATTTGACTATTATTAATGATATGCCTTTTCAAGTGCAACACAACATACTTTTAAACTATTTGTTTTAATATATATATATATATATATATATATATATATATATATATATATATATATATATATATATATATATATATATATATATATATATATCATAAAAATTACAAAATTATATATATATATATATATATATATATATATATATATATATATATATATATATATATATATATATATATATATATATGATACCCTCATCACCCCCACCCTCCTTGGGCTGCCGGAAGCCCCTTTCATAATTCTATACTTCTCAGCATGTCCTTCAACAAAAGATCACTGTCCTCTCAGCTTGCACAGATGGATAGCCACGCTAAAACTAGGACAAAAACCCTCCTAACCGAAACCCCTCTATATCCTTCCTTCTTTCATTCTTTCTTTCTTTCTTTTTTTTTTTTTTAAATGGTTCTCCTGAAGGGACCCGTTCCCATGCATACTGGACTTGGTGGCAGTTATTTGGGGCCCCATGGGACACGGCGCGTGCAAAGCGGCATTGAAAAAAAAGGGAGCTGTCGCTCGCAGGGGGGCTTGATTTTTTTGTTTCCAAGTGTAGAAAAAACAGTTTGAACAGAAAATATACACATTTTGGTGGTGTTTGTATACATAAAAGCTCTTAAACGTGGATTAACTTCTAAAAATGTAAATAATAGTGCCTCCAATTATAGTCACCAGAAATTGAATGTCTTGTTAAATCTCAATAAATGCACACATTTAGGAGCTGTTCTTTAGAAAGAGCCATTAAAAAAACTTGCCTGTTATTTTGGCGAGTTATTTTAGTTTGTTTTTTTTATCAAGGAAACAATCAATGGTAGCAGGTATAAGGTAATATGTGGATCAGAAAAAAACAATTTGCACAAACATTACACTAATGGTCTGAATTACTGTGTTATGAAATATTGGCTTATAATTTAGTTGTTTTTTAAATTGTAGACTTTTTGACTCGGGGGCCGCATTGGGTTAAAACATTTGTATATACCGTATTTTTCGGACTATAAGTCGCAGTTTTTTTTTCATAGTTTGGCCGGGGGTGCGACTTATACTCAGGAGCGACTTATGTGTGAAATTATTAACACATTACCGTAAAATGTCAAATAATATTATTTAGCTCATTCACGTAAGAGACTAGACGTATAAGATTTCATGGGATTTAGCGATTAGGAGTGACAGATTGTTTGGTAAACGTATAGCATGTTCTATATGTTGTAGTTATTTGAATGACTCTTACCATAATATGTTACGTTAACATACCAGGCACGTTCTCAGTTGGTTATTTATGCCTCATATAACGTACACTTATTCAGCCTGTTGTTCACTATTCTTTATTTATTTTAAATTGCCTTTCAAATGTCTATTCTTGGTGTTGGCTTTTATCAAATATATTTCCCCCAAAAATGCGACTTATACTCCAGTGCCACTTATACAGTATATGTTTTTTTCCTTCTTTATTATGCATTTTCGGCCGGTGCGACTTATACTCCGGAGCGACTTATATTCCGAAAAATACGGTACGCGATGATGTCACATTATAGACAGTGTTGGGACTAACGCGTTACTAAGTAACGCGTTACTGTAACGCCGTTAGTTTCGGCGGTAACTAGTAATCTAACGCGTTATTTTTTTATATACAGTAACTCAGTTACCGTTACTACATGATGCGTTACTGCGTTATTTTACGTTATTTTTATGTAGTATCGGCTAGAAACTGAAGATCTGAGTGTGTTTTATTGGAGCGCTCCAGTGGAAAATAAGAGGCGTGCTTTCTGTGGGTGGGGGAAAGCACGCCTCCCCGCAGGGGAGACGTTCCTCCAGAGCCGTACTTCGGGTCTAACAACCTTCACTTTACCCGGAAGAGGGTCTTTACAGCTGAGGGTGAATGACGAGCCCGGCGGTTTGTTGCAACTTTGTGACTTTATTGCACGCAGCCATCCACCAAGCTAGAGCACCTACACGCACTCACTGTCGCCGCTCCCTCACCTCTCTCGCCCACTCACTCACTGACGTCACTCACCTCTCATGCTGTCATATCTTAAAGGGCCACACACACACACACACACACACATACGCTACTCTCATAACAACTAACAAGACATCATGGCGAAGCCAGAAGTCAAGTTTTTTAACATGGAGACATTCTCAATACTTTTCTTTTGTCGAGCACAAAGAAAATAACATTTTAGTTAAATGTAAGTTGTGTCTTGGATCAAAGATCCTATCTACTTAGAGTTAAAGTTAAAGTGCCATTATGTTGCAGCTATTTAAAATAGTTTTGTCAATTTTTTCTGGCCTGAAATAAATTGGCCCTTTGAAAGATATCTTTGTCTTTGTGTGTTGTATGTGGAGCACATTGTTTGTGTGTTGTATGTAGACCACATTGTTTGTGTGTTGTATGTAGACCACATTGTTTGTGTGTTGTATGTAGACCACATTGTTTGTGTGTTGTATGTAGACCACATTGTTTGTGTGTTGTATGTAGACCACATTGTTTGTGTGTTGTATGTAGAGCACATTGTTTGTGTGTTGTATGTAGAGCACATTGTTTGTGTGTTGTATGTAGACCACATTGTTTGTGTGTTGTATGTAGAGCACATTGTTTGTGTGTTGTATGTAGAGCACATTGTTTGTGTGTTGTATGTAGACCACATTGTTTGTGTGTTGTATGTAGACCACATTGTTTGTGTGTTGTATGTAGAGCACATTGTTTGTGTGTTGTATGTAGACCACATTGTTTGTGTGTTGTATGTAGAGCACATTGTTTGTGTGTTGTATGTAGACCACATTGTTTGTGTGTTGTATGTAGACCACATTGTTTGTGTGTTGTATGTAGACCACATTGTTTGTGTGTTGTATGTAGAGCACATTGTTTGTGTGTTGTATGTAGACCACATTGTTTGTGTGTTGTATGTAGACCACATTGTTTGTGTGTTGTATGTAGAGCACATTGTTTGTGTGTTGTATGTAGACCACATTGTTTGTGTGTTGTATGTAGACCACATTGTTTGTGTGTTGTATGTAGAGCACATTGTTTGTGTGTTGTATGTAGACCACATTGTTTGTGTGTTGTATGTAGACCACATTGTTTGTGTGTTGTATGTAGACCACATTGTTTGTGTGTTGTATGTAGACCACATTGTTTGTGTGTTGTATGTAGACCACATTGTTTGTGTGTTGTATGTAGACCACATTGTTTGTGTGTTGTATGTAGACCACATTGTTTGTGTGTTGTATGTAGAGCACATTGCTTTCTGAGTTGAGTGATGCAAATGCATGTGAAGTTGATCAACAGATGGTATTATTCTCCAGTGCAATAACAGTACTGAAATGAAGGCTAAAAGGGCATTAATGGGAGCTTTAAAAAAAGGGGGGAAAAAAGAAGTAACTAAATAGTTACTTTTCACAGTAACGCATTACTTTTTGGTGTAAGTAACTGAGTTAGTAACTGAGTTACTTTTTAAATAAAGTAACTAGTAATTGTAACTAGTTACTGGTTTTCAGTAACTAACCCAACACTGGTTATAGATGGGGAAAATGCATTTTTCGACAATATGATTTGCCTGAGCAGCTAGGAGACACCAAGAGTAACAAGTGGTGGAAAATGGATTAGAAAGGACAGATAAAAAAAAAAAATATAATAATTTAAAAAAAATAAAAAAAATAAAATAATTTAAAAAAAAAAAAAAAAAAAAAAAAAAACTTTTGTTTCTTTTTTTTCTTTTTTTTAAACTTGGGACTTCCCGCGGTCCAGATTTCGGATACCAGCGGGCCGGAACCGGCCCATGTGCCGTAGTTTGGGGACCCCTGTTGTAAACATTCCATAGAGTGTCCGCCCTGAGATGGGTAGGTTGTGAGTTCAAACCCCGGCCGAGTCATACCAAAGACTATAACAATGGGACCCATTACCTCCCTGCCTGGCACTCAGCATCAAGGGTTGGAATTGGGGGTTAAATCACCAAAAATGATTCCCGGGTGTGGCACTGCTGCTGCCCACTGCTCCCCTCACCTCCCAGGTGGTGAACAAGGGGATGGGTCGAATGCAGAGGACAAATTTCACCACACCTAGTGTGTGTGTGACAATCATTGGTACTTTAATTAAAATAAAGTAGCGCCATCCCCATGCTTTGACAGTGACAATACTTACACAAAATCTAAAAGAAAAAAGTGCATTTAAGTGCATCTTGACTGTAAAAGTTAGTCTGTTTCCATGCACAAACATATTTCATTATCAATGTTTTGTTGGATATTTCTGCATAAATATGATCCATATACTGAACTCCATTATTTTACAAAATCTGTCCTGTGCGTAAATGAGCATTAAAGGCCTACTGAAATGATTTTTTTTTATTTAAACGGGGATAGCAGATCTATTCTATGTGTCATACTTGATCATTTCGCGATATTGCCATATTTTTGCTGAAAGGATTTAGTATAGAACAACGACGATAAAGATTGCAACTTTTGGTATCTGATAAAAAAAAGGCTTGCCCCTACCGGAAGTAGCGTGACGTAGTCAGTTGAACATATACGCAAAGTTCCCTATTGTTTACAATGATGGCCGCATGAAGTGAGAGAGATTCGGACCGAGAAAGCGACAATTTCCCCATTAATTTGAGCGAGGATGAAAGATTTGTGGATGAGTAAAGTGCAAGTGAAGGACTAGTGGGGAGTTGAAGCTATTCAGATGGGGAAGATGCTGTGAGAGTCGGGTGGGACCTGATATTCAGCTGGGAATGACTACAACAGTAAATAAACACAAGACATATATATACTCTATTAGCCACAACACAACCAGGCTTATATTTAATATGCCACAAATTAATCCTGCATAAAAACACCTGCGTGTTTGTTATGCTAGCTCCTAGCTCCTCTGCTAGCTCCATAGAACACGCCAATACAATTCAAACACCTGATCAACACACACAATCACTCAGCCCAAAAGACCGTTCACCTAACCCAAGGTTCATAAAGCTTATATATTTTTAAAAAGTTACGTACGTGACGCGCACGTACGGTACGGTACGTGTTATGCTAGCTCCTAGCTCCTATGCTAGCTCCTAGCTCCATAGAACACGCCAATACAATTCAAACACCTGATCAACACACACAATCACTCAGCCCAAAAGACCGTTCACCTAACCCAAGGTTCATAAAGCTTATATATTTTTAAAAAGTTACGTACATACGCAAAAAAAAGTTGCGCACATACGGTCAAGCGATCAAATGTTTAGAAGCCAAAGCTGCATACTCACAGTAGCACGTCTGCGTCTTTGTCATCCAAATCAAAGTAATCCTGGTAAGAGTCTGTGTTGTCCCAGTTCTCTACAGGCGTCTGTGTATCCAAGTCAAAAGTCCTCCTGGTTAGAGTCTCTGTTATCCGAGTTCTTCCATCTTGACTGCATCTTTCGGGAATGTAAACAAAGAAGCGCCGGCTGTGTACTGTTGTTGCTGACTACGTTCGAAAAATACGTCCATTTCGCACCGACAACTTTCTTCTTTGCTTGCTCAGCTTCGTTCTCCATAATGCAATGAACATGATTGCAACAGATTCACGAACACAGATGTCCAGAATACTGTGGAATTATGAAATTAAAACAGAGCTTTTTCGTATTGGCTTCAATGTGGAAGGCATACCCGTGTTCCCCGGGCTACGTCACGCGCATACGTCATCCTCAGAGGCGTTTCGAACCGGAAGTTTAGCGGCAAATTTAAAATGTCACTTTATAAGTTAACCCGGCCGTATTGGCATGTGTTATAATGTTAAGATTTCATCATTGATATATAAACTATCAGACTGCGTGGTCGCTAGTAGTGGCTTTCAGTAGGCCTTTAATCATAATAAAATGATTGTTTTTCAACTGCAACTTGCTGTTTTTTCAGGGACATTTTATGCACATTCCACATATATTTTATCTAAATTAAAATAATTTATTGCGCATATGTGCATGCAGAGACGGGGGACGGGGGGGGGGGGAACACTGCGCGTAAAATTGCGCTGGCTTTGGGCAAGTGTTGTATTTACATGTAAACGAGACCCTGGAGGGGCCACATGGGAACAAGAGATGCTGATCGAGACCGAATTGGAGAGCAGGGTGGTGGGGGTTGCCGTGCAGGGTGGAGACCGGGTGGGTGGCTGGGGGGTTTCGAGCCAGGGCTTCCCATCTGTTGCGTGGTTTTGGCGCGTGCCGAACGCGTGAATCCACTCGCTGCAATGTTGTACTGCGATTTAAAAAAAAACACCAAACTTAGAGTGAAATGATGCAAGGACATCTGTTATAATTCACTATTTGTGTATTAGATGTGGTGTTATTGCGCAATGGACACTAAAATAAATATATAGTTAATAGTTTCATTATAGCCAATCCAACTGCAGAGCACTTTAAAAATAACCAGTGGACCAAAGTGCCTATACTGAATAATCAATAAAATACAATTATATAAAAGGCACAAATAAAACACCTAAAATATAGTTGAGACGGAAAAAAATGTGGATAAAAAGAATAACCACAATAAACCACAATAAAAGCAAATGAATGGTAATCAATGAACAAATAACTTAAAACCAAATAAAATACTCCACGGTTTTACTTTAACTTAAGAGTGCCCCCACTTAAGAGTTTTTTTTAAAGATAATTGCTGTCTCTTGGCTAATTGTTATGCTTCAAAGTAGGGCTGGGCGATATGGCCTTTTTTTAATATCTCGATATTTTTAGGCCATGTCACGATACACGATATATATCTCGATATTTTGCCTTAGGCTTGAATGAACACTTGATGCATGTATTTACAGCAGTATGATGATTCTATGTGTCTACATTAAAACATTCTTCTTCATACTGCATTAATATATGCTCATTTTAAACTTTCATGCAGAGAGGGAAATCACAACTAAGTCAATGTACCAAAAGTGTATTTATTAAACAGTTATTAAGCAGTGGCACAAACATTCATGTCATTTCAAAACAGAAAGTGCAAGATTGTCAGAGACATTTTAAAACAAGCTATAAGTGCACTTTTGTGCATGATGTCACTAAGATGACATATCAAAACAACACTAAATTAAAGTGTACTTTTTGTACAGAACGCCACTACAATAGTTAAAAACAAATAAAGTGCACTTTTGTGCATGATGTCACACAAGATATTTCAATAACTGTCAAATAAAAATTAGCTTGATTGATTGATTGATTGATTGATTGATTGATTGAAACTTTTATTAGTAGATTGCACAGTGCAGTACATATTCCGTACAATTGACCACGAAATGGTAACACCCCAATAAGTTTTTCAACTTGTTTAAGTCGGGGTCCACGTAAATCAATTCATGATACAGATATATACTATCAGCATAATACAGTCATCACACAAGTTAATCATCATCAGAGTATATACATTGAATTATTTACATTATTTGTGGGGGTGGGATGCGGAGGGGGTTGGGGCGGGGGCGGGGCGGGGGGGGGGGTTAGGTTTGGTTGATATCAGCACTTCAGTCATCAACAATTGCATCATCAGAGAAATGGACATTGAAACAGTGTAGGACTGACTTGGTAGGATATGTACAGCAAGTAGTGGACATAGTGAGCTCAGAAAGCATAAGAACAAGTATATACATTTGATTATTTACATTTGATTATTTACAATCCGGGGAGGTGGGATGTGGTGGGGGGAGGGTGTTAGTCTAGGATTGTAGTTGCCTGGAGGTGTTCTTTTAGTACGGTTTTGAAGGTTTTTCATAAGGTGTTGATCTGGAAATAGTTGATTCGGAATTTTGTGGGTGTGGCACTGGCCGGAGATGTTGATGCAGAGTTTCCAGCACTCTTCATTCTCTAGCGGGTGACTTTTCAAATGATGCTACATTAGCAGTGGTGCTACTTTTTGTAGCAACGCTTTTGCCGCATAAATGTTCAACATTTTCCCGCTTGAAGCCAAACCACCGGCGGACGATGGACCCCGTGCTGTTTTTCTTGGGAATTCATTCTTCCTTCAATTGTTACCAGATTCGCACCTTCTTTCTCTCGTTACCATGTCGCTACTTCTCTGCTCCGCGGGAGCGTGTGACGTTGCACGCACGACAGTATGTGACGTATGTAAGAAGGTGCGCTTGTTTTACGTCTCTGTGAGAAGGAGAGACAAGAAAGAGTGGGAAACGCATGCAGTGTAATGCCCGCAGCTAAAAGCAACTGCGTGAGAATGTATACTCGAATATCACGATATAGTCATTTTCTATCTTGCACAGAGACAAACCCGCGATATATCGAGTATATCGATATATGGCCCAGCCCTACTTCAAAGGAGAATTGCACTTTTTTGAAATTTAGCCTTTATTGTTCACAATCCTTATGAGAGACAAGAACTTATATATATATATATTTTGCATTGTAATTTGTAATAATCGGCTCTTCTAGGTGGCTAGCAATGCAGCTAATGGGTGCAATGGATTCTAACTATGAATCACTCTAAAAATGCATCCAAATACTGCCAACAATACTTCATTTACGTTCCGTAACCTGTATAACAACTAAGCTGTAGCAACATTGTTATTGTAAGAGCGAACACTGAGGAACTCATAGAGAGAGAGAGATCAGAAAGCATAAGAATTAGTATCTACATTTGATTATTTACAATCCGGGGAGGTGGGATGTGGAAGGGAGGGTGTTAGTTTAGGGTTGAAGTTGCCTGTTCTGGTAATGCTTGAAATGACCAAAATACCGTACATTTTTAACATATTACATATTGTTATGAACGTGTCTCTTACTATGTTATTTATACCTACTTGCAGCTAAAATATTTAGATGTTGTTTTAGAGAGTTTTGAAGGCTACAAGGGTGACTCCATCTTGCACGCTTTTTTTCAATCTTTAGAATCCTAAAAAAACCCAACATGTGTGTTCTTGTCGCTCCGAATGATTGTGAATGGTAGTCCCGATAAAAAAGTGTCCTTTAAGTTGTAAGCAAAAATGTGAGTGACAAGCATCCCCGCCATGAGTAGACAAATGTCACCGTGAACTCCGTATGGTCCGACCAAAACATCGGGTCTTACATTAGCTCGTAGCTAGAGATTGTCATAACTTTGTCTTCCGACCATGGGAAGGAGGAAAGTGAGTGTGAAGGACAGTGCTGAGGAAAGGTGGTGGATGATATTCATTGAATTAAAGGAAGAAATCATCAAAAATATGACCGAGCGTGATACGCAATTTAAACGTATCACTGCTAGCCTGCGCCATACTGAAGTAGGAGGAGTCTAACACCAGCTGAGGATGTTAAAATAATATCTAAACAGCGGACATTTATACATGAAAATATAGAGAAGCTGCTGATGGTGTGTTTGGCAGAGAAGCATCCGGAGCCATATACTCTCCAGGGTAAATACTGTACATTACTTCATAAAACATGCTGAAACCGTTAGTAGTACATTCTATTGTTTTTTTTTGTTTTTTTTTACAATATTTGTTAAAGTTAAAAAGTTTGTTTTTCTTTTTAAAAGGCGGTAACACATGTTACAATTGTGCTGTCAATTAAATGTGTAAGTTAAGGCACTGCTGTATAGAACAGAGGCGTCAAAGTCGTTTTCACTGAGGGCCACACCGCAGTTATGTAGGGCCGCTTCTAACAGTGAATACTATTATTACGCAATTTTTTAATGCATTTTATTAGTACATTTTTAAAAAACTAAAATGTAAAAAATATATGGTAAGTTGCAATAATTTCACCTAAAAATGTAGTGTATATCACTGTAAATGGAAAAACAGTACTGCTGTTTTTATAAGGTTAAAAAAGGCAGCTCAGTTGCCAGAATTTTACTGTAAAATTTACTTTTTCTTTTTTTTTTACTGTAAATAAAAAAACTGCAATTTTACAGTAAAATTTTGGCACCTGAGCTGCCAGTTTGTTTGTTTGTTTTTATACTGCAAATTAACAACTGTAGATTTTTCGGTGTATTACTGTAAATGTAAACGGTTGATTACAGTAAAAAAAAAAAGTACAGTTTTTTTTTTCATTTAGAGAAAAATGCTGTAAAAATTACAGTAAATTTCACAATTTTACCATGAAATCTATTGCTATTTTTACATTGCACAATTTGATGGATAACTTGCTTTGAAATCATTATTAGTAGTAGTATTTATTTGTATTTAAAAAATTGTTTGAATGCTTGATAATATATTTTTGCATAATTAGACAATATTTGAATGAACATAATTTGAAATGACATGTAGTACTTTTTTTTCTTCTCCCAAAATAGAAATAAATAATACATTTATTAAGAAAAGTTAGAGTACTTTATTGATACATATTATTTCCAGGCTTTCGAGGGCCAAATAAAATAAAGTGGCGGGCCTCATCTGGCCCCTGGGCCTTGAGTTTGAAGCCTGTGGTATAGAATATCATCAAGACCATATTTCATATGAAACTATGGTTACAGTATATAGCCCAGCCCTTGCACCCAAGTGATGCAGCAGTGTAGTGTCTCTTGCATGCACCCCCACTATAAGACAGCATGCAGGTAAACAAACACCATGTTGGCAACATGCTGGGGGCGAACAAACTGATGTTAGATGATGGCGTGGCGTCTTTTTTTTCCCCATTTCAGAAACGTATTCCTGTTGTCTGTCACATTAGTAGCATGTGATCCTTTTTGTGCGTGCAAGCAAGTGTACAGGCCTACATACTGTATGGTGCTATGTGGACAATATTAACATACACTATTCAACTTTTATGTATTTTTGTATTTAAACAGCCGAAAACATCCATCCATCCATCCATTTTCTACCGCTTATTCCCTTGGGGGTCGCGGGGGGCGCTGGAGCCTATCTCAGCTACAATCGGGCGGAAGGCAGGGTACACCCTGGACAAGTCGCCACCTCATCGCAGGGCCAGCCGAAAACAATCCGTGGACATTCTCATTTAAAAGTTGAAAACCACCACTTTATTGTGCGCAAACAGTGAGGATTTGATTCATAATCGATACTCGATTCAACACGATTCTCCATTCCAACTGATTTTTGCAATGTATTATTTGGTATAATAATAACAACACCTTAACAAAACAGCTTACAGGTTACAAAACCTCCTTTTGGTTGCTGACGTATGACACATACGTGCACCAAGTAAGCATAGAGATGGCCTAAAAAACATTTACTAAAACAATTCGGGATTCGAATGTGATAAAAAACAGTATTTGGCCACCTACCTAGACTCACATATGAACTTGAAGTGCCATCCCATTCCTAACCCACAGGGTTCAATATGATGTCGGTCCACCTTTTGCAGCTATTACAGCTTCAACTCTTCTGGCAAGGCTGTCCACAAGGCTGCGGAGTGTGTTTATAGGAATTTTCTACCATTCTTCCAAAAGCGCATTAGTGAGGTCACACTGATGTTGGTCAAGAAGGCCTGGCTCTCAGTCTCCGTTCTAGTTCATCCCAAAGGTGTTCTACCGGGTTCAGGTCAGGACTCTGTGCAGGCCAGTCAAGTTCATCCACACCAGACTCTGTCATCCATGTCTTTATGGACCTTGCTTTGTGCACTGGTGCACAGTCATGTTGGAAGAGGAAGGGGCTCGCTCCAAACTGTTCCCACAAGGTTGGGAGCATGGAATTGTCCAAAATGTTTTGGTATCCTGGAGCATTCAAAGTTCCTTTCACTGGAACTAAGGGGCCAAGCCCAACTCCTGAAAAACAACCCCACACCATAATTCCTCCTCCACCAAATTTCACACTCGGCACAATGCAGTCCGAAATGTAGCGTTCTCCTGGCAACCTCCAAACCCAGACTCGTCCATCAGATTGCCAGATGGTAAAGCGTGATTCATCACTCCATTGAAGGCGTCTCCACGGCTGTAGAGTCCAGTGGCTACGTGCTTTACACCACTGAATCCCACGCTTTTCATTAGATGCAGCTGCTCGGCCATGAAAACCCATTCCATGAAGCTCTCTGCGTACTGTATGTGGGCTAATTGGAAGGTCACATGAAGTTTGGAGCTCTGTAGCAAGTGACTGTGCAGAAAGTCGGTGACCTCTCTGCACTCTGAGCTTCAGCATCCGCTGACCTCTCTGTCAGTTTACGTGGCCTACCACTTGGTGGCTGAGTTGCTGTTGTTCCCAAACGCTTCCATTTTCTTATAATAAAGCCGACAGTTGACTTTGGAATATTTAGGATGCGAGGAAATTTCACGACTGGATTTGTTGCACAGGTGGCATCCTATGACAGTTCCACGCTGGAAATCACTGAGCTCCTGATCCTGGCTCATTCTTTCACAAATGTTTGTAGAAACAGTCTCCATGCCTAAGTTCATCCAGGACAGCTGGAAGGGGAAGGGGTATGCTGCCTGCACATTTTGTAGATCAGACTTCTCCATTGAACTCGGTGGCCGAATGGATATACTCATTCATGAATGGTCAGAGAAGCACAAGGTGGCGGCAACGCAGCACCGGTCACAGCCCAGTATTATGGGCTACCTTGCTAAATAGAGACCCGAGGGTGTAACATATGCCGAGACAAAGATGGCTATGCTGATAGCTGCAAGCAAACTCCTGTTGTCATTTGCGGATGTGTTCAACAAATCCGTGAAGGATATGTTCCCGGATTCAGAGATCGCTCGCCAGTAGTCAAATGGCAGAACAAAGGCTACTCAAATAGTGAAAGGTAAGTGTTATTTTTTTTTTTAAGTAAGAGGCAAGTACAGTGCAGTTAGTAGAACAACTGTGTTTTCATTACTGTGTACTGTACTGTATATATATATATATATATATATATATATATATATATATATATATATATATATATATATATATATATATATATATATATATATATATATATATATATATATATATATAAGAAATACTTGAATTTCAGTGAATTCTAGCTATAAATATACTCCCCCCCAATCTCCCGGATTCGGAGGTCTCAAGGTTGGCAAGTAGGTGAAGACATGGCCTCAGAAAAGTAGCGTCAGATTTACCGCCTGTCCGAGCACCCACCAGCAGAAATTTAGATCGGCGCCTCCAAACCCCGTTTCCATATGAGTTGGGAAATGGTGTTAGATGTAAATATAAACGGAATACAATGATTTGCAAATAATTTTCAACCCATATTCACTCAAATATGCTACAAAGACAAGATATTTCATGTTCAAACTGATAAACTTTTTTTTGTGTGCAAATAATCATTAACTTTAGAATTTGATACCAGCAACACGTGACAAAGAAGTTGGGAAAGGTGGCAATAAATACTGATAAAGTTGAGGAATGCTCGTCAAACACTTATTTGGAACATCCCACAGGTGAACAGGCAAATTGGGAACAGGTGGGTGCCATGATTGGGTATAAAAGTAGATTCCATGAAATGCTCAGTCATTCACAAACAAGGATGGGGCGAGGGTCACCACTTTGCCAACAAATGTGTGAGCAAATTGTTGAACAGTTTAAGAAAAACCTTTCTCAACCAGCTATTGCAAGGAATTTAGGGATTTCACCATCTACGCTCCGTAATATCATCAAAGGGTTCAGAGAATCTGGAGAAATCACTGCACGTAAGCAGCTAAGCCCGTGACCTTCCATCCCTCAGGCTGTACTGCATCAACAAGCGACATCAGTGCGTAAAGGATATCACCACATGGGCTCAGGAACACTTCAGAAACCCACTGTCAGTAACTACAGTTGGTCGCTACATCTGTAAGTGCAAGTTAAAACTCTCCTATGCAAGGCGAAAACCGTTTATCAACAACATCCAGAAACGCCGTCGGCTTCGCTGGGCCTGAGCTCATCTAAGATGGACTGATGCAAAGTGGAAAAGTGTTCTGTGGTCTGACGAGTCCACATTTCAAATTGTTTTTGGAAACTGTGGACGTCGTGTCCTCCGGACCAAAGAGGAAAAGAACCATCCGGATTGTTATAGGCGCAAAGTTGAAAAGCCAGCATCTGTGATGGTATGGGGGTGTATTAGTGCCCAAGACATGGGTAACTTACACATCTGTGAAGGCGCCATTAATGCTGAAAGGTACATACAGCTTTTGGAGCAACATTAGTTGTCATCCAAGCAACGTTACCATGGACGCCCCTGCTTATTTCAGCAAGACAATGCCAAGCCACGTGTTACATCAACGTGGCTTCATAGTAAAAGAGTGCGGGTACTAGACTGGCCTGCCTGTAGTCCAGACCTGTCTCCCATTGAAAATGTGTGGCGCATTATGAAGCCTAAAATAGCACAAGGGAGACCCCCGGACTGTTGAACAACTTAAGCTGTACATCAAGCAAGAATGGGAAAGAATTCCACCTGAGAAGCTTCAAAAATGTGTCTCCTCAGTTCCCAAACGTTTACTGAGTGTTGTTAAAAGGAAAGGCCATGTAACACAGTGGTGAACATGCCCTTTCCCAACTACTTTGGCACGTGTTGCAGCCATGAAATTCTAAGTTAATTATTATTTGCAAAAAAAAAAAAAAAGTTTATGAGTTTGAACATCAAATATCTTGTCTTTGTAGTGCATTCACTTGAATATGGGTTGACAAGGATTTGCAAATCATTGTATTCCGTTTATATTTACATCTAACACAATTTCCCAACTCATATGGAAACGGGGTTTGTATATACCAACTCCGCAGATGATGCGGACAGGAGCGCCTCTCTCCAATTCATTTCCCCGCATTTCAAGCGCCATGATGCGGTGTCCCCGCCCCCTGTGACGCACCCCCGGGTTGCGCATAAATAGTCCGACTGCGCGGCTCCTCCGCACACTTCCCCGCCCAACAAGCACAACATGAGTCCCGGCAGCATCGCCTCCGAGCTGACCCGCAGTGTCACGTCCACCGTGGCCCAGAGAAAACACGCACACGCCCTTAGAAAGGTAAGACAAATGCACATTAATATGATTTTTTTTTCTATTTTCATGTCGCGAAGTGCATCAATATAACATTTTCCTCCCTTTTTTTTTTAGACTCTCAAACCTCTTTTGGAGAAGAAAAGACGCGCGCGTATTAATGACAGTTTGAGCCATTTAAAGAGTCTCATCCTGCCGCTCGTCGGCAAAGACAACTCCCGCTACTCCAAGTTAGAGAAAGCGGACATTCTGGAAATGACGGTCCGCTTCCTCCGAGACCTTCCAGCCTCTCCCGATAAAGGTGCGCCTCGTTATCATCATCATCATCATCGTGTGCGCTTTCATTGCGTGCGCTAATTCTGTTGTTCCCCCTGCAGACCCCGCAGAAAGCTACAGAGAAGGCTACAAAGCTTGCCTCCAGAAGGTCTCGGCTCTGCTGCCCGGGACGAGCCTGCTGCGGGACCCGGACGCGTGTCAGCGGGTCACGGACTTCGTGCAGCGCGCCATGTGCGCCACACTCACCCCGGCGTGTCTCAACTGCCGTGCGCAGACTTCCAGGAGCTTCCCGCGCGTCCAACAGCGGCTCCTGAGCCTCAAGTCCGGCGTCGGCTCGGTGAGGCCGGAGAGCGGCTCTCCTCAGTCCCAGCGGGGGGCCCCCAGTCGGCCGGCGCAGCAACTACAGCCCGATAACGCCAGCGCGCCCATGTGGAGGCCCTGGTAGATGTCCTTTATTTAATATTAATGTCATCTAGCACAGATGTATGGAAACCAAAAAAAAAAATTATATATATATATCGCAATCCTCTTTGGGGTTTCAAAGGCACGGGTTGTATAGGCAACACTTTTTTGTAAAACCCCAAGGGTTACCAAGTTGGAGGTTTGCACGAAGGGACTTAAAAGTATTTTGGTCTGTGCAAAAAGAATAGTCTGTAAACACTATGTGTTCATTCAATGTCATGAAGCAAAAAAAAGCAAATAAAGATGGAAGAAAATCTCATGTTTTGTTGTAATGGTCTTCTTTTAAAAAACAAACAAAAAAACAAATTAGGGCTGTGAATCTTTGGGTGTCCCACGATTCGATTCAATATGGATTCTGGGGGTCACGATTCGATTAAAAATCGATTTTTTTTTTTAATTCAACACGATTTTTTCCCGATTCAAAACGATTCTCTATTCATTCACTACATAGATTTCAGCAGGATCTACCCCAGTCTGCTGACATGCAGAGTAGTAGATTTTTGTAAAAACATTTTATGATTGTAAAGGACAATGTTTTATCAACTGATTGCAATAATGTACATTTGTTTTAATTATTAAATGAACCAAAAATATGACTTATTTTATCTTTGTGAAAATATTGGACGTCAAGCTTATGAGATGCGATGCAAGTGTAAGCCACTGTGACACTATTGTTCTTTTATTTTTATTTTTATAAATGTCTAATGATAATGTCAATGAGGGATGTTGAAATTGTAACTAATATTGATACTGTTGTTGATAATATTTATTTTTGTTCCACTACTTTTGGTTTGTTCTGTGTCGTGTTTGTGTCTCCTCTCAATTGCTCTGTTTATTGCAGTTCTGAGTGTTGCTGGGTCGGGTTTGGTTTTGGAATTGGATTGCATTGTTATGGTATTGCTGTGTATTGTTTTGTTGGATTGATTAATAAAAAAAATAAATAAATTGAAAAAAATCGATTAAAAAAAAAAAGAGAATTGATTCTGAATCGCGATTCGAATTCGAATCGATTTTTTTCCCACACCCCTAAAAAAAAAAATCATCATAATCTTATTAATATAGAAAAAGGCGGTAAAACGGTAAAGCCTGCACAGGTCATCCTGCAGCCCATTGATGCTGAGAGCAGCTGCTCCATTGTTGCCGCCCCAGGCGCCTTTCTGCATGCTTGCCGCCAAATGTGTGGGAAGAAGTTTAGAGTGGTATCCCTTTGCATGGCACACAGACACTCACTCCACATTCCTGGCATGTTTCCCTGCAAAAGTGGTTGCTAGGGGATACCCAAATAAACACACTTGTGCGACTTTCATATTCAAGGGGCAAGTTAAAGGCCTACTGAAATGATTTTTTTTTATTTAAACGGGAATAGCAGATCCATTCTATGTGTCATACTTGATAATTTCGCGATATTGCCATATTTTTGCTGAAAGGATTTAATAGAGAAAATCGACGATAAAGTTCGCAACTTTTGCTCGCTGATAAAAAAAGCCTTGCCTGTACCGGAAGTAGTGTGACGTCACAGGAGCTAGTATTCCTCACACTTCCCCGTTGTTTACAATGGAGCGAGAGAGATTCGGACCGAGAAAGTGATGATTACCCCATTAATTTGAGCGACGATGAAAGATTCGTAGATGAGGAACATTACAGTGAAGGACTTGAGAGGCAGTGATGGACGTATCTTTTTTCGCTCTGACCGTAACTTAGGTACAAGCTGGCTCATTGGATTCCACACTCTCCTTTTTTTATTGTGGATCACGGATTTGTATTTTAAACCACCTCGGATACTATATCCTCTTGAAAATGAGAGTCAAGAACGCAAAATGGACATTCAGTGCCTTTTATCTCCACGACAATACATCGGCGAAATGCTTTAGCTACGAGCTAACGTGATAGCAACGTGCTTTAACTGCATATAGAAACAAAAAAATAAAGGATAGAAGGAAGGATAGATAGAAAATCAACAATACTATTAAACCGTGGACATGTAAATACACGGTTAATGCTTTCCAGGCTGGCGAAGGTTAACAATGCTGTGCTAACGACGCCATTGAAGCTAACTTAGCAACTTAGCAACGGGACCTCACAGAGCTATGCTAAAAACATTAGCTCTACGCCAGCCAGCCCTCATCTACTCATCAACACCCATGCTCACCTGCGTTCCAGCGATCGGCAGAAGGACGAAGGACTTCACCCGATGCGTTTGGCGGCCCGGAGACGTAGGAAGTCAAGGTGAGGTCGGCGGCTAGCGCGGCTAGCGCTCCAACAAAGTCCTCCTGGTTGTGTTGCTGTAGTCCGCTGCTAATACACCGATCCCACCTACAACTGTCTTCTTTGCAGCCTTCATTGTTCATTAAACAAATTGCAAAAGATGTCCAAAATACTGTGGAATTATGAAATGAAAACAGAGCTTTTTCTATAGGATTCTACGGGTACCATAACTTCCGTTACTCTGACTTCGTCACGCGCATACGTCATCATACCGCGACGTTTCAGCCGGATATTTCCCGGGAAATTTAAAATGTCACTTTATAAGTTAACCCGGCCGTATTGGCATGTGTTGCAATGTTAAGATTTCATCATTGATATATAAACTATCAGACTGCGTGGTCGGTAGTAGTAGATTTCAGTATGCCTTTAAGTCAAGTCATACTTGATGAATACGACACGTTGAATAATCATTAGGTGCTGCTTAGGCCCTTAAAAAGCAAAACAGTGAATACATCGAGCAGCAAAGTTGAGCTACAAACAACAAGGTAATAACCAAAATTCAGTTCAGTTTCAGTTTATTTGGAACATGCATACGATACAATGCAATGCATCACATGTTTCATGCAGTTGTTTCATTACAGCACGTCCGAAAAGGAGTAGGAAGAGTTTGAGTTTATTTGGAACATGCAAGCATACAACATGATACATCACAATTTCCAGTTTCTCTGTTCAACGTGTTCGAAAAGGAGTAGGAAGAAACAGAGCTTATTCCATCCTACCCCTTTTCCTTTACATAGCAGTTGCTAAAACTCGTGTTCACTTCCTGTTCTCACTTTATTCACAATATACTCCATAAGTAATCACAATAAAAATACATAAATAATTATTGGTGAAGTAAGTTATCGTTCATATGGTGAGATGAGTAAGATTATCTTGAAAATGAATGGATGGATGAAATAAATTCGGAATGTTTATCATGGTTCTTCTTCTTTGTACTTTGTAAACACTTTAAGTTTGAAGAGTTTCTTGAAGTGGATCATATTAGTACATTGTTTGATTGCTTTGCTTAATCCATTCCATAATTTAATTCCACATACTGATATACTGAAGGTCTTAAGTGTTGTACGTGCATACAAATGTTTTAAATTTAATTTTTCTCTAAGATTATATTTCTCCTCTTTTTTTGAGAAGAATTGTTGTATATTATTGGGTAGCAGGTTGTAGTTTGCTTTGTGTATAATTTTAGCTGTTTGCAAATTCACTATGTCGTGGAATTTCAGTATTTTCGATTCAATAAATAAAGGATTTGTATGTTCTCTATATCCAACATTATGTGTTATTCTAACTGATCTTTTTTGTAACACCGTTAATGAATGAAGTGTACTATTGTAGTTATTTCCCCATATTTCTACACAATAACTCAGATATGGTAACACTAGCGAGCAGTAGAGAATATGAAGTGATTTTTGGTCTAGAACATGTTTTGCTTTATTCATTATTGACGTGTTTCTTGCTATTTTATGTTGTATATTTTTTACATGAGAATTCCAGTTCAATTTATCATCAATCATTATACGTAGAAATTTGGTTTCATTTACTCTTTCAATATTCTGTCTATTTGTATTTGTGTTTGACTTTCTCTTCTACTGTTACCAAATAGCATTATTTTAGTTTTACTGACATTCAAAGATAGTCTGTTTTTGTGAAACCATCTTTATAATTTGTTCATTTCTTCAGTTATTATTTGTATTAACTTCTGTGTGTTCTCTCCTGAACAAAACGCTGTTGTATCATCCGCAAATAATACTAACTTTACTTTACTAATCTTTTGTAACTTTACAAATGTCATTTATACAGAGACTGAACAATTTTGGTCCTAGTATTGATCCCTGAGGTACACCACAGGATATTTTCAGCGTTGTAGATGTGTGTTCGCCTACAGCTTCACGTAGTGTTTCCTGTTTGTTAAATAACTTCTGTAGTTTAAGACCAACCCTCTGATGCTATACCGTTCTAGTTTTTTTAAATAAAATATTGTGATTAATTGTGTCAAATGCTTTAGTTACATCCATCAAAACTGCTGCCGCACAAGAAGCTGAGCTTATTTAATCCTACCCCTTTTCATACCATAGCAATTTTATCACATTTCCTTGTTCTCTGTAACATAACAGTGAACAAATAAATAATAAACAAATGATATACCATAGTAAGTAAACAAATATTAAATACATAAATTATCTTTGTCTCAATAAAAAAACTAAAAAAAAAAAAAAAGGTTTTAATATATTCATCATAATTCTTGTTCTGTGTACTTTGTGAACACTTGTAGTTTGAACAGTCTCTTAAACTGAATCATATTTGTGTATTGTTCGATTTCTTTGGTGAATCTATTCCATGATTTAATTCCACATACTGATATGCTAAAGGTTTCAAGTGTTGCACGAGCATACAAATGTTTTGAATTACTGTGCTTGCTTAATTTTAATGGGATGCACATTTAAAAAATACTGCAAGGTTTTTAGATGCTCAAGTGGTTAGAAAGTGCTTAAAGGCCTACTGAAATGAATTTTTTTTATTTAAACGGGAATAGCAGATCCATTCTATGTGTCATACTTGATCATTTCGCGATATTGCCATATTTTTGCTGAAAGGATTTAGTAGAGAACAACGACGATAAAGTTTGCAACTTTTGGTCGCTCATAAAAAAAAGCCTTGCCTATACCGGAAGTAGCGTGACGTCACAGGAGGAAGGATTCCTCACAATTCCCCGTTGTTTACAATGGAGCAAGAAAGATTTGGACCGAGAAAGCGACGATTTACCCCATTAATTTGAGCGAGGATGAAAGATTTGTGGATGAGGAACGTTAGAGTGAAGGACTAGAGTGTAGTGCAGGGTGTATCTTTTTTCGCTCTGACCGTAACTTAGGTACAAGGGCTCATTGGATTCCACACTCTCTCCTTTTTCTTTTGTAGATCACGGATTTGTATTTTAAACCACCTGGGATACTATATCCTCTTGAAAATGAGAGTTGAGAACGCGAAATGGACATTTACAGTGACTTTTATCTCCACGACAATACATCGGTGAAGCTCTTTAGCTACGGAGCTGACGTGATAGCATCAGGCTCACATGCAGATAGAAACAAAATTTAAAAAAACCCTGACTGGAAGGACAGACAGAAGATCAACAATACTATTAAACCATGGACATGTAAATACACGGTTAATAATTTCCAGCTTGGCGAAGTTTAACAATGATGTTGCTAATGAGCCATTGAAGCTAACTTAGCTACGGAGCGGCGGCGGGCCTTGTAGCTTTCGCCGACACCCCGGCCGCCATCAGAGTTGGCAAGAAACGTATATTTCCCCAAAGTTACGTACGTGACATGCACATAGCGACACGCACGTACGGGCAAGCGATCAAATGTTTGGAAGCCAAAACTGTACTCACGGTAGCGCGTCGGCTATCCAGCTCAAACACAACACAACCTCCTGGTTGTGTTGCTGTAGTCCGCCGCTAATACACCGATCGTACCTACAACTTTCTTCTTTGCAGTCTCCATTGTTCATTAAACAAATTGCAAAAGATTCACCAACACAGATGTGCAGAATACTGTGGAATTTTGAGATGAAAACAGAGCAGTTTGTATGGTGACACATTGGGTCCGAATATTTCCGTTGCCGTCGTGACGTCACGCGCATACGTCATCATACATAGACGTTTTCAAGCGGAAGTTTCCCGGGAAATTTAAAATTGCACTTTATAAGTTAACCCGGCCGTATTGGCATGTGTTGCAATGTTAAGATTTCATCATTGATGTATAAACTATCAGACTGCGTGGTCGCTAGTAGTGGCTTTCAGTAGGCCTTTAAGATATCATTCAAATAAACTGTATCAGTTATAACGCTTCAAAATTTTTATTCGCAATGTTACAGGGTGATGGAATATATCCTGAGATTGTGCAACATTTAGAAATATGCAAACACTTTTCAAAGTAAAAAAGACAGGAGGAAAAAATGATCTTGGTCAGCAGCAAGCAAAAGGGACTTGCGCAATGTTATATTTATTATAAAATATATATTCTTTCTAATGCAGAACCATATTTAGACTTGCATATAACTCGTTCTTGTTAGGAATCGCTTCCAAAAGGTTCTACAACGACAGAATGCAATTTGTATGAAAACCCAATTATTATTTTTTTCCATAAGAAATAATGCTAATCTAAATAACCCATTCCAAACACCCAAAACATATTTTATACATGCAGAAACCAATGCAAAAAAAATATGGATTACGAATGGAATGACTGAGCTTTTCATGGAAGCTGCTTTTATACCCAATCATGGCACCCACCTGTTCCCATTTAGCCTGTTCACCTGTGGGATGTTCCAAATAAGTGTTTGATGAGCATTCCTCAACTTTATCAGTCTTTTTTTAAACATGTTGCAGGCATCAAATTCCAAATCAGCTAATATTTGCAAAAAAACCCAACGTTTTCCAGTTTGAACGTTAAATATCTTGTCTTTGCAGTCTATTCAATTGAATATATGTTTAAAAGGATTTGCAAATCAATGTATTCTGTTTTTATTTACGATTTACACAACTTGCCAACTTAACTAACTGTGGACTGGACTTTCACAATGTTATGTCAGACCCACTCGACATCCGTTGCTTTCGGTCTCCCCTAGAGGGGGGGGGGGGGTTACCCACATATGCGGTCCTCTCCAAGGTTTCTCATAGTCATTCACCGACGTCCCACTGGGGTGAGTTTTTCCTTGCCCGTATGTGGGCTCTGTACCGAGGATGTCGTTGTGGCTTGTACAGCCCTTTGAGACACTTGTGATTTAGGGCTATATAAATAAACATTGATTGATTGATTGATTGATTAACTGGTTTTGGGTTTTGTACAATAGCTCTGGTGGGTTGATCTGTCCACAAGAGAACAATCAATTTTGCACACAAATCTGGCTTTTTTGGGAGGGTGGCAAGAAAAAGAAAAAACATAGCTGAAAGAAAACCCCAAGAAGTCCTGCTTTCAGTGGTCCAGAAGCTATGACGTGGAGGACACAGCAAACATGTGGAAGAAGGTGCTCTGGTCTGCACATCACCATGAACACACCACCCAACTGGACGTATAACATGCTGTGTGGTGCTTTTCTTTAGGAAAGATGGACGGAGACATACAGTATAATCTTTGGAAAAAAACCTGTACGGAGCCTGAAAAAGACTTAAGACTCGGACACCAGTTCCTCTTCCAACAGGACGACAACCCCTAAACATGTTGGAATGGCCCAGTCAAAGTCTAGACCTAAATCCAATAGAAAATACGTGGCAATATCAAAAAACGGCTTCACAAACTGATCTTGCGCCGATTTGCAAAGAAGTCTCTCAGGCCTTGTTCATTCACACTGCCGGTCAATTCCAATGTTTTTGCTCATATGTGACCTGGATCAGATTTTTTCATGTCACTGTGAACACTGCAACTCCAAATTTTTCATATCTGACCCAGGCCTCTATCGCATATGAATCGGATGTATCAATACCAATACGTCATCAAATAGCAATAAACGTCATAATTCTCCGCCAAAATAGATGGTTGCAAAATAAATAGTTGACAAGTGAGCAAACGACAGATGAAAATAACATTTTCACTTTGATAAATCAAAAGCACTCACACAATCTATCAGTCAGCCATTTAGCGAGTTATGGACTCAACCTCGACATGGAAAAGAAACGACGAAATGCACACGATGCAGCCCCAAAGCCAAAGAAGTGACAACATGGTAGGCAACAAATAGTGCTTGGTGTTTCAGGTACATTTATTCCAGTATCTGATACCTGCACGCTATTTTGACTACTGTTCCACCAATCATTATGGTCCAGTTCAGTTTGATAATAATTTTGGGAGGTTCCTCTTGTAGTCACAATTTTTTGATGTCTCACTTTCTACCACATAGTCTGATGTACAGACATTTGTCTTTATTTGCATAGTCTTACTCCTTATCAGGTTTTACTTATCCGTGCCATACTGAGCTGAACTGAACCACAAGCATGACCTATGTCTACTAAACTGTAGAGCAAGACATTTTTCAATTGTCTACCTTTCAACCGACACTGACATAGCAAGTAGTCAACTCTCCAATTTCTCCAGCCTTCTTCAATTTTTTTGTTTCTTCCTTTCACTTTAGGGACCATCTTCAAGCCTCTCTTTCTGATTGTCTGTTAAAAAAAGACGTTTGGAGGCCATATTTTTTTATATGCAAAAGACCTCTTGCATGCCTCGCCCCCTTCGGTTTGCTGCAACTGCTTCTCCAACCTTAGCCATGTTTGTAGTTTTAGGGATGTGCTTTCGTACCGACAAATATGTTAGAACGGTAACAATGGAGGATTTTAGCATGATCCAACCCTACATGTATGAGCCAGAATCTGACCGGCAGCAAGAGGAAAGCGAAGAAGAAGAAACTTGCGAACTGAGAAGCTTGTTTATTAGATTTTTCTTTTAACACCTTTTAGTCCATAAAGCTGTACCTAAACAGGTTGTGTTATTATAATTGCTGTCTCAACAACAATGTAAATCCATGCAATAATGTAACATTTGACATACCCTGTTCATCTGATCTACATGTAGTCTGATTAAGCTAACTAAAGATTAGAAATTGTCATATATCTAATGTTGTTGGATTTACCGCGCCATTGTCTCCATCAATTGTAGAAATTGTCTCCATTATTAAATGTATTTTTGAGGAAATCCTTTTATATACTGTATTGCCCTCGGACAAGCTCTGAGCTAACCGAGCCAGGCTCTGTGCTTTTTGTCCGATTGCTGGGTTTCTGCTGTAGTGACCTGTGCTGGTTAATACAACCAATAACAGATTGGTTTATCTTATGGGTCTCACTGTGGACATATTTTTGTTTCGACTACATGCTGCAAAAAATTTGAATGGCAAGTTGACTTGGTCACTGAGGAATTTAAAAAAAAATTCACAGTGACTCACATTAAGATAAGTAACGATTCGATTCAATGTCGATTCTTGGGGTCACGATTCGATTCAAAATAGTTTTTTTCCGATTCAACGCAATTCTCGATTCAAAAATGACATTTTCCCGATTCAAAACGATTCCCTATTCATTCAATACATAGATTTCAGCAGGATCTACCCCAGTCTGCTGACATTCAAGCAGAGTAGTAGATTTTTGTAAAAAGCTTTTATAATTGTAAAGGACAATGTTTTATCAACTGATTGCAATAATGTAAATTTGTTTTAACTATTAAATGAACCAAAAATATGACTTATTTTATCTTTGTGAAAATATTGGACACAGTTGGTTGTCAAGCTTATGAGATGCGATGCAAGTGTAAGCCACTGTGACACTATTGTTCATTTTTTTTATTTTTATAAATGTCTAATGATAATGTCAATGAGGGATTTTTAATCACTGCTATGTTGAAATTGTAACTAATATTGATACTGTTGTTGATAATATTCATTTGTGTTTCACTACTTTTGGTTTGTTCTGTCGTGTTTGTGTCTCCTCTCAATTGCTCTGTTTATTGCAGTTCTGAGTGTTGCTGGGTCGGGTTTGGTTTTGGAATTGGATTGCATTGTTATGGTATTTCTGTGTATTGTTTTGTTGGATTGATTAATTAAAAAATAAAAAAAATAAAAAAAATAAAAAAATAAACAATTTTTTAAAAATGAGAATCGATTCTGAATCGCACAACGTGAGAATCGCGATTCGAATTCGAATCGGTTTTTCCCCACACCCCTAGTAGATGCTGAAGGAATACTTCCTAATCGAAGTCAGGAGCTGCCTTTTCCTTCATTTCCAGGAATTTTTTTTTTTACCATAAATGCATTTACCTCTGTAAAATTTCCTGGTTTGTGAGGTTAAGGTTTCCACTGTACCTCCAATTTGGAAACCTATTGAAATGAGGCTAGTGATATATGTTGTAGGGCTTTTTACCACATTGAGTTCCTTCAACGTTTACTATTTGGTTTTGGCGCGTGGCCTACATTTGGATCCACCAGCTTGTTAGACAGTCCACGAACTCAGTCGATTGAAGACACACCCACCCAAAAGTCCACGATATCATTCAAGAATAGGACTGCCTGATTCAACATTAAAACAAAATCATTTAATGTTCCAGAATTATATGTTGTATATTGTATGTCAAAGTAAAGGTACAGCTAAGTAATTGTCAAACATGGTGGAGGCAGTGTTTTGACACACTTATTTCTAATGGAACATGTGTAATGAATGCCAGGAGTACGTTGGTAAATCTCTTTCACACCTTAAAGGGGAGCTAGGATCATTTTAATCTACATTCAAACCCTTACTTGTGGTCTACATAATATGTAATGGATATGCTTTGGTGTACATTTTGCTCCACAGTCACTTTTATAAACCGTTTTTTGAGTCTGTCTGCAAGATGTTTGTTTGTGGAGACGTTCTCTTTATATTGTAAATGAAACCACACCCAAACCTCTCTAAAAGTATCAGAATTTATCATTTGAAAATGTACAGTGTTAAATATATACCTTGAAGACGACTTTTCAGTTCATGTCAAAAATAAAATTCAGAAACAATATATGGTTCGCCAATCACACCATTGGGTACACCTGCACACTCTCCTATCAATATGGAGCTGCATAAAAAAAGCAAGCATTTATGTCACTGCATGTCGCACGGTGCTGATATTGTGCGCATGCTACGTTTAGATGAAAATAATACTTTATCCTACCTTCTTAGGTTTCCTCAAACCGATTGTACTGTTGCAATTTTTTTCGTCTGAGATTAGCGCCTAATCAAAAGTTGTGGTCCAACAGACACATAAGTATTTATTTTATAGACATCAGAGCAGGCGGGAGAGGACGAAACGGGAAGGAAAACCACTGGCCGAGCACAGAGGAGGGGCCTGGCAGAGAGCATGTACTGGAAATGCCAATAATAGTACTTCCACCACACTGTGACATCGATGTGTGCCCACTGTTAATGAAAAACACACTCCAAAACACACTCCAAAACACAGCGTTCAGAGGCATCCAAAACGGCATTCAAGCTTAGGCCCAAATAAATAAACCTTATGATTTGATGCTTTGACATTTTTGAACACAGGTATCCAACAAATGCAAACTGTTTATTGATAATGTGACTGCTGACAGAAATAATATGATGAATCTGACATCCTTGCTGACATTTAGAAAAATGCTTCAAAACTGATAGACTAGTTGTCCGGAGTATTAAGACACAAACGTACTGGGAAACCAACTCAATACTTTTTGAAGGCAAAGAAATATCATATTTTTCAAAGGCCAATTAGTGATGTCATTGCAAGAAGATGCTTTTCTCTTACTGAAGACAATACCGAAAGCTGCAAGAGCCTCAAACACCAACTTTGAATTCCATGGGCAAAGACTAGAGGGGGTAGGGAAAGAGAGACCTTACTTGGCTGCGAGTCATTTCTAGAATTCAATAGTTTTTTTTTGCAGTCAATTAAAAAAAGCACAGAGACTGTGTGAAAGTCCATTTGCCTACCACTCAGAGTTACGCTTGATCGCCTCATCACTTGAGAACAGAGCAAGGAACACAGGGCTTTGAAAGAAGGAATAGAAGATACAGAGTTGTTCATCGTCCTGTGTGCATTCTATGAACAAATAAACCATGCGCGTAAACAAACACATATATAAAAGAGGATCGATGGATTCTCTGGCCAAAAACAGTCCAAAGTGTCCCAATTCTAAGACTACGTGTACACTACAGCAGTGGTCCCCAACCACCGGGCCGCTGCCCGGTAACGGTCCGTGGACCGATTGGTACCGGGCCGCACAAGAAAAAAATAATAAATAAATACATAACATTTTAAAAAAATGTTTTTATTAAATCAACATAAAAAACACAATATATACATTATATATCAATATAGATCAATACAGTCTGCAGGGATACAGTCCGTAAGCACACCATGATTGTATTTCTTTATGACAAAAAAAAATAAAAATAACAACAGAAGAAGAAGAGCAACTTACACAAACTCGTTTGCCTGCTGGATAGAGAACCATAAAATGTGTAAGTTCTCTGGATATTAAAAAAAATTTAAGGGAACAGTTGACCGCGACAAACTTGTTTTGACGACACCGTTCTTCATCGCCTTCTTCTTCTGTTGTTGTTGTTCCAGGTCACTCACAGACAGTGATATAAAGAGACACTGCAGGTGTGCAATCTGCCCATATGTCCAAATAATGAACGGGCAATAGAGAAAATAGTTTCCACTCGTTGTTTTGTCTATGAATGTTCTCATTCATCCAGGTCATTGTCATCTCAGGGCATTCAATCGATCGCAACTGGATTGTTTGTTTTGTCTTAGAAGACGTTTCGCCTCTCATCCGAGTAGGCTTCTTCGAAACCATCCTTGCCCAAGCACACCCTCCTTGTTTTGGGGTATAAATATTTGGGGTTTTGGCACCAGCCGCTAGAATAGATCTGACCAATCTAAGTCTATGAGCACGAACTGATGAAGCCTACTCGGACGAGCGGCAAAATGTCAAACCAAATTGATTGCCCTGAGATTCCTCGTTCTTTTAATTTCCATTTTTGATTTTCAAACACATCAATGAAATCGGATAATTGATCATGAATAATGATGTGTTTTCCGTATTTTTTTAAATTATAATTACAGAAAAAAACGTGGAAAATAAATAAAGGAAAGTGATTTTCTTTTAGTCTTTTCCTGCGCACATGTATGACGTAGCTCAACCAAAGATGACGTAAAAGTCGCAAACATGTTGCATTACCGTTTAGACTACAGTTACATTTTGAAAAGATCAGTTTTCAAATGGATTAGGACTACTCCCCGATGTGGCCCACATCTGAAATGGTGTCCAGTGTAAACAGAGCCTAAAAGACCAACCATTCATTCTTCACAGAAACTGAGCCACCGACACCAATTGTTTGTTTTGAATTTGCTGAATGATAGGTGGGCAAACGGACTACGCGCGATGTTCAGTCGACTGATAAACAAGAGAACATACAAGACCCGTGGCAAAAATTTGGGTAGAATTTTTCGTCAAAAAACAAATCAGACAGTGCCTGAGACGTTCTTCTTCTAAGACAAACTGAACAGTCCATGTGTGAGCGATTTAATTCCCTGAAAATACAATGACCTGAATGAGAACTTCCATAGACACATGCAAAAAGTGTGCCTTACGAAAACCGAGGTACAATACAAACATATTTTTTTGGAAATTGTGAAGACAAAAACTCAGAAAACTTGACTGAATAATTGACACATTTTCCTTCTAAAACATCGCCATCCTGTATGAGAAGGATCAATGATCTTCAGAAACTGGCAATGGTGTTTACTTATCTGCAAAGGCCATCATAATTGCTCGAAACCAGACTAAAATGTATTTGTACTGGTTTCTTGGTATTTAAAGTTGCAATAAATAGTCATTAAAACATATGATTGCTTCACATTGACAGTGTTTTTAGGTTTGGTTGGCAATTCAAGTCACTTTTTAAAACAATTCCTATTCTGTTGTGACTGGGCTAGGTAGGTAGGTCTTTATTGTCATTGTACAAGTAAAACAAAACTTTGTTTTCAGCACAAACCCGTTCAAGATTAGACAAACAAACAGTGTACAGGGCCACAGAACAGGAACGCTGATGGGTTGCCACAAGGTGCCCCGTAAAAGATGGGAAAAAGGTCAACGCTGGGGGAGGATAAGTAAAAAAATACAATCTACTGGGCTTCTAAGGGGGCCCAGTCTGGAGTGGGAAACTAAACTCCATTGCAAAGCACATATACATATTACAACATACAACTCGAGACTTGCAATAGAGGGGAGGGAGTGGGAGCTACGGTGGCAGGCTGCAGCTCTTCAGGCGCTGCCCAGCTGTCCATCACCCCTAAGGGATTTGCGTCAAGGGCGTTGAATGAGGGGTGGGGTATGTGTGTGGCGTATATTTTTTGTGGATGCATGTGTGTGTGTAAGCCTGCCGCGTGTCTCTGTTTTGCGGCCTTGGTGTTCTTGTCAGTCAGTCCAAAGTCAACAACATTGATTGATTGATTGAGACTTTTATTAGTAGGTTGCACAGTGAAGTACATATTCCGTACAATTGACCACTAAATGGTAACACCCGAATAAGTTTTTCAACTTGTTTAAGTCGGGGTCCACTTAAATTGATTCATGATACAGATATATACTATCATATATACTATCATCATAATACAGTCATCACACAAGATAATCACATTGAATTATTTACATTATTTACAATCAGGAGTGTGGAGGGGGGGTGGGGTGGGGGGGGGTAGTGGACATAGAGAGAGAGAGAGAGAGAGAGAGAGAGAGAGAGAGATCAGAAGGCATAAGAAAAAGAATCTGCATTTGATTGTTTACATTTGATTATTAGCAATCCGGGTAGGGTGTTAGTTTAGGGTTGTAGCTGCCTGGAGGTGAACTTTTATAGCGGTTTTGAAGGAGGATAGAGATGCCCTTTCTTTTATACCTGTTGGGAGCGCATTCCACATTGATGTGGCATAGAAAGAGAATGAGTTAAGACCTTTGTTAGTTCGGAATCTGGGTTTAACGTGGTTAGTGGAGCACCCCCTGGTGTTGTGGTTATGGCGGTCATTTACGTTAAGGAAGTAGTTTGACATGTACTTCGGTATCAGGGAGGTGTAGCGGATTTTATAGACTAGGCTCAGTGCAAGTTGTTTAACTCTGTCCTCCACCTTGAGCCAGCCCACTTTAGAGAAGTGGGTAGGAGTGAGGTGGGATCTGGGGTGGAGGTCTAGAAGTAACCTGACTAGCTTGTTCTGAGATGTTTGGAGTTTAGATTTGAGGGTTTTGGAGGTGCTAGGGTACCAGGAGGTGCATGCGTAATCGAAAAAGGGTTGAACGAGAGTTCCCGCCAGAATCCTCAAGGTGCTTTTGTTGACCAGAGAGGAAATTCTGTAGAGAAATCTCGTTCGTTGGTTAACCTTTTTGATTACCTTGGTTGCCATTTTATCACAGGAAAGGTTAGCCTCTAGAATGGAACCTAGGTAGGTGACCTCATCTTTCCTGGTGATGACACTGTCACCTACTTTTATGGTGAAGTGATTGACTCTCTTAAGTTTGATGTGGGACCCAAACAGGATGGATTCTGTTTTACCCAAGTGGATGGATAGCTTGTTGTCAGCGAGCCAGGTGCAGGCCAACAGGTGTGTGTCCATGAGAGACAAGAAGGAAGTTTGTTGTGTCTTTGCCGCACTGTCCTTCGGGAGAGTCTTGAAGCCGGGGAAACAATCCAAGTTAGAATGTTTTGTATGCGAGTGAAAATAAAAATGTGCTTTTCACTTTAAATTGTCTATGACTGGTCCTCAAATTCATCCTGCAGGGCAGACAATGTTATTGGTGTGAAACACAGACCTACCAACTTTGGCCAAAGTCAGGTGGCGCTTATTATCTATTTTACCCGCGGTGTCTTCAGGCCGCACCCCCCTATTCCCTTTCCCGCCGCTCGCATCCCAAAACCTGCAGCATGCATGTGACTCTTAATTCCTGTAAAGTGCTGGGACCTTGACAGACAAAGGCTCCCTGTTATCCGGTCCGCACAGATGGGTTACAGACGCCCAATTTACTTGAAAAGACAAAAGGGGACTCTAACCGACGGCCCAGCAATGGGAGGAGAGGTGGGACCCCTCCATCAACCCCCTACCCCGCCCGCTGCCCTCCCCTTCCCCTTCCATTAATCTCTCCATCCCAGTGGGACTGCGAAGGGCGCGTGCAGCAAGTGTGCCTCTCAAAGAGCTGCTGATGCTGATGGTATAATATATTCACCCATAACATAAATGGTCTTCCAATAATGCTGCAACATTTAAATGAACAACACCTACATTGTAAACATGTTCATTGTATATTCCCAGTAAATGAAGTACTGTCATTTTTACAGTTATTTGTAGTAAGGGTACAATAAATATTGAAATTATATTGTTGTATTTTAAAAAGAAAAGTCAGTTCATTAAGTTACAGTTTGAATAAAGTTTATTAAGTTATTAGTAAACCCATATGCTTTTCCTCCAGCTTCCTATACAGCATCTCCTGGTTTATTTGGTAATGGTTGAGTTTATTTTGAACATGCTTGACAGTAAAGAACATCACGTTAACCACTTGCACCAGTTCAACGTGTCCGAAAAGGAGTAGGAAGAAGCACAGTTTATTCAATCATACACCCCTTCTCCATATATCAACTATAGTTATTCAAAACAGAGATATCTAACTTTTGACACTTTTAGAGATACTTTGGCATAAAAACAGAGGTACGTTATTCATGTTTTTTTATATACTGTACGATGGCAACGTTAAAATTATACTTTATTCACAAAGCAGATGTCCACTCAAACAGTGTGGTCGTATTCTTTGCCCTATTGCGGGGGTCGGCAACCCGCGGCTCTAGAGCAGGGGTGTCAAACTCATTTTAGATCGGGGGCCACATGGAGAAAAATCTACTCCCAGGTGGGCCGGACAGGTAAAATCACGGCACGATAACTTAAAAATAAAGACAAATTCAGATTGTTTTCTTTGTTTAAAAATAGAACAAGAAAATTCTGAAAATGTACAAATCATAATGTTGTTGTTGTTTTTTTTACACTTACATGTTGCGGTTAATAGTATTCTATCTTTATTTGTCGTTATTTATATTTTCTGAATACATTATGTGATAATGTTCATCAGTCAACTCATTGGTGTTAATTTTCAATCTATTACGATAAAAAAATTATATCAAAATCAAATTACAGGATGTCATTCATGCAAGTTTGCTCATTTTCCCTAACTGGTGCACTAACATCATGTGGTTTATTTTATTTTTTTACATATGTAGCATAATCTACAAAGATGCAAATAATTGCTATTGTGACATCTAGTGGACACATTTAGAACAGCAGTTTCTTTCATTCAAAAATTTTGGTTCATTTTTATACTTAGCAAACTCATCCCGCGGGCCGGATAAAACCTGTCCGCGGGCCTGATCCGGCCCACGGGCCGTACGTTTGACACCCCTGCTCTAGAGCTCTTTAGCGACGCCCTCGTGGCTCCCTGGAGATTTTTCAAAAATGTATGAAAATAAAAATAGATGAGGGGAAGTATATATTTTTTGTTTTAATTTTGTTTCTGTAGGAGGACAAACATGACACAAACCTTCCTAATTGTTAAAGCCCACTATTTAATATGTTTATACTTCACTGGTGAGAGTATTTGGCGAGCGCCGTTTTGTCCTACTAATTTCGGCGGTCCTTGAACTCATGGTAGTTCTGTGTACTGTGACTTGTTTACGTGTACAACTTTCTCCGACGCTGCCACAGAAAGACGTGTTTCATGCCACTCCTTCTTTGTCTCATTTTGTCCACCAAACGTTTTATTTATTATTCTTTATTGATGTTATTGACTTGTTAGAGTGCTTATCAGGCACGTTTGGGCAGTGTATGACTGCAAGCTAATCGATGCTAACATGCTATTTGTGTACATATTGCATCATTATGCCTCGTTTGTAGGTATATTTGAGCTCATTTAATTTCCTTTACTTATTTCCTCTGTGTTTTTGATTTATATTTGCATGTCTCATGACACATTATCTGTTTGTAATTTTGGCTGCATTTCTGATAGTTGTCTATGTGCCGTTATAGACACCAGCAAACGTTACCCAGCTTGCAAAAATTTTAATAAATCCATTAAAGGAAGACAGCCTGTCGTTTCCTTTAACATGAACACAAACATCAACACCTTTGGCCATTCAAAGCCAGTAATTTCCAGAAGTTATCACACCCTGTGAGAAGCCTTCATTTTACTAATGTTTTCCAATGTTGTAAAAATGTGTAGAATAAATATTACATTTCAACATTCCCGTCGACAAAGATTTGCGTCAGCCTGGTGCACATAGTCATTTTGATAGTAGGCTATTATAGCTAATATAGACACTTACATCATATAAGACAGTTGTCCCCAACCACCGGGCCGCGGCCTGGTACCCGTCCGTGGACCGATTGGTACCGGGCCGCACAAGAGAAATTTAAAAATAAATAAATAAATATATATATATATTTTTTAAATTAAATCAACATAAAAAACACAATACATACATTATATATCAATATAGATCAATACAGTCTGCAGGGATACAGTCCGTAAGCACACATGATTGTATTTCTTTATGACAAAAAATAAAAAATAAAAAATACCATAACCTCCTAATTTTTAGCGGCTTCAGGCAGATTGTTTTTTGTATTTTTGGTTCAATATGGCTCTTTCAACATTTTGGCTAGTCGATCCCTGCCCTATTCTGAGGTAATTTGTCATTAAATAGAGACACATTTGATCATAATTGAACAGTTGTTGTCAGAATAATTGTATCTAAGTTATCACAAAACTTTGTGTTTCAATGAGTTCCTGGCGAGCAGACAAAGGCTGTCTTTGATCTTACCAATCAAAAGGCTTGTAAAAGTCCACTGTGTAGGATGGGAAGCGACATGAAGGTGTCGGTTTCTTTGATGTATTGTAATCCACAGGAAGATTTTGTTTTGACCCAAGATCTACAAAGCAGAGAGGAAGCAGGACCTGACCCCCCTCCAGGCACCCTTTCTTTGAACTGTTTTGTGACCAAAGGCAGCGGCTGTTTACGACCCCCGTCCCTTTATAAACAGCTGTTGCCATGTAATCAGGGAAAGTCCAAATAAAAGAGGAGGCGTACAATCTTTCGTCAGAGCGTGGTGGGACACTGTGCAAGGGTACAGGTCAACGCGTTTCTCCTCATTGAGCCAAATTGAATTCTGTCTCTGTTTAATTCCTTGCTTCTTTGTCTGTTTAATAGATGACATCAGTGTTTGAACCTGACAGTTGTAAAAAATACATTGGTACCTCAACTTAAGAATGTTTTAAGATAAGAGCTATCTCTCGCCTAATTGTCACGCTTTAAGTTGCAAGCAGACATTTGGCTTACAAGTATTCCCGCCATGAGTCGATGTATAGCAAATGTCTCAGTGAACCCCGTGAGATCCGACCAAAACCTCTGATCTTACTCGCTAGCATTAGCTTACAGCTAAAGATCGGCATAACTTTGTCTTCCAACAATAGGAAGGAAGAAAGTGAGGTTTAAAGACAGCTCTAAGAAGAAGTGGATGATATTCATTGAAATAATAAAGAAATCATAGAAAACATGACAGAAGTGTGTAGACCAACTGTATCACTGCTAGTCCGCACCATTCTGAAGCAGAAGAATGTCAAACTACATCAACATTTATCCATTAAAATATGGAAAAGCTGCTGATGATGTGTTTGACAGAGAAGCAGCTGGAGGGAGATACGGTACAAGTCCACTCTCCAAGGTAAATGATGACCTTTGTAAAACTACTGTAGTTATTATTCTACATGATATTGTATTGTTTTATACATTTCCTATCAAAAAGTGTGTTTCACTTTTTAAAAGAATAGAATAAATACAGTAAATAAATAACAAATTAAAAAACTGATGGAAACACTGTGTTATGTATGAATGCAGTACATATAGACTAAGCAATGACTTGAATTAGATTAAGGATAAATACACTGAACAAAAATATAAACGCAACACTTTTGTTTTTCATGACTCGAACTCAAAGATCTCAAACTTTTATTATATACACCAAAGACCTATTCCTCTCAAATATTGTTCACAAATATGTCTAAATCTGTGTTAGTGAGCATTTCTTCTCTGTCAAGATAATCCATCCCACCTCACAGGTGTGGCATATCAAGATGCCGATTAAACAGCATGATTATTGCACAGGTGTGCATTAGGTTGCCCACGATAAGAGGCCACTCTGAAATGTGCAGTTTTATCACGCAGCACAATGATGTTGCAAGTTTTGAAGGAGCGTGCAGTTGGCATGCTGATTGCAGGAATGTCCACCAGAGCTGTTGCCTGTGAATTGAATGTTCATTTCTCTACCATAAGTCATCTCCAAAGGCGTTTCAAAGAATTTGGCAGTACATCCAACCGGCCTCACAACCGCAGACCACGTGTAACCACATCAGCCCAGGACCTCCACATCCAGCAGGTGCACCTTCATGATCGTCTGGGATCAGCCACCCGGACAGCTGCTGCAACAATCGGTTTGCATAACCGAATAATTTCTGCACAAACTGGGACAAACCGTCTCAGGGAAGCTCATCTGTCGTCCTCATCGGGGTCTCGACCTGACTGCAGTTTGTCGTCGCAACCGACGGCCCCATGTTGCAAGGATCTGTACACAAATCCTGGAAGCTCAAAACATCCCAGTTCTTGCATGGCCAGCATCCTCACCGGACATGTCACCCATTGAGCATGTTTGGGATGCTGTGGATCGGCGTGTACGACAGCGTGTTCCGGTTCCTGACAATATCCAGCAACTTGGCACAGCCATTGAAGAGGAGTGGGCCAACATTCCACAGGCCACAATCCACAACCTGATCCACTCTATGCGAAGGAGATGCGTTGCACTGCATGAGGCAAATGGTGGTCACACCAGATACTGACTGCTTTCCTGACCCCCCCAGAACCTAATAAAGCAAAACTGCACATTTCAGCGTGGCCTTTTATTGTGGGCGGCCTAAGGCACACCTGTGCAACAATCATGCTGTTTATTTAGCATCTTGATATGCCACACCTGTCAGGTGGGACGGATTATCTTGGCAAAGAAGAAATGTGGTTTTCGCAGCTTACTGCGGAGTCGTTCTCCCAGGAAGGCAAATGGATCACTCCGGACAGGACTCGCAGGTAGGAGCATGGTTTATTCTTGAGAAGTCAAAACAGCACTAAAAACAGAAAACTAGTCGAAGGAAAAGAGGTGCCGTTCGCACTTGAAGCTAAGGCAAAGACTTAGTGCAGGAAACATGGAACTATGGACATGGAACCTCACGAAACTGTGGCATGAAATAAACCAGACTTAGGCATGAAGCGAACAACTAGCATAAACTATGGCATGGAACAAACAAGACTTACTTGGCAAGGCATGAGGCAAACAATGACGCCAGGCCGACTGACTGGCAAAGGCAGGCCTAAATAACGTCTCTGATTGGAAACAGGTGCGCGTGCCGAACACCAGAGGCAGGTGAAAATCATAAGTAGCCATGGTAACAAAACACAGGAGGTGCACAAACAGGAACTCAAGGAATCCAAAATTAACAGGACATGACAAAAACATGATCCGGAACCACGGATCATGACAAAATGCTCACTAACACAGATTTAGACAGATTTGTGAACAATATTTGAGAGGAATATGTCTTTTGTAGATGTAGTGAACGTTTTAGATCTTTGAGTTCAACTCATGAAAAATGGGAGCAAAAACCATCAATCAATCAATCAATCAATCAATCAATGTTTATTTATATAGCCCTAAATCACAAGTGTCTCAAAGGGCTGTACAAGCCACAACGACATCCTCGGTACAGAGCCCACATGCGGGCAAGGAAAAACTCACCCCAGTGGGACGTCGGTGAATGACTATGACTACCTTGGAGAGGACCGCATATGTGGGTAACCCCCCCCCCCCCCTCTACACAAAAGTGTTGTGTTTATATTTTTGATCAGTAGGGGTGAGTTTTCATAAAAATTGCTTCTTTTTGATGAAAAACATATAGGGATGCAGTGGTGTGCTTTATGAAGTGGATATTTCCTGCATTTTCTGACATTTTATCTTATTTTACTAACTGTCTTATTTGCGTACGTAGCTAATATTGTTAGCTCTGTAGGCTATATATATTAAAGGCCTACTGAAAGCCACTACTACCGACCACGCAGTCTGATAGTTTATATATTAATGATGAAATATTAACATTGCAACACATGCCAATATGGCCGAGTTAACTTATAAAGTGCAATTTAAAATTTCCTGGGAAACTTCCGGTTGAAAACGTCTATGTATGATGACGTATGCGCGTGATGTCAATGGTTGAAGCGGAAGTATTCGGACACATTCAATCACAATACAAACAGCTCTGTTTTCATTGCAAAATTCCACAGTATTCTGGACATCTGTGTTGGTGAATCTTTTGCAATTTGTTTAATGAACAATGGAGACTGCAAAGAAGAAAGCTGTAGGTGGGATCGGTGTATTAGCGGCTGGCTGCAGCAACACAACCAGGAGGACTTTGACTTGGATAGCAGACGCGCTATCCGACGCTAGCCGCCGACCGCATCGATGATCGGGTGAAGTCCCTCCCCGCGCCGTCGATCGCTGGAACGCAGGTGAGCACGGGTGTTGATGAGCAGATGAGGGCTGGCTTAGGTGGAGCGCTAATGTTTTTATCATAGCTCTGACGAGGTCCCGTAGCTATGTTAGCTTCAATGGCGTCGTTAGCAACAGCATTGCTAGGCTTCGAAAGGCGGCACAGCATTAACCGTGTGGTTACAGGTCCAGTGTTTGGTTCGGTGTCTCCTGATAGTAGTATTGTTGATCTTCTGTCTATCCTTCCAGTCAGGGGCTTATTTCTTTTGTTTCTATCTGCATTTAAGCACGATGCTATCACGTTAGCGCCGTAGCTAAAGAGCTTCGCCGATGTATTGTCGTGGAGATAAAAGTCACTGTGAATGTCCATTTCGCGTTCTCGACTCTCATTTTGAAGAGGATATAGTATCCGAGGTGGTTTAAAATACAAATCTGTGATCCACAATAGAAAAAGGAGAAAGTGTGGAATCCAATGAGCCCTTTTACCTAAGTTACAGTCAGAGCGAAAAAAGATACGTCCTGCACTGCACTCTAGTCCTTCACTCTCACGTTCCTCATCCACAAATCTTTCATCCTGGCTCAAATTAATGGGGTAATCGTCGCTTTGTCGGTCCGAATCGCTCTCGCTGCTGGTGTAAACAATGGGGAAATGTGAGGAGCCTTTCAACCTGTGACGTCACGCTACTTCCGGTACAGGCACGGCTTTTTTTTATCAGCGACCAAAAGTTGCGAACATTATCGTCAAATTTCTCTACTAAATCCTTTCAGCAAAAATATGGCAATATCGCGAAATGATCAAGTATGACACATAGAATGGATCTGCTATCCTAGTCTAAATAAAAAAAATAATTTCAGTAGGCCTTTAATATTAATAGTATACAGTTGGAGTGCAGTTTTGTCCATCCGGGTGAATCCAATAAGCGTAGTAATAATGAAAAAGAAGCATTACACGGTAGCTTGGACGCTCAGACACCCAAGAGTCAAGCTGCAGAGAACAATTGCAACAAGGAGCCTGCAAACAAGGGGGAGGGTGTTTGGTAATTATACTTTTCCGTTGGTAGCCATACATTATTATCATTGGAGGAGCATGCAGATGGGGTAGCCACGCCAGACGTGCTTGGAGATCATGTGTCATGCCTGTTAAGTTGAGAAAAGCTGGACCAAAAGCTGTGTGTGTGTGTGAGAAAGCATGTGTGTGTGTGTGTGTGTGTGTGTGTGTGTGTGTGTGTGTGTGTGTGTGTGTGTGTGTGTGTGTGTGTGTGTGTGTGTGAGAAAGCATGTGTGTGTGTGTGTGTGTGTGTGAGAAAGCATGTGTGTGTGTGTGTGTGAGTGTATTGTAGACATGGATGTTGGTGCTGCAGTTGACTGGATAGATGGTTGGGGGGTGAGGGGTGGGAGGTCGATTCTAAAGGGGGGGGGGGGGGTCTATGATGCCATCTGGTCACCGTGGCGCGTGCTGCGCGCGTGGTTCCCTTGAGTGCTTTGGCATCTGATGGCTTGCCATACATCTTTGGTTACTTTTCAATATACTTTATAGGCCACCTCCATATAGCATGAGGACGCACATATACGTTGAAAGACGCTGTAGTATAACACGAAGCAGAAATACTTCTTCATATAATGTATTTGGGAATTATTCTCAAGTGTCTTTTGTTGTCTGCAAGTGCTCCCTCTGCAGGGTTTAAGCCCCCACCTCCGTGCGTAAAGCGTCACCAGCCTGCAGCAAACACACCACATGCAGGTAAAAAAATAAAAAAAAATAAAAAAAGAGGCCCCGCCCCCTCAGGGCTATAGAAACTACGTCAAACCTCATATGTTTAAAAAAAAACAACTATTGTTGTCAAAATGTACGAGCAGATGTTATTTGGAAGTATAGCGTGGCTTGGGTTGTCTTGATGTGGCGTGGATTGGAGCATGCAGGACCTTCTTAGCGTTCCCATATGCACGCAAGCCTGACGCCATAAAACACATTTGTACTACACATTATATACTTATTCATTTTCTATCTATCCTTGTGCAAAACTCATTGTAAAGTCAAGCATCTATGGAATAGGCCTGTAAGAAAAACAAAAATCAGCTTTTATTTCCAACGTACGAAAAATATGCTTTATGTAATTGTTTGACCTATAAATGTGTTTATTTTCTACTGTCTTTGTTTTTTTGGTGCTGCATTTTTAATATTAGGACACGGTTAAGGCGACTTTTTACAATAACTTTCATCTTCTTACAAACGATCCATGCGCAATTACGCACCACAATTACAATGCATTTAAAAAAAAAATGTCATCAAATAAAGCAATATTACCATTTTACATATCAACATTAAAAGGACACAAGTGTGTTGTGTACGCACGGATAACAATAGGCCATGTAATGTATGCGTGATTACGCATTACTCCTGCTATATATTTTACCAAAATGTTCAACAAATGAAGGAATATGCTTCATTTATACATAACAAAATTATAACATGTGCATATATACGCACAGACACCAATAAGATTTGTAATGTATGCGTAATTCTACGCCATTCCGTAGAACATATTTTGCCCAGACTGCCTTTTCAATAAAAGGACCACAACTATGGAACTCTTTACCGGACACTTTGAAAAGTATACCTGCATTTGTCACTTTCAAAAAACAAACACAATTATGGCTAGTTGAGCAACAATCGTGTTCCCATGTTTAGTTTTTACTCATTTTTACTAATTGGTTTTTATTTAGTCTGCACTTTGTCTGTGTTATTATTATTATTGGCTTTTATCTAGTTTGCACTTTGTCTGCATTATTACTATTATCATTATTATCGACTCATTCTATTTTTTATTTTCCTATTTTAATGATGTTGGATCTGTGTTGTTGTTGGGGACAAGTGTTGTAAATTAGTTTTGGCTACAAGCACTATGATGGATACATTGGATAACTGTTTCAGATGTCTATGTTTTTGTATCTGTCCCTATTTCAAATACACCTCTATTACGCACCGGTATTGCAATATATCGTACCTATTTTTACCAACAAATAAAGTCATATATTACATTTCTACATATTAATACAGGACACGTTCGTATATACACTGTAAAAAAAAAATTCTGTAAAAAAACGGTCATCTACTGGCAGCTACGGCTGCCAAACGAAAACCATAAAATTAAAGTAAAACATTGTAAACCAAATAATGATCAAAAACATTATATTTACAGAAATTTTCATGAAACGTTTTGCGGAAATATATAGTAATTTTACAGATTTTTACTAAATTATTAAGATCAAACACCTTTCATAAAGTGACGATGCAAGCAGTTCTGCAGAAAAATACCTTTATACTACAGAGTTTTTCCAAATTATTACGATCAAACACCTTTAATAAAGTGATAATGCTGGCAGTTCTGCAGAAAAATACCTTTATTCTACGATTGTTAGTATGGACATAGACTTTTATATAACAAGCTACATATTTCATGAAAGATAATTACTGTAATTTTACATGAATTTGAAAGTAATTTAAGAAAACAGAAAATGCTACGTATAATTAATTTGGTTTTTTTCTGTAAAAAAAAAATAGAAATATACATAGTTTGTCATTACTGGCCTATTACTTAAAATAACAGGCGGATTGTTTATTTACAGACAATGTCTTCAATTCTACAGTTTTATAAACTATTTAAAAAAATAGAAAAATTACAGTAGAAATTTATAGTAAATTAACCATAAAAATATGAATTTTTTTTTACAGTGTACGGAGAGATAACAATAGGAACTGCAATGTATGCGCAATTACGCACCACTATAGAGCAATGCATTTGACCTCATCCTTTTAATAAATAAAATAAAAATGTAATTTAAAAGTTAAAATGTTCACTTGTTAAATCTTGTACGAATAGATTTAAAAGTGTTTATGCGTTTGCAGAGTGTATTAGGGGCCATTCTGTGCCACCAAACAACTTTTACGCACAGCGTCTGGATATGGATTAGGCTATAATTTATTTTTGTTGTTGCTTATTATCATAACCCAGACACGCACGCTTGGATTTAAGAAGACAGATGGTTACTTTTTCAAAAAAAATGCGATGCTTTTTCCTTCGTGGGAAAAGTGGCCAGTCAAATCGTTTGCTGGCGGCTTGGGGGCGTCGCCGTGACGCACGGGTACCGACGCCGTGGAGGTGGATATAAGCGGCGGTCCGCGGCCGTTGGAGATCACATCTTCTCCGGCTTCCATCGAGCACACATCTCGAGTACTCAGAAGGAACGTAGACAATGTCTCCAAACATGACTTGCGAGGCTCTGCCTGCATCTTTCCCTCCCAGGCTCACCGTGGCCAAAAGGAAAGAAGCTCTAGAGCTTCGAAAGGTGAGTTGTGTCCCGTTATTCGTCTTCATGTTCTCATACATCCAACAATTGCTCATGCGTATTTCTTCTTTCCAGACGATGAAACCTTTGGTGGAAAAAAGAAGGCGCGCTCGCATCAACGACGGTCTTAACCACCTGAAAGATCTCATTCTTCCTCTCACTGGCAAAGATGTACGTTTTATTTGCATTCCTAGTTAATTGTGTAAATATTTACAATCTACGAATTTGGCTCACTTTTTTTTTTTTTTTAAACTAACTTGCAGAACACTCGTTACTCCAAGCTGGAGAAAGCAGACATCCTTGAGATGACCGTGAGGTTCCTCAGTGACATCCCACCTGTCCACAATAAAAGTAAGTATTAGTTTTCAACATTTTCCTAAACATTTGCTTAATTCTGACACTAACAAACACATTCCACCATCTTTGCAGATTCCACAGACAGCTACAAAGAAGGCTACAAAACTTGCCTCCAGCGCGTCTCTGCGCTCCTTCCCCAAACCAACCTGGACCAGGAGGCTTCCCGGCGGGTGTCGGACTTCATCCAGCGGTCCATGTCGGCCACGGCGAGCCGGCCGTGCCTCAACTGCTGCGCGCAAAGCTCCTCCGCAGCTCTGCCGCACATCCAGCAGAAGCTCCTCAGCCTGAAGTCCAGCCTGGGCGCAGCAGCGGCGCTGCGCACTTCCAGCAGAGCTCAGCCAGCTCCACAGCACGACAGCGCCACCATGTGGAGACCTTGGTAGATGCATCCCTCCCAACCAAAAAAAAAAAAGCATGTTATATACATGATTGAAATGTATGATTTACTGCTTAAATGGCATTAGCTGAGTATTGTATACTTCCATTCTGCGTACGCGTCGCTTGTCCTGTATTAAGTTGACAAATCTAGACAGTCGTATATTTTTTTTCTCCAAATCCGCATGTATGTATTACGTCAAATGTTTGGCCTTTTTTTCTGAGGACCGAATGATGAAGGGCCATTGAAACAGCCCTGTAAGACCCTGGGGGTCACTATTCATGAATTTGCACTGTTAAGATTTCAGTGTTGCTGAATCTGTGCAGATTGGCTTTGTGGACATATTGTGTGTCACTGCAAGTATCTCTGTGGGGATGTGTTATTGTTTTGCTATTTGCAGCAAATGTTGTATTTATGTTTTGTAAAAAAAAAAAAAAAAAAAAATCAAATAAAACTGCGACGTCGTGGTATATTGTGCATTACTCCTTCCTTCCCAATGATGATTGTTTTCAGGAAAATATTTTTGATCAACCTATATTGTTTACTATCCAAACATCCACTATATTTTTTTCTTCATACATAACCGTACAAAATTAAAAACAAAATAAAATCTAAAGCTGCTGGTCTCATGGCAGATGGCTCACATCACAGTTACACAGTTAAACAAAAGGGGTTAGTCATATGGTTTACACCACGGGTGTCAAACTCATTTTAGATCGGGGGCCACATGGAGAAAAATCTACTACCAAGTGGGCCGGACTTGGTAAAATCACGGCACGATAACTTAAAAGTAAAGACAACTACCGTAATTTCCGGACTATAAGCCGCACCTGACTATAAGCCGCACCAGCTAAATTTAGGGGAAAATACAGATTGCTCCATATATAAGCCGCACCCGACTATAAGCCGCAGGGTTTTGATGTGTAATTAGCGTAGTATATAGGGCTTCCTGCTACCACGGAGGGGATTGTCGGGACAGAGATGACTGTTTGGGAACGCAAAGCGTCCCATTTATTAACAATAAATCTTTCAATCATTCAATCAAACTTTCACATCTTTGACATGGCGAACAGCATTCGTGCAGAGTACAAATAATACAACGGTGCAAATGAATACAAAGTGCTCGCCTGTACGTTATCAAAATAACCAGCCTACCGGTATATGAAAAGTCAGTCTTTAATCATTGTGTCGTCGTCTTCCTCCTGCGTACTAAAACCACCAAAATCCTCTTCGTCGGTGTCGGAGAAGAACAGGCCGTAAATAAGCCGCACCCTTGTATAAGCCGCAGGGACCAGAACGAGGGGGAAAAGTAGCGGCTTATAGTCCGGAAATTACGGTAATGTTGTTGGGGTTTTTTTATACTTACATGTTGCGGTTAATAGTATTCCATCTTTATTTGTCGTTATTTTCTGAATAAATGATGTGATGATGTTCATCAGTCAACTCATTGGTGTTCATTTTCAATCTATCAACATCAAAAAATGATATCAAAACAAAATGAAATTACAGTATGTTATTTATGTAGTTTAAACATTTATTTATGTTATTTATGTAGTTTGATCAGGGCAGCACGGTGGCAGAGGGGTTAGTGCGTCTGCCTCACAATACGAAGGTCCTGAGTAGTCGTGAGTTCAATCCCGGCCTCGGGATCTTTCTGTGTGGAGTTTGCATGTTCTCCCCGTGACTGTGTGGGTTCCCTCCGGGTACTCCGGCTTCCTCCCACCTCCAAAGACATGCACCTGGGGATAGATAGGTTGATTGGCAACACTAAATTGGCCCTAATGTGTGAATGTGAGTGTGAATGTTGTCTGTCTATCTGTGATGAGGTGGTGACTTGTCCAGGGTGTACACCGCCTTCCGCCCGATTGTAGCTGAGATAGGCTCCAGCGCCCCCGCCACCCCGAAGGGAATTAGCGGTAGAAAATGGATGGATGGATGGATCATTTTCCTCGACTGATGTAATTTTTTTACATATGTAGCATCATCTACAAATATACAAAGAATTGCTATTGCGACATCCAGTGGACACATTTAGAACAGCAGTTTCTTTCATTCAAAAATTTCAGGTTAGTATTTATACTTAGCAAACTCATCCCGCGGGCCGGATAAAACTTGTTCGCGGGCCTGATCGGGCCCCCGGGCTGTACGTTTGACATCCCTGGTTTACACTGTTCTTCACTCTCAAAAATAGACAAAAATATTATCAAAATAATATTCGTATTTGTTTTATGTTCTTTACAAGACTGGTTTTAAGAGGCCTGCAGAAGTATACCTTTGTACTATCAAAAAAGGATACAATCACAATCAGAATCAGAAATACTTTATTAATCCCTGAGGAGAAATTGAGATTTTCAGCATAATCCCATTAAAGAGCAGACAAACATTACAGGGAGACAGAACAGGATCGCTGACGGGTCTGCCAACTTCCGGGGCCCCTTTACAGAGAAAGGTGGGAAACCGGTAAACAGAAACATATCTAATTGTTGATATACGTTAGGTCAGGAAAAAACACAGAGGCTATATTATCCCTACAAGCCTGTTTCGCAGGTTTCCCTGCTCGTCGGGGGATTTTAAAATCCCCCGACGAGCAGGGAAACTGCTCGTTACACATTGTCATTGTGGGGTATTGTGTGTAGAATTTTGGGGGGGGAAAAATTAAAACTTGCAGGTTTCCCTGCTCGTTAGGGGATTTTAAAATCCCCTAACGAGCAGGAAAACTTGCTCAACAGGCTTGTAGGGATGATATAGCCTCTGTGTTTTTTAATGACGTAACGTATATTCCGCTCTACTTTAGCACTGTAAAATGGATAAACCACAGAAACCTCGACATACATATCTGTACCATTTCCACCCTAAGGGTACTTGTGTCACCCACATCTGCGGTCCTCTCCAAGGTTTCTCATAGTCATTCATATTGACATCCCACTGGGGTGTGAGTTTTTCCTTGCCCTTATGTGGGCTCTGAACCGAGGATGTCGTTGTGGCTTGTGCAGCCCTTTGAGATACTTGTGATTTAGGGCTATAAAAATAAACATTGATTGATTAAGTACTGTTTAGTCTAGTGCGAAAATGTTCTGTTTTTGATGTGCCAATGGCATTTTATTACAAACCCCGTTTCCATATGAGTTGGGAAATTGTGTTAGATGTAAATATAAACGGAATACAATGATTTGCAAATCCTTTTCAAGCCATATTCAATTGAATGCACTACAAAGACAACATATTTGATGTTCAAACTCATAAACTTTATTTTTTTTTTGGCAAATAATAATTAACTTAGAATTTCATGGCTGCAACACGTGCCAAAGTAGTTGGGAAAGGGCATGTTCACCACTGTGTTACATGGCCTTTCCTTTTAACAACACTCAGTAAACGTTTGGGAACTGAGGAGACACATTTTTGAAGCTTCTCAGGTGGAATTCTTTCCCATTCTTGCTTGATGTACAGCTTAAGTTGTTCAACAGTCCGGGGGTCTCCCTTGTGCTATTTTAGGCTTCATAATGCGCCACACATTTTCAATGGGAGACAGGTCTGGACTACAGGCAGGCCAGTCTAGTACCCGCACTCTTTTACTATGAAGCCACGTTGATGTAACACGTGGCTTGGCATTGTCTTGCTGAAATAAGCAGGGGCGTCCATGGTAACGTTGCTTGGATGGCAACATATGTTGCTCCAAAACCTGTATGTACCTTTCAGCATTAATGGCGCCTTCACAGATGTGTAAGTTACCCATGTCTTGGGCACTAATACACCCCCATACCATCACACATGCTGGCTTTTCAACTTTGTGCCTATAACAATCCGGATGGTTCTTTTCGTCTTTGGTCCGGAGGACACGACGTCCACAGTTTCCAAAAACAATTTGAAATGTGGACTCGTTAGACCACAGAACACTTTTCCACTTTGTATTAGTCCATCTTAGATGAGCTCAGGCCCGGCGAAGCCGACGGCGTTTCTGGGTGTTGTTGATAAACGGTTTTCGCCTTGCATAGGAGAGTTTCAACTTGCACTTACAGATGTAGCGACCAACTGTAGTTACTGACAGTGGGTTTCTGAAGTGTTCCTGAGCCCATGTGGTGATATCCTTTACACACTGATGTTGCTTGTTGATGCAGTACAGCCTGAGGGATCGAAGGTCACAGGCTTAGCTGCTTACGTGCAGTGATTTCTCCACATTCTCTGAACCCTTTGATGATATTACGGAGCGTAGATGGTGAAATCCCTAAATTCCTTGCAATAGCTGGTTGAGAAAGGTTTTTCTTAAACTGTTCAACAATTTGCTCACGCATTTGTTGACAAAGTGGTGACCCTCGCCCCATCCTTGTTTGTGAATGACTGAGCATTTCATGGAATCTACTTTTATACCCAATCATGGCACCCACCTGTTCCCAATTTGCCTGTTCACCTGTGGGATGTTCCAAATAAGTGTTTGATGAGCATTCCTCAACTTTATCAGTATTTATTGCCACCTTTCCCAACTTCTTTGTCACGTGTTGCTGCCATCAAATTCTAAAGTTAATGATTATTTGCAACAACAAAAAAATGTTTATCAGTTTGAACATCAAATATGTTGTCTTTGTAGCATATTCAACTGAATATGGGTTGAAAATGATTTGCAAATCATTGTATTCCGTTTATATTTACATCTAACACAATTTCCTAACTCATATGGAAACGGGGTTTGTAGTTAATCATAATCATCATTTTAAATATCATTATTCCGATGTCTTATCCCTTTGAGGTGGTCTCTGCCGCCCTCCTGTGGCCAGTATCTCTATCTACATGGCGAAGGTTGCGTTCAAGGGCTCAGCTTTGCCTCGTTCAAAGGGCGATCAAAGCAAAATGGCTGTTGTCGGCTCCGGCAGTTACTAAATAAACATCTAAAGTAGTTCTCTACCGGCTTTGTTCTAACAATACATTTAATTTATTCACACCCGTAAGATAGATTTCCTGTTTTTCTTGTTGTATGCAGTGAATGAATGCTGAAGTGTCCCGGATGTTGAGACAGGTCACACATGTCCCTTTTCCTTTTTTTTCTCTCTCCCATCAGGAGTGCACGCCGACAAGCGGACATCCTCATCAGCATCATGTCCGCGATGAAAGCTCCGGACGTTTCGTCGGCCCTTCAACTATGCAGGTACGATGACAATAACGGTGTATTTTAAAAAAAAAAAGGATCGTATAGTCATCACATGTACGCGGAACTCAGTGATGCCGGGGCATGTCGCCACATTGACGTCACGAGCCGGGTTTACACAGGCGGTTAATCTGCTTTATTTGTCCGACAAAATTCACATTGACCTCAAATTTTAGGTATTTCGCGTATTTATGTACGATTGTGTTTCAACATTGACAGCTAACGTGATACGGGAAGTGTTTTGTCGCGATGAAGCTTTCGCTTCGGGTCCTCGTGTCGTATGTGGTGACGTCACTGGAAAAAAATAAAGTATATGACGCAATGTAGCACCGTAGTGGTGCCATTATTTAAGTTAGAAAATAGTACTAAAGTATAACAATGGGTAACGTGAATGCCTTTATATCGGCTTCATGTCCCAGACGGTAGCATGTTGTGTTGTCATACTCGTGTTTACCGACAGATGGAGACAAATATAACGTTTACACAACCATCCAGTACCGTGTGTCTAAATCAGGAAGTTGTCCAACACACATGTCTTAAACATGTTTTAAAAGATTAAATGTACATACGTGTTGGTAAAGGAGTATTCAAATGACTAATAATATTAAATAAGCAGCTATTTTCATATATTTTTTTTTAGCTCTTTTGGCTCTTAAAGGCCTACTGAAATGAGATTTTCTTATTTAAACGGGGATAGCAGGTCCATTCTATGTGTCATACTTGATAATTTCGCGATACTGCCATATTTTTGCTGAAAGGATTTAGTAGAGAACATCGACGATAAAGTTCGCAACTTTTGGTCGCTGATAAAAAAGCCTTGCCTGTACCGGAAGTAGCGTGACGTCACAGGTTGTGGAGCTCCTCACATCTGCACATTGTTGACAATCATGGCCACCAGCAGCGAGAGCGATTCGGACCGAGAAAGCGACGATTACCCCATTCATTTGAGCGAGGAAGAAAGATTTGTGGATGAGGAAAGTGAAAGTGAAGGACTAGAGGGCATTGGAAGCGATTCAGATAGGGAAGATGCTGTGAGAGGCGGGTGGGACCTGATATTCAGCTGGGAATGACTAAAACAGTAAATAAACACAAGACATATATATACTCTATTAGCCACAACACAACCAGGCTTATATTTAATATGCCACAAATTAATCCTGCATAACAAACACCTCCCCCCTCCCGTCCATATAACCCGCCAATACAAATCCCACAGCCCAAAGTAGCGTTCACCTCCGCAAAGTTCATACAGCACATATATTTCCCCAAAGTCCCCAAAGTTACGTACGTGACATGCACATAGCGGCACGCACGTACAGGCAAGCGATCAAATGTTTGGAAGCCGCAGCTGCGTACTCACGGTACCGCATATCCAACTCAAAGTCCTCCTGGTAAGAGTCTCTGTTGTCCCAGTTCTCCACAGGCCAATGGTAAAGCTTGACTGTCATCCTTCGGGAATGTAAACAATGAAACACCGGCTACGTGTTTGTGTTGCTGCAGCCGGCCGCTAATACGCCGCTTCCCACCTACAGCTTTCTTCTTTGCTGTCTCCATTGTTCATTAAACAAATTGCAAAAGATTCACCAACACAGATGTCCAGAATACTGTGGAATTTTGCGATGAAAACAGACTACTTAATAGCTGGCCACAATGGTGTCCCAAAATGTCTGCTACAATCCGTGACGTCACGCGCAGACGTCATCCTACCGAGACGTTTTCAGCAGGATATTTCGCGGGAAATTTAAAATTGAACTTTACTAATCAAACCCGGCCGTATTGGCATGTGTTGCAATGTTAAGATTTCATCATTGATATATAAACTATCAGACTGCGTGGTCGGTAGTAGTGGCTTTCAGTAGGCCTTTAATCAATCAATCAATCAATCAATCAATCAATCAATCAATCAATCAATCAATCAATCAATCAATATTTACTTATATAGCCCTAAATCACGAGTGTCTCAAAGGGCTGCACAAGCCACAACGACATCCTCGGCTCAGATCCCACATCAGGGCAAGGAAAAACTCAACCCAATGGGACAATGAGTACCCTTGGTAGTAGGTGCTAGTAACATAGGCAAAATACGGCCCGCGGGCCACATGCGGCCCATTAAGATTTTCAATCCGGCCCGCCGGACGTTCTACATAATTTTGTTAGACCTTTTAACATCAAAACTGTAGCCGCCATTAAGATGTGCAGTGCTGTTTTTGAAATGACCGTAAGTCTTGAACTATAGAAAGTATTTCAATGGTCGAAATCTGCACTTTTGAGTGCTATACGAAGTTATTACGGTAATCTACGTCACAGCAGCTCAGACGAGGAACAAAGCAGAGTGGGCGGGGTTTGTTTTCAGAGCCGACAGCCCGAAACACGTGTGTCAGGAACAGATGCGGAAGCAAATTTGTACAACAAATGTCTGCTTAAAAGTGATAATATATCATATTGTAGGTGTTTATTAATTACCCTTTGCCTTCATATTTTGCTGTTTGTTACATTTTTGTTGTGTTTTGCTTGATTGTAAAAGATACACAACTATCTAGATGGTTTGAGAAGTAAAAGAGGAGCGATGTTCATATGTTGTTAATATTCAGTGTTTTATTGTTCATAGTTAATATTGTAAATCCCACTTTCCTTATTTTAATGTACATTTTGGGTGTCCCATTCAGTAAAAAACTGTAAAATTCTATTCCGTTTTTTTGAGGTGGTCTGTCATACCTTTTTTAGAATTTTATCGGACATTGTGACTTTTGGTATAGTGTTCCTGAAAAAAAGGGACCCAAACACACATACTGTACAGCAGATTTGTACATCTAAGTGTGTATATATAACTTATACACACATACATATTGGCCCCACAGACACATTTTTTCTCTCAATGTGGCCCCCGAGTCAAAAATATTTGTATAAATAAACACGTATTCGTAAATATATTTTTGAGATTTGAAAATATATACAAATATAATTTATGAATATAAAAATGTGACATACAAATAAATCAAGAATTTCTATAAATAAACGTGTATTTGTAAATATATTTTTGCGATTTGATCATAAATATGCTTGATTTTGTATTTGTATTTGTATTGAATTTGCAATGTGGATCGCTTTTTTGCTTTTGTGTCGATGAGACATTCCTACCACAAACCAGACGCACAAATAAATGTGACCTACACACTCCCCTGAACAACCAGCAGAGGGCACTGCAGCCAGAGCGGTCTGGGTCACAGACATGGTCAGACACTGGTGAGCCAATCAGAGGCACACTAGGGAAGGTCATATTACGTCATGACTTTTGGGATGATTTGACACACATTGCACTGATAAGAGATCAGTATCTACATCGGGACAAGGTCATTAAACGGCATTGATACAATAAAATAAGCAGCTAGCACAGTCTTTCAGATTAACTGGATAAATTACCATTAGCTAATACAACGCTAACGTTAGCTAGCTCAGGCCCGTTGTGCCTTCTCTCTGTAAAGACGTGGATCGTTTTTGTGCAGATAACTCCGGGAATTTTGCATATAATGTTCTATGATCCAGACCGCTCTGGCTGCAGTGCCTTCTGCTGGTTGGTCAGAGGAGTGTGTAGGTCACATTTATTTGTGCATCTGGTTTGTGGTAGGAATGTCTCATCGACACAATGGCAAAAAAGCGATCCACATATGCAAATTCAATACAAATACAAAATCAATCATATTTATATTCAAATCTCAAAAATATATTTACAAATACACGTTTATTCATACAGATTCTTGATTTATTTGTATGTTACATTTTTATATTTATACATTTTATTTGTATATATTTTCAAATCTCAAAAATATATTTACAAATACACGTTTATCTATACAAATTATTTATTTATTTGCATATCACATTTGTATTTGTATTTGTATATTTATTGATATATGATAAATATGCATATGTATTAATATCATATTGATATATATATAAGTTGACTAAATTGGCCCTAGTGTGTGAATGTGAGTGTGAATGTTGTCTGTCTATCTGTGTTGGCCCTGTGATGAGGTGGTGACTTGTCCAGGGTGTACCCCGCCTTCCGCCCGATTGTAGCTGAGATAGGCTCCAGCGCCCCCTGCGACCCCGAAGGGAATAAGCGGTAGAAAATGGATGGATGGATGGATGTGAGACAATTTTACTTCCATAATGACAAGTGCAGACTCACAATTGTAGTAAATTAAACATTTACAGCCTCTTCTTTTATTTTTGTATAAAAAGTGAATGAGTGTGTCAAAGATTCAACTGCTACAAAGCGGTGTGATATTTGTTAATGAACCTCAATGAACAGGTTTATGTGGAACACATCAAACAGACTGTGTTTAGTGGAGATTTACTTCAGAAAAAAGCAAAATGAAAGCACTCAAGAGAGAAATTCCTAATCTAACAAAAATGTAATAAAATATACTATGTCTGCGCATAAACAGGATCATGATTCATTGCGGCAGACTGTTGTGGATGGGTGCAGGGAAGAAGTCAACATGAAGGTTTTGTTTGTTTAGCATTTATAAACATGTTGGCCTTGGTTCAAGACTTCCTGTGTGGGATGTGTGCTGCAATAGTTGCATTTGACTAACATTTAACATTTTGGTACTTTGTGAAAGGTTTAGTGGTTACTTTAACCAAATAGACCACAACACCTTAATATGAAGAAATAGAACTGCATTATCCCCTCTAACTGATTGGCAAGTAAAGAAACAATAATCATAGCAATTAATACAAATAAGGGATGCACACTATTTTTTTTTCAGCCCAATACCAATAACTTATGTGTATTGAATAATATTTATTTAGATGTAAGTGTAGTTTGTGCACACATTCCTTTGCGTTTAGCTTTGGGGCAATTTATTTAGCAGCGAGGAATATTTGCAGAGCATTTGGTGGAAATGTGAAAAATGTATTCCCCTGAAACACTGAAGTCGTCCCACACAATCGACACCACGTTTGTCTATAATGAGCTCATGGAAAGTTTAAGACAGGCCCTTTTTCAGCTCGAGCAGGAGAAAAAGAGCGCCTGATTTGCTCACCCTAATTAATCCATCTGCAGCACAATGTGGGTAATATTTCTCCTTTTTTAATCAACATTTTTTTCCTAATATGGTATTTATTCATGCATAATTCCTTGTATCAGCCCAATAATTTTCCGTACACTATTTATTGTGCACCCCTAAGTACTGTTAATTCTAACAAAAATGATACCTCAGACAATCCAATGACAATCTCTTGATGAATGGTCTAATTCAGGGGTCACCAACGCGGTGCCCGCGGGCACCAGGTAGCCCGTAAGGACCAGATGAGTAGCCCGCTGGCCTGTTCTGAAAATAACTCAAATAGCAGCACTTACCAGTGAGCTGCCTCTATTTTTTAAATTGTATTTATTTACTAGCAAGCTGGTCTCGCTTTGCTCGACATTTTTAATTCTAAGAGAGTCAAAACTCAAATAGAATTTGAAAATCCAAGAAAATATTTTAAAGACTTGGGTCTTCACTAACTGACAAAGAAACAGATAACAGATTTGGTGTCCAGTTCAAAGTCTGACATGATTTATTTAAAAATTTGAGAGTTGACTTTTGTATTTTACATGAGTTATTATTTGTACAAACATGTTGCAAAGTAATGATTTGTTAAAAAAATGTTAGTGGCTAGCTAGTTAAAATGGGATATTGTGATTTCACAAGACTGTCTTAGAAGTGATCATTTGAAAATGTTCAATTTGAAAAATGTGCACTTAGAGAAAATATAAAAATAAAGTGTTGCATATTGATATTTATCTGTTTCTATATATATTTATTGTGAGAAATCATTAAGATGATCAGTGTTTCCACAAAGATAAATATAATTAATTATTAATAATAACATAGAGTTAAAGGTAAATTGAGCAAATTGGCTATTTCTGGCAATTTATTTAAGTGCGTATCAAGCTGGTAGCCCTTCGCATTAATCACTACCCAAGAAGTAGCTCTTGGTTTCAAAAAGGTTGGTGACCCCTGGTCTAATTCTTTCAGGTCATTGTATTGTCAGGGCATTCAAATCGATCGCAACTGGACTGTTCGGTTTGTCTTAGACTATGTTTACACTGCAGGCCAAATCGGATTTCTTTGAGATCTGATTTTTTTCCAGCTGACTGTTTACACTGCAAGTAAAATGTGATATTTATTCGACTCCAGTGTAAACGCGCACAGGCCCCAATGTGGCCCCAATGTGGCCTCGACGTCACTTGCGTGCGCACTTCGATAAAATGAAAACAAAGGAAGTTGACCGGGAGGAAGTCGCTATTACTACAAAATAAAATAAAAGTCGCAACACCTTAAAAATGAATGTTGTTTTTTTTACATGAAAGTAAATGAAAGTAATATAATGTATGAACGGATGTATATAGTGTAATATATTTGGGAAAGTTATAATCTTTTATGGCTTTTATGGAGCTTTTAGACTGGCAACAATTTTTAGATCTGTGTCACTTGAGCACAAAAAAATTTGATTTGGTGTGCAGTGTAAATGGGGCCTTTGAAAACGTTTTGCCTCTCAACCAAGGAGGCTTCATCCGTTCATGCCCACAAGCCCCGTTCACACTGCACACCAAATCTGATTTATTTTGCCCCCAAGTGACACAGATCAGATTTTTTATGCCATTGTAAAAACTCCAAAGCGCTTTAAATGCATCAGATTTGGACCAAATCAGAGGTAGCCCAAATCTGATTTGAATCTGATCTTTTAAACGTGACTGCAGTGTAAACGCCAATGCGACCTGAATGCGACTTTTACGCAATCATTGGGCGAGCTACGTCATTCGTGTGCGCGTTGCGATCCCTTTCCTTTTTGCAATTCTCTTCTTCCTCCTCGTGCAGCTGCATTCCGTCATCTGCCTACTTCCTCTTCACAAAAGCCACCGCACAAACTCGCTAACACGCTAATCTGTGGTGTCCATGTTTTCTTGTGTAGTAGCAACTTCCTTTTTCAATCACGGAATTTGGTGTTCTTTCAAAATGAGCCGCTTTGTCGAAAAAAGCTACCAGTGGTGTATATCCTATTTAAGCTACTGCCGCATCAAAAGATGATACATTTTGTTTCGAAATACCGATTTCGATATAAAAATAAACACATAATAAAATAATCGCTTCATTGTAGCACTAGTGACAAATCAACTCTTCATAATTTCAACAGATTGACTTCCTTTGTTTACACTTTATCGAACTGCGCCTGCAAGTGACGCCGAGGCCCCATTGGGGCCACATCGGGGCCATATCCGGCCCGTCAAAGCTTTGAAAACAGGGTTGCATGTATTCAGTACTTCCGCCATCCTGCAGGGTGCAACAGCTAAGTATGTGCGTCACAATGAAGCAACAGTGGGTGAGTAGAAAAAGATGGCACTATCGGCCCTGAAAAAATTCAAAATACATCGCGAAAATTGGACTTTAACAGCGACTGGACAACAAAGTAGGAATGTATTGAAATTGCTGACTTCGTGATGTCTTTTGTATTTGTGGTTGTGTTGTTTTTGGCTGTTTAACTCTGGCGATCAAAACCGGTTGTATACACGTAGTGCTAAATTGGACCAGAAGAGGGCGATAAAGCTACACTTTATGTTTAATTGTGTTGAGCCACATGTGTGCAAAATTGTGTGTTTTATTTATGCAACATACACGATGGACAATATTTAAATTTTCAGTCATACGAACCTAAATAAAGGAAGACGTATAAAGAAATAAAACCGAGGAAGAAAAATATTTCAAAAGAAGGAACATTAATCATCAACAAAAACTTAGCTTCTGTTTCTTCATGCTGTTAACTAGTTGCACACGCTGGAAACGAGTAGCGAGGGCAGAATATTGAATGTACTGACAGTGGCAGAGGGGTTAGTGCGTCTGCCTCACAATACGAAGGTCCTGAGTAGTCGTGAGTTCAATCCCGGCCTCTGGATCTTTTTGTGTGGAGTTTGTATGTCCTCCCCGTGACTGCGTGGGTTCCCTCCGGGTACTCCGGCTTCCTCCCACCTCCAAAGACATGCACCTGGGGATAGGTTGATTGGCAACACTAAATTGGCCCTAGTGTGTGAATGTGAGTGTGAATGTTGTCTGTCAATCTGTGTTGGCCCTGCGATGAGGTGGCGACTTGTCCAGGGTGTACCCCGCCTTCCGCCCGATTGTAGCTGAGATAGGCTCCAGCGCCCCCCGCGACCCCGAAGGGAATAAGCGGTAGAAAATGGATGGATGGAAGGATGACAGTGCAGTGCTACTCATAAGTAAACACAGCCTCAAAGGAATATAACCTGTGGAGGCACTTTCTAAAGAAACATCCATATTTTTGATGTCCGGCCCCTGAGACCTTGGGCTCTTGAAACTGCGGCCCTTGTCATTATGTAGTTGAATAGCCCTGGTGTGAACTTACTCATAGATTGGTTAGGTCTAGTTTTAGACCTAGTTTGGACAGATCTAATCCGACTAATCCAGTCTAAAACTAGATCTGACCAATCTAATATAAGACTAGTTCTGACTAATCAAAGTGTAAAACTGGATCTGACCAATCTAGTCTAAAACTACATTTGACTAATCGAAGTCTAAGACTGGATCTGACTGTGTGGTGCTACTATTAAATACACATAGTCTCAAAGGAATATAACTTGCGGCGGCACTTATTATAGAAACATCCAAATTTTGATGTCTGGCCCCTGAGAACTTGGGCACTTGAAACTGCGGCCCTCTTCATTATGTAGTTGAATATCCCCGGTGTGAACGTACTCATACATTGGTTAGGTCTAGTTTTAGACCTAGTTTGGACAGATATAATCTGACTAATCCAGTCTCAGACTAGATCTGACCAATCTGGTATAAAACTAGTTCTGACTAATCAAAGTCTAAGACTGGATCTGACCAATATAGCCTAAGACTAGATTTGACTAATCAAAGTCTAAGACTGGATTTGACCAATCTAGTCTAGGACTAGATCTGACTGCAGTGCTACTAATAAGTACACACAGTCTCAAAGGCGATCTTGGGCTATTGAAACTGCGGCCCTCTTCATAATGTAGTTGAATAGCCCCGATGTGAACGTACTCATAGATTGGTTAGGTCTACTTTTAGACCTAGTTTGGACAGATCTAATCTGACTAATCCAGTCTCAGACTAGATCTGACCAATCTAGTATAAAACTATTTCTGACTAATCAAAGTCTAAGACTGGATCTGACCAATCTAGCCTAAGACTAGATCTGACCAATCTAGTCTAAGACTAGACCTGACTAATCGAAGTCTCAGACTGGATTTGACCAATCTGACAGATTAGATCTGACCAGTTTGACAGACTAGATCTGAACAATCTAAGTCTATGAGCATGAATTGATGAAACCTACTTGGATTGGAGGTGAAACTTCTTTTAAGGCAAACTGAACAGTCCAGTTGCAATCGATTGAATGCCCCAGCCCCTGACAGTAACCATCTGCCATTCAAGGGAGTCCCTTGGCTGCTTGTCAGCTATGGCACATGGCGCTAATCTGAATTGTCACACTTATTGTTGATCAGCTGGTGTCTTATCTGCACATCTGTGGGAGTGTTCTGATCCAGTCCGACCAGTTGTGATGAGGGGGAGGGGTGGTAGTGTCATTGTTAAAAGTCGCCATGGCTACAATACAAGGCATCACATCTCAGACACGGCTATAGAAGACATCTAAAGACTAAGTTAAACTGAGAAGAAGAAGGTCAAGGCTGGGAAGATGCGTTGCTTCATGCCTCCAAGAAAATTTCCCCACTATGAAGAGGACATAGTGTCACCCGGCAGAGAAGACTTCCGATATGAACTATGCAGGTAGTCCATTATCTGTGTCACACACAAAGAACTCTTTTAAACTCCTCATTTATGCTCGTGAATCATGCAAGTAAACTCCCTGTACTGGTTAAGCTGCATAGAATGAAGGAATGAATGGAGGTTTTGCTACACACACCTTGTGACTCATTTCAACTTTTTGTCCTCGTTCATTCACAAAAACAAGTTAGTCAGAAAAGTAAACGTTATTTTGAGTCACCTTCCTGGGAAGAATAACAACATGCTAATGGCGTCAGCATGTGTATTCAATTCTTTTAATTGGTCTATTAACCAAGACTTTGTGACTCATTGTTCATTTAAGGGACAGTGCATGTTACTAGCCTTTTAAAAAAAAAGTTGTTTAAGAGGGCTTTGAAGGCTAAAACGGTGACTCCCATTAGACGCATCTTCCAAGCGTTTTTTATCTTCTTTAAAATCCTAAAAAAAAAAGACATGTGTTGTCTCTCATAATGTTTGTAAACGATAGGTATCCATCCATCCATTTTCTACTGCTTGTCCCTTTTTTGGGGCAAAATTCCAAAAAAGTGCAGTTCCCCTTTAAAACTTTAAACTGTAAAACATTTCATTGTAAATTCACAGCAAATTGATTGCCGGCTAATAATGGCATTGCTTTTGTAATAACATTTACAGTAATTTACTGTGAAGTACAATATATTGCCAAAAGTATTTGGCCACCTGCCTTGACTCACATATGAACTTGAAGTGCCATCCCATTCCTAAAACATAGGGTTCAATATGATGTCGGTCCACCTTTTGCAGCTATTACAGCTTCAACTCTTCTGGGAAGGCTGTCCACAAGGTTGCGGAGTGTGTTTATAGGAATTTTCCACCATTCTTCCAAAAGCGCATCGGTAAAGTCACACACTGATGTTGGTCGAGAAGGCCTGGCTCTCAGTCGCCGTTCTAATTCATCCAAAAGGTGTTCTATTGCAGTGGTCCCCAACCACCGGGCTGCGGCCCGGTACCGGTCCGTGGATCGAATAGTACCAGGCCGCACAAGAAATAAATAAATAAATAAATACAATTTAAAAAAAATAAATAAATATATATATATATATATATTTTTTAAATTATTTTTTTATTATTAAATCAACATAAAAAACACAAGATACACTGACAATTAGTGCACCAACCCAAAAAACCTCCCTCCCCCATTTACACTCATTCACACAAAAGGGTTGTTTCTTTCTGTTATTAGTATTTCTGGTTCCTACATTATATATCAATATATATCAATACAGTCTGCAAGGGATACAGTCCGTAAGCACACATGATTGTATTTCTTTATGACAAAAAAATAAATAAAAATAAAATATTATTATTATTATTATTTTTATTTCTTGTGCGGCCCCCACCCGGTCCGTGGGACAAATTTTCAAGCGTTGACCGGTCCGCAGCTACAAAAAGGTTGGGGACCACTGTTCTATCGGGTTCAGGTCAGGACTCTGTGCAGGCCAGTCAAGTTCATCCACACCAGACTCTGTCATCCATGTCTTTATGGACCTTGCTTTGTGCACTGGTGCACAGTCATGTTGGAAGAGATTTCCATCAGATTGCCAGATGGAAAAGCGTGATTCATCACTTCAGAGAAGGCGTCTCCACTGCTCTAGAGTCCAGTGGCGACGTGCTTTACACCACTGCATCCCACGCTTTGCATTGGACTTGGCGATGTATGGCTTAGATGCAGCTGCTCGGCCATGAAAACCCATTCCATGAAGCTCTCTGCGTACTGTACGTGGGCTAATTGGAAGGTCACATGAAGTTTGGAGCTCTGTAGCAAGTGACTGTGCAGAAAGTCTTTGCAGTATGCGCTTCAGCATCCGCTGACCTCTCTGTCAGTTTACGTGGCCTACCACTTCCTGGCTGAGTTGCTGTTGTTCCCAAACTCTTCCATTTTCTTATAATAAAGCCGACAGTTGACTTTGGAATATTTAGGAGCGAGGACATTTTACGACTGGATTTGTTGCACAGGTGGCATCCTATGACAGTTCCACGCTGGAAATCACTGAGCTCCTGAGAGCGGCCCATTCTTTCACAAATGTTTGTAGAAACAGTCTACATGCCTAAGTGATTGATTTTAGACACCTGTGGCCGGGCCAAGTGATTAGGACACCTGATTCTCATCATTTGGATGGGTAGCCAAATACTTTTGGCAATATAGTGTATCTTCAAGCAATTTGTGGTGACAGAGGACTACCATTACAGTATTTTACTGTGATATAACAGTTAATTTTTCTGTCTTGCCTCTGGTGAGGGCGGTCGCATCTTTCTCCGCTCCCTCCTTCCCTGCTTGCTCTCTTTGTTTTTTGTCTTGTCTGAACTATTTTGAAGCCTCTTTTCTTGAGCTGTCCTCAAATCTAAACATCAAAATGAATTTGATCAACTGGACTCTCGACGCAATTGACACAGTCTTTTCGACAAGGAAAAGAGGTTCGGGGGAGCCTGGCTGCCCTGATGGAACCATTGCTGCGGGGTACGTGAGAGATTCCTGGAATACTTGGAGAATCATGTGCCTCTCAGTCCTTTCCATCGAGGACGTGGAAGACATCTACCTATTTGGAGCTGTGATCGCAGGGCATTTGCTGATTGGGCTGGGCATTGCTCTGGTGTATCGTCAAATTCGGAAGACGATGGCAGCCACTCAAGGGGCCAACAGGCTGTTCAACGCAATGGAAGGATTGGGTCGTGCTGTGGGATCACAGACTGGAGCGATTGCTGATTTGAATCGCAAGGTAGATTCCATCTTGATGATGTTACAGAAAGAATAAATTGGAATTGTCAGAGCCAGCATATAGAGCAGGAATGTCATTGTTTTGACTGCTCGAAGAAAAAACAACATCTTAATCTACGATTTGACTCCCTCGAATGGCCTTGAGGAACAGGCTGTTTGAAAACACTCCCCCGAGGACTCCTCAAAGATGGACGCTTTTGACCTTTCCCTTTTTTTCAAAAGCACCTGGGTCGGACTCTTGAACTCTTGAACTCTTGGGGCCGGCCTCGGCCCATAAAGACAATCCAACATCTCACCCAAGTTAATTGGGCATACATGCACGCACATACCCCTCCCCAAATCAACGCCTTCACCACTGCTTTATTCCTCCGGGGTTGTGGGGGCTGAGCAGCGCTCAACAGCAGCTGCTGGCCTCCAAGGTCCTGTTGGATGACTCTGTTGCGAGTTGTTGTGATTAAATGTACCTTGTTTATGTGTGCCATGCTATGTGAGGTTTTTTTTCCTCGGACTCAGTCTGGACCATTCCTGAGGGTCCAGCCTCAGTCTGATATTTTTTTTTACTTCCCCCCTTCCCCAATGTCACCTTTTTCCCACCTTTTTAAGGAGCGCCTAAGTGAGGCTGATCCGTTGGCGGTCCCGTCTTGTCTCCCTGTAACGTATGTCTGCTCTTAGCGGGATTGTGCCGAAAATGTAATTTCAGTTCTTATGTGTCTTGTACATGTAAGAATGGACAATAAAGCTGATTGATTGATTGATTGATTGATAATTGCTGTGAAATACATATATGTCATTTTTACAGTCATTTGTTGTATTGTTACAGTAGATTTTGATTTTACTATGAAAAAATACTGTTAAATGCTGTGAAATCCCGATAAATGTTACAGCATATTCAACGACAGAACATGAAGTTATTTACTAACCAGTTTTGGTTTCCTTTCATTCACCGGTAGACACGCAAGCATTCCATTTATACCGCACAAGCGACTAAAACAACATTGTCCTCCATGTAAGTGTACCTTACTCTGATTTTAAGTATAATGTACACATCATGGTACATGTGAATATATATAGTGACTGTAAATGTAGTGTACACATTATTGTGACGTGTAACATTAGAGAGTGAAGTTAAAGTACCAATGATTGTCTGTGTGTGGTGAGATTATCCTCTGCATTTGACCCATCACCCTCACCCCCTGGGAGGTGAGGGGAGCAGTGAGCAGCAGCGGTGGCCGCGCCCGGGAATCATTTTTGGTGATTTAACCCCCCAATTCCAACCCTTGATGCTGAGTGCCAAGTAGGGAGGTAATGGGTCCCATTGTTTTTATAGTCCTTGGTATGACTCGGCCGGGGTTTGAACTCACGACCTACCGATCTCAGGGCGGACACTCTAACCACTAGGCCGCTGATTACTATACAATTAAATTAACGCTATTAAAAACACAACACGCTAAATATGAATACAAGTTCATTGCAATTAACACAATCATTTGAGACTCCTACTTTTTGTGTCATCTATGATGGTGAATATCCTTTCATCCATTTTCTACCGCTTGTCCCTTTTGGGGTCACGGGGGGTGCTGGAGCCTATCTCAGCTGCATTCGGGCGGAAGGCGGTGTACACCCTGGACAAGTCGCCACCTCATCATAGCAAAAATATTTGGAATATTTGAGTTACGTCATGTAATAAAACACGAAAGCTGCCCCATCAAGTCCTTAATTTATGCATGTATGCATATATATTATGTAATCATATGTATAATTATAGTGTGAATGCAGCAAAGTGTGCTCACAGTCATTTTTTTTTTCTTGCATTTTTGTGAACACAGTCATACAGTACAAATCAGAGCATTTTTTGTTTTGCAAAACCACATTAGCATAATGTTTCATCATGTGTGCAGCACTGTACTGCTCTTCCATATCACAGCTGATACAGTTCCTGATAACTTCCAACTACATTCATCTCATTTTTTTTTTTATCAGCCAGGCCTGTTTGCCACATTCTTATCACTTGGTTGTCATGCACACATTTTTTCCTCCCTCTCAAGCCTGTTACAGACCTCATACAATTCCATTATTCAAGTATATGTACTGCATTGAAAAAAAAAACAGAGCATCAAAGCCTCCAAGGCAGCTAACTCTTTTAACTCTTTTTGTTTTTACTGCAGGATAATGCGGCCCGACGATGCCAACATTGTGGGCAACGTGCACGGGGGCAACATCTTGAAGATGATCGAGGAAGCCGGATGCATTGTCAGCACACGACACTGCAACACACAGAACGGGGTGAGAAAATACGACCACCTCTAGCATATTTTCCGGACTATAGAGCGCACCAGTATATAAGCCACACCCACTAAACTTTAGAGGGAAAAACATATTTTTTCATTCATTAGCCGCACCAAACTATAAGCCGCAAAAATATACATTGTGAAATTAGTTATTTACACGTAAAGATTTTGTAAATGTTAATTTACATACCCTAATTTTTTCCAAAGTGCCTGTAACACGGCAGTAAAACGGCTGATCAAACAAAACAGAAGTCATCATCATGCACCCTAGCTAGCTCTATAGTCAGCTAAACAGACTCGATAACTCAATAATTCCACGGTGAAGTTTTGGTGAATTTGCTGAGGAATTCCTGAAACTGAAACAATACAAAAAGAAAGCCATTGTAAGTTAATACTACTAACACAGACACTTGTAAAAATGTTAGCATTTGAGCTAATGCTAACAACGCTAGCTTTATTCCATTACAATAGAACCTACAAATATGCAGGAAAACACTCCTTCCGAAATCACACATGAGACAGTTCAGTAATTATGAATAGTTTTAGTTATGTTGTAAATCTTACAAACGTTGCTTGGAGTGATGAATGAAGAATCCATACGAGTAGAAACACTACGGACGACTAGAACACGAAACAGCACTTGTACTTCTAGCTCAAAGCACTAAATGGAAGGAAATACTGTAGACCAGGGGTGTCAAAACATTTTGACTTCGGCTGCATTGGGCAAAAAAAATTTAGTCGAGGGCCAAAAGCCGACTGCATGTAAAGTAACATGGATTAATATATATATATATATATGTATATATATATATATATATATATATATATATATATATATATATATATATATATATATATATATATATATATATATATATATATATATATATATACACATATACATATACATATATATATATGTGTGTGTGTTTGTGTGTGTATATATATGTATATATATATGGAGATGGAGAAGCAGCTGGAAGGAGAATTCCACTGGCCAAAGTAAATGCTGCACATTATTATTATTCCATTACTTCATAAAACTACCGTAGTAGTTTTATGAAGGAGGGGAAAGGGGGGGGAGGGGGGGTGAAAACCAATGACATTAATTACAGTTAATTTCAATAAAAGACTTTGATTTCAGACATGTGTTTTGAGTTAAGAGCACGGAACCATTTAAAGTAGTATATTGAGGCACTACTGTACACTGCTATACAAGCTCTACTCTGACTACTTTCAAGTACGTCCAATTTCGACAGTAGTCCGTTTTGCAAGTTAATATTTTACTTTAACCTAAATAAATTAACATTTTATACTACAGTGTTCGTCTTGCCTGAAAACTCTTGTTTTGTTTTGTTTCACCTTTCACCCAGTGAACTAACCCTAGTCGGAATTGCATCATTTGATCCTTGTCTCACCTTCAACAACATTCTGATGATGTCTTACCTTTTTTCTTCCTTCTGCAGATGTGACATGCAACATACAGTACACAGTCACACCTGTTTCAATGAAATACTGTACCATTCCATTCCCTTCCATACAATTCCTATAGAAACTATAATACATTCATCATGTGGTTATTTTAACTCATAATTAAAGGACCCAAAGGACAAAAGCTTTCTCTGTTACAGACATCTCGGTATCAGATGTTAACTAGTCATGTTTCTTCCCCTTCTGTGGTGATTGATAGTGATGCCTTGTGTTGGATAACCAATACAAGTACACTCAAAGTTGGATATAACGCAGCCCAATATAATGCGATATTCCATGTAACACGGTCGTGCCATGGATCCCAAATTTTTGCCCGTTTACATCGCGGTGTGGTGGCGGGTAGACTGGGGGTGTAAGACCAGCTAACGTGCTAAATCTGTTATGCGTCTTAGACAGCTCACCGTAGCTTGTAGGCCATTTAGGGCTGCTACCAACTGGGCCAGTTAGCTCAATACATCTCATTCAGACTGGGGCTAGGTTAGCTCCGTTAGTTTAACAGCTAGCTAGCTGAGAAGTGAAGCGGTGAAACAAAGAGGGCAAGTGCTTTCTAAATTTGATAAGACTACAAAATGTGTTGGAGAACTGTATGCGTGTTCTTCTCACGTCAGCCAGCAGGGGGTCTGTTCTGGTCAATGGACAGCATTTAGAGATTGTACAACAATTTAAATATCTCAGAGTAATCTTTGATTCACACTTAACTTTCATAGACCATGTTGAAAAAAACAACTAACATTGATAAATTCAACTTGGCAAACTTTAAACATATAAAACCATACTTGGCAGTAGAGTCTGCAAAGGTTTATATGCATGCTATGATATTTAGTCACAATAACTATTGCCACACGACTTGGTCCCCCACATCTTTGAAGCCACTCAAGTCTCTATTTAAGAAAACACTTAAAACTCTAGACAGGAAGCACCTGCATTATCATTATTATAACATTGTAAGTAAGTACAATATTTTACATTTTGAGAGCTAATCAGAACTTTCTGGATGCTTCCTTTATTTTTCTAAGTTCTAAATCAGGGGTGTCAAACTCATTTTAGATCGGGGGCCACATGTAGAAAAATCTACTCTCAAGTGGGCCGGACTGGTAAAATCACGGCACAATAACTTAAAAAAATAAAGACAACTTCAGATTGTTTTCTTTGTTTAAAAATAGAACAAGCACATTCTGAAAATGTACAAATCATAATGTTGGGTGGTTTTTTTTTACACTTAAATGTTGCGGTTAATAGTACTCTATCTTTATTTGTCGTTTTTTATACTTTCTGAATAAATTATGTGATGATGTAAATTATGTTCATCAGTCAACTCATCGGTGTTAATTTTCAATCTATCAAAATAAAAAAATAATATCAAAATCAAATTACAGGATGTTATTTATGTAGTTTGCTCATTTTCCTCATCTGGTGCGCTAACATCATGTGGTTTATTTTTTTTTTTTACATATGTAGCATAATCTACAAAGATACAAAGGATTGCTATTGCAACATCTAGTGGACACATTTAGAACAGCAGTTTCTTTCATTCAAAAATTCTGGCTCATTTTTATACTTAGCAAACTCATCCCGCGGGCCGGATAAAACCCGGCCGTATGTTTGACACCCCTGTTCTAAATGGACTTGCTCTTCCACCCTAAAATGGATTTTAAATATAAAAACAACAAAATTGGAGTCAGAACCGGAGCACTAACATTATGGAATACTTTACCGGAGCACATAAGAAACCTGTGGGACCTACCTGACATTTAAAAGAGTCCTAAAAAAATTGGTTGAAGTCAAACCAGTCATGCTTCCATAGATTAACCTCTCCTTGGACTCTGTCTTTTAAAGGTCAGATTATTTGTACCTGTGTTTTGAATTTTTGTCTATTGTGTCCATACTGTCTATGCGTTTGTGTATTTCAACCTGCCTTATGACAGGTTGCTGACATGTTGATTAATATGTACTGTCCTAATTCAAATATATAAAGAATAGTAAATTAGGCTATGAAATATCTAGAAGAACACAAAATACAAAGTTAGCACTTAGCTTTGACGACAATAAAGGAGTACGATGTAGTACATCTGAACCAACAGCAGTGTGAACAAGCAGCAGCGTCAATGATTTTTTTTTTCTTTGTCGGAAAAAAATAAGGAGTTCTGCATAACGCAATCTCGGGAATAACGCAATAATTTTTTTATAGCACCCCAACGACCGCATCATATTGAACTTTGAGTGTACTTAATACTGTACATGTCGTCTCTAGGACCGCTGTATGGCAGCGTTGGTGCGGGTGGAAAAGACGGAGTTCTTGTACCCGATGTTCATTGGGGAGGTCGCCCACGCCACCGCTGAGATCACGTTCACCTCTCAGCACTCTCTGGAGGTGCAGGTCAAAGTCATGGCTGAGAACATCCTCACAGGTAACTTGTCTTGACATGATACTTTCCCTGGAAAACTGTATTCCTTTCTAGATATGATTATTATTTACATTTGTGTACTTGCTGCCACACAACAATGTTCACCTTTTACCTCATTCTCGTCTTGCCTACGTCTTCCGGCAGGAATACAAAGAATGACAAACATTCATGAGTGATAGCCAACACAATTGAAACACACGCACATACAAGCAACCACATTGAGGACACTAGCTACTGTCGTGCGGACACTCAGCAGTTCACTATTTCCAAACAAAATGTGGACTGTCACAATTTATCTTCTAATAATGTTTAGGGCTGCAACTAACGATTAATTTGATAATCGATTAATCTGTCAAATATTACTTCGATTAATGGATTAATAATCGGATAAAAGAGACAAACTACATTTCTATCCTATCCAGTATTTTATTGAAAAAAAACAGCATACTGGCACCATACTTATTTTGATTATTGTTTCTCAGCTGTTTGTAAATGTTGCAGTTTATAAATAAAGGTTTATTAAAAATAAAAATTTTTTTTTTTTTTTTTTTTCATTAAAAAAACCAACAACAACCTCTGTGCATGCGCATAGCATAGATCCAACGAATCGATGACTAAATTAATCGGCAACTATTTTAATAATCGATTTTAATCGATTTAATCGATTAGTTGTTGCAGCCCTAATAATGTTTTAATTAAACTGTTTGTGTTATTGTAAAAGGATTTTTTCTGGCGATGTCGCTTGTTGCTAAGTCGAATTTATTCAACTTACCGTATTTTCCAGACTATAAAGCTCACTTAAAATCCTTTTTTTCCCTCAAAACTCGACAGTGCGCCTTATAACCCGGTGCGCCCAATGTAAGTTATATGTTTGGTTGAGCTTATCCACCTCGAAGCAATTTTATTTGGTACATGGCGTAATGATAAGTGTGACCAGTAGATGGCAGTCAAACATAAGAGATAAGTGTAGGCTGCAACGTTTGATGGGCTTCAACATACAAGTATTATTATGGTGTGTTTGTATAAGGTAAGATATATCTGGCGTTTTGTTTCGCAATATTATGCAAAAGCAACTTTTCTTACCTTCTGGTACTTGCTGATCTGTATTTGGGATCTGCATAAATCCTGAAAAGTTGCGCGCATAGTCCGTAGTCGATAAGCTTCTTCTTTTTCTCTATCTTCTTGTTATGGGACATTCATCCTCCGCTGTTGCCATTTCTAATATAAAGTAGCGTAAAGTTCTTACTTATATCTGTCAGTAAACTCTCCATGAAGGCGCTAAAACCGTTATTGATTGAAGTAAAGTCTGAATGTCATTAAAACAGTTAGCGCCATCTTTTGACACTTCTTCCACTCCCGTCCTTGCACGCTTCACCGCTACAACAAAGATGACGGGGAGAAGACGCTGCAGAAGGTGAGCCTCGTAAATAAGACCGCCCATAGAACGGCGCATACAGAAGCGACTGTCAAAAAGCGGCTTGAAGATGATCTGTAAAACATAATCTATGCAACATTTTGACCAAAGAAATACCATTACATGTTATGTAGACCACAAGAAAGTGTTTTCCATTTAGAAAAAATACAACTAATATGACTCCTTTAATGCGCCCTATAATCCGGTGCGCCTTATATATGAAAAAATTATCAAAAATAGACCATTCTTCGGCAGTGCGCCTTACAATCCGGTGCCCCCTATGGTCCGGAAAATACGGTAGTAATATTTTTCATATTACATGTGTCCACTAAGCTGTTTGGACAACTAGGCACATCACACGGACACAAAAAAAAAGAAAGGTCATCTCTATCCTCCTTCAAAACTGCAATAAAAGTTCACCTCCAGGCAGCTACAACCCTAAACTAACACCCTCCACGGATTTCTTATAATCAAATGTAAACAATCAAATGCAGATACTTTTTCTTATGCCTTCTGATCTTTCTCTCTCTTTCTCTCTCTTTCTCTCTCTCTCTCTCTCTCTGATTATCTTGTGTGATGACTGTATTATGATGATAGTATATATCTGATAGTATATATCTGTATCATGAATCAATTTAAGTGGACCCCGACTTCAACAAGTTGAAAAACTTATTCGGGTGTTACCATTTAGTGGTCAATTGTACGGAATATGTACTTCACTGTGCAACCTATTAATAAAAGTCTCAATCAATCAATCAAAACACTAAGGATTGTGAGTCACATGTCTCATGCACACACTAGGTGTGGTGAAATTTGTCTTCTGCATTTGACCCATCCCCTTGTTCACCCCCTGGGAGGTGAGGGGAGCAGTGAGCAGCAGCGGTGCCGTGCCCGGGAATAATTTTTGGTGATTTAACCCAATTCCAACCCTTGATGCTGAGTGCCAAGCAGGGATGTAATGGGTCCCATTTTTATAGTCTTTGGTATGACTCAGCCGGGGTTTGAACTCACAACCTACCGATCTCAGGGCGGACATTAAGTTGCAAGCACAAATTTGAGTTACAGTATAAGCATCCCCGCCATTAGTGGGCATAGCAAATGTCACAGTGGACTCAGTAAGATCAATTGGTCTTACATGCTGGCATTAACTTTAACGTTGTCTTTCTGACCATGAAGAAAGGAGGTGAGGGACAGTGCTGGGAAGAAGAAGTGGATGATATTCATTGGATCGCAAAAATAAATAATCAAAAACATGACAGAGCGTGTCGCCAACTTGGCAAAGTAGTACAAGCATATCACTGCTAGTCTGCACTATACTGAAGCAGGATGAGTCTAATGCCAGCCAAATATATCAATATAGTAAATGGCGGACATTTATCCAGGAAAATATAGAAAAACTGCTAATGGTTTGTTTGACGGAGGAGCAGCTCAAATTAGATACCTTAGAAGTCTGCTCTCCAAAGTAGTAATGTACATGTTGTTAGTAGTACATTCTATTAGATTGGTTTTCATACAACATTTCTGATCTAAAAGTTTGTTTTTCTTTTCAAAAGGCATGTTACATGTTAAAATTGTGCTGTTTTTGGAGGCTTGGGGGGCAAACACCAGTTATATTGATTTTAAATGAATTTCAATGGTCAGCTTTGACTTGAGATACTAGTGTTTTGAGTTAAAAGCTCTGTCACAAAACTAATTCACCTCCTAAGTTGAGGTGTAATATTTTTGCAACGTAATCACTGCTCATGTATTCAATATAAAATACTGTAAATAGAAAGAAAACAGCACCATCTGGTAATCTAATTTTCAGTGTGTTTTAATGACCCAGGTAGGTGGTATAAAGCTTTATTCTAGTCATTGGCAAGACCGTAAGACACTGTGTTGCTTTTTGAACAGTAGAGGGCAGCACAGACACAGTAACAAACCCTCTCTGCATTTGTGAGGCCATACTTTTGTCACTTGAATAGTTTATGCATAGCCAATGATGCTATCTGCCTAGTAAATCTTCTGCCATAAACACACAACAGACACACACACACGCACACAATAAGCCCTGCAACATTCCCAGCTTGAATGCACATTAATGTACATTATGTGCGATTGCTCTTAGCTTGGAGTCCAATTTAACAGTTTTTGTATTTTTCTAACGAACAAAATAGATGGTGCTGTAGGAACACGTCTGTCTTTTAACCATCCAACATCCAGTAGAGAGGGAGAAAAAAGTGAATCAAGAGAGGAACGAGACATACCCTAACCCTAAACAGACACACCTAGCAGTATGTTGATTAGCACGGTGGTCGCACACTGAATGGTAGAAGAACGACTCAGGGTGGGAAAAGGATGGAGAGAAGGATGAAGGAGGTGTGAGAAACAAAAGAAGTATCCCCTAGACATCCGTTGCCCTAGCAACAGGCTTGTACTGGTTGGTTGGCTGGTTGCTAGGTTGGAAGCAGGTTGACTGAGGTGCAGTGGAGATATGAGATGACAAGTAAAGACCAAGCGTACGTTCAGAACTTATGCTGACACGGATATGAGTGAAGGCCCAGTCTACTTTTATGTACCTAATATGATTATTGTATTGTTAAATACAACTAAAATAAAGTAAAACCTCGTGAAAGACACATAGTGGAGAAGGAACAGGAAAGTGTCGAGTGATATTCGTATAGGTCCTGCCAGAATTCGTAAGAGTTGACATCATTTAAAAAGTTAAATTTCTGTTTTTATGGTTCTTATCACACTTTTCTTCATAGTCATAGCCATATACTGTACGTGCCTCCAGTGTTTATGCATCCTCCAAACCCCTGTATTCACATTTTAAAGGTATTAATCAGTGCTTCTCATCTTTTCTGTTCTCATAACCTTTACATGTCTAATACTAAGATCTCGTAGCCACTTGTAGCCCTCCTCATAATGATTCCCACTCTCTCCAAAATCAGCCCTTCCATCCACTTCATGCAGTTATTGCTCTCTTCTGCACTTTGTCTCTTCTGCAAGAGCTAAGTGGTTTACAAAAGACCGCAATAGAGCCAAAGAAATTAAATTTGTTTATTAATTCTTTAGATTGGGGTAGCACGGCGGAACAGGGATTAGTGCGTGTGCCTCACAATACGAAGGGCCTGAGTTCGATCCCTGGGTTCGGGGTCTTTCTGTGTGGGGTTTGCATGTTCTCTCCATGACTGCGTGGGTTCCCTCAAGGTACCTTGTTTTCCTCCCACCCCCAAATCCATGCACTTGGGGATAGGTTGATTGGCAACACTAAAATTGGCCCTAGTGTGTGAATGTGAGTGTGAATGTTGTTCCGCAGCCTCCGAAGCAGAACCTCCAGGTTCTGTAACAGCTTCTTCACTCAGGCCATAAGACTCTTGAACGCGTCATAATTTTCCCCTTAATTCCCCCCAAAATGGATTAACTCGCTGGAATAAAAAAGACAATATAACATACATCCATAAAAGTGAATGCTTATGAAAAAGTGCAATATATTTATCTGTACAGTAACCTATTTATTTATTTATCAATGCACCTTATTGCTTTTTTATCCTGCACTACCATGAGCTAATGAAACAAAATTTCGTTCTTATCTGTACTGTAAAGTTCAAATTTGAATAACAATAAAAAGGAAGTCTAAGTCTAAGTCTAAGGAAGACTAAGTCTGTCTATGTGTGTTGGCCCTGCGATGGGATAGGCTCCAGGGCAGTGGTTCTTAACCTTGTTGGAGGTACCGAACCCCACCAGTTTCATATGCGCATTCACCAAACCCTTCTTTAGTGAAAAATAAAGTGATTTTTTTTTTCAAATTCAAGAAAAAGTTATGTTTTTTTACTGGTGCACAATATGAACCGTGCATGAACATCACCTTGTTCAAAGAACAAAACCAACACAGTGCATGAACTCACAACAAATTACACCCTTTACACACGTTACCATGAATTGATTAACGTGGACCCCGACTTAAACAAGTTGAAAAACTTATTCGGGTGTTCCCATTTAGTGGTCAATTGTACGGAATATGTACTGTTCTGTGTAAACTGTACTGTTTCATATAATGTATTCTCTTCCTTTGCAATCTGCTAGTAAAAGTTTCAATCGATCAATCAAACAACCTGCATATCAGATGGAAAATTAGAGGGAACATTGTTTGGGGGTATCCATAATACGCTGATAGGGAGAAATTTTTATTTACACGATAAGTTGGATGTGTCTTCACCTCCGTGGCGGAGGCTCCGCCGAACCCCTAACCTGGGTTCGATCGAACCCAGGTTAAGAACCACTGCTCCAGGGACAAGCGGTAGAAAATGGATGAATGCATTCTTTAGATCAGTGATTCTCAACTGATGGGTCGCAGGTCTGTGCCTGGTAGAGATGAGATCTTCGCGAATGAGTCGAGTCCTTCAAACTTCTCTTTAAAGTGATCAATTTGCTCTTGCAAGCCGTTCTTCCTCTCACATCCCAATAAATGAGAATATTGTGTAAAAGTTCTGGAGTTTAGGACACAGGTCAATTTAATTTTTTTCCCCCATACTGTACAGCAGGGGTGTCAAACTAATTTCTATTGAGGGCCTCATCACAATTATTGCTGTCTTCAAAGGGCCACATGTAAGAGTATATTAATATGAATTGCAACTGTTTTTGATGTATATATATTTCACAGATTGATGGATAACTTGAGATAACTTTAAAGTGTAGAACATACACTACCGTTCAAAAGTTTGGGGTCACCCAAACAATTTTGTGGAATAGCCTTAATTTCTAAGAACAAGAATAGACTGTCGAGTTTCAGATGAAAGTTCTCTTTTTCTGGCCATTTTGAGCGTTTAATTGACCCCACAAATGTGATGCTCCAGAAACTCAATCTGCTCAAAGGAAGGTCAGTTTTGTAGCTTCTGTAAGGAGCTAAACTGTTTTCAGATGTGTGAACATGATTTTGATTGATTGATTGAGACTTTTATTAGTAGGTTGCACAGTGAAGTACATATTCCGTACAATTGACCACTAAATGGTAACACCCGAATAAGTTTTTCAACTTGTTTAAGTCGGGGTCCACTTAAATTGATTCATGATACAGATATATACTATCATATATACTATCATCATAATACAGTCATCACACAAGATAATCACATTGAATTATTTACATTATTTACAATCAGGAGTGTGGAGGGGGGGTGGGGTTTTCTAATCATCAATTAGCCTTCTGAGCCAATGAGCAAACACATTGTACCATTAGAACACTGGAGTGATAGTTGCTGGAAATGGGCCTCTATACACCTATGTAGATATTGCACCAAAAAGCAGACATTTGCAGCTAGAATAGTCATTTACCACATTAGCAATGTATAGAGTGTATTTCTTTAAAGTTAAGACTAGTTTAAAGTTATCTTCATTACAAAGTACAGTGCTTTTCCTTCAAAAATAAGGACATTTCAATGTGACCCCAAACTTTTGAACGGTAGTGTACATTTAGCCAGAAAGTGCTTTTTTATTTCCATGTCACATATATGACATGGTGGGGCCACATAAAATTATTTGGCGGGTCACATAAATGACTTGGCGGACAACATAAAATGACATATCGTGCCACTTTAACTGATGTAGAGATGGCCACATAAATGATGAGGTGGGCCACATAAAATTATGCAACAGGCCACATTAGAATTATGTGGCGTGCAACGGTAAAATGATTGGACAGGCCAATTTAAAATAAAATGGCAGGCCATGATAGAATTATGTGTCAGGCTACAATAAAATTATGTACACTTGTGATTTAGGGCTATGTAAATAAACATTGATTGATTGATTGATGTAGTGAGCCACATTTGTTATGTGGCATACCACATTAAAATGATGGGAATGTTAAAAAAAACACAATTTTTTAAATATAACATTTAAAAATGAGCTAATTATGATAACTGTGCTGTCATATGTTATATCTTGTTGTCTTATTACATTTGCATTTATAGTAGGCGTTTTTGTTACAACCTGTAAGGCCAGGCCATTCTTTGTTGTTAGTTTTTGGGTGTTTTTCTCGGGTTTTTGACTTCACATTTTGTTTTATGCTCTTATTTTGGTTCTGCTTCCTATTTTGTTTGTATTTTGTTTGCACAAGCTTTACTCTCTTTCTGAGCGCTTCCCTCCTCACCTGCGGCTTGTTTGCATTGATTGTCTCACCTGGCGCTGGAGGGCTACTTAAGCCACTCTCTTTTTCTCTGTTGCATGTGGGATCATTCCAAATGTTTGGTGTTCAGAGGAACGTTCATGGTTTGTGCCATTTGTCACTTTTTGTTTTGCATTTCTTTCAAGTTAGCTATCTTTAGTTAATTGTCTTGCACATCTTCATTGTGCTTGCTTTGTGCATGTCCTTGTTGCACTCTACCTTGGATTTTTTTATCTGGGTCATGACCTCCACAAAGAGCATTCCTAACACTTGGCATGCAGTTGCAATTCCAAGATGTTAGATGGCAATAGTGTATAGACCAGTCCTTCTCAAATAGTGGGGTGTGTCCCCCTGGGGGGCGCGGTGCAGTGCCAGGTGGGACGCGTGCATGTGACCTCGGAACATGCATTTTTTGCTGTACCAGAACATGATAAAGCGTATGTAGCACTTTGCTTCACTGTAACCATGGTAAGAGACAATGAAAGGCTGGTGTGTTTATTTTAATGTTAACAAGCTTGCAATGTTATGCAGAGGTATACTTGGAACAATTTTATAGACAAATTATACTATTTATAGTCACTGTGGAGGGTGGGGGTGCGTGAAATATTTTCTTCTTCCAAGTTGGGGGTTAATAATAATAATAATCATTTAGAAGCAATGGTATAGACCAGACCTGGGCATTCTGCGGCCCGTGGGCCACATCCGGCCCTTTGTGCGTCCCTGTCCGGCCCGCGTGCGGCCAATTATAAATGACAAAATAAATTTTAAAAAGTATCTATGTCGAGTGTGCAATACAACGGTGCTGCTTTTGTTTTGAAAATCGTTATTTGTATTACTTCCGTGTGGACGTATGCGTGTGCGTGATTGTGAGCGAATGTGAACAGCTGCAATCGCAAATTACAAAATAAAGTTGAAAAAACATCTATGTCGTGCGCGCAATACAACTGTGCTGCTTTTATTTTGAAAAGTATTATTTATGGGCGTGTGTCCGCGTGTAACCTGCGAGTGAAGGTGCACATGCAGCGACAAGTGATGCACGCTTTACACCCGAGACGCTAAAAAGAGAAAAGTTGATGAAGAATGGCGTGTTTCCAACAAGACATGAACTGCCAAGCAACGTTCCCTCTAAGGTGCGCGCCTGCGCAATAGCGCACTGCTCAAGCGTCCGCTGCGCGCAGCAAATATATGCCGCGCACCAAATCAAATCCCATCTGAATTCTAAACAAAATAAACATATTTATTCTATGTAATTTTGCAATGCAACTTTGAGTGACAGTGACAACAAGCGGCCCTAACGGTGTTCGTCAACACCGTTCAATTGAACACCGTTCAATTATTGTAACGTCTATCGAGATGCTTCGAGGACAGGAATTATATCCATCACTTTATTGAGCAAAACTGTTTATATTCGGACATAACCACACCAAAAACATGAATAAAACACTTCTATCTGGAAAAACTAGTCATTTTCTGCCATACAAACCAGGCCAAAAGCAACTTGTCATCTGTCACCAACACGCATACCACTAAGCCACTGGTGCGTTTATGGCCACACAAAAAGTCGGACAACTCAAACACCACACAAAGTTACACTATGACTCCTCAGTCATACGTGTGCTTATTTTACTGTCATTTATTATTAATGTTAATTTATTTATATTAGTCATGGAATGCTGTTACACACACTATGTTGAAGTATTACTATTATTATTAATTATTATTATTATTATTATTTATCTTACGGTATATATCAAAAATAATATTGAGCAAAATTGAATTGAAATATTGTGGATGTGGCCCTCAAGCAGTGCTCGGGTTGCTCATGCGGCCCCCGGTAAAAATTAATTGCCCACCCCTGGTATAGACTATGGTGTGATGTCTAACCAGGAAGTAGTCTTTGCCATGAAGCTGAATGTGCCAGTGTTTATACTGTAAGCATTGTGCTTATTACACACTTGCTGGTTGATTGTGTTGTGCATCTCAGTTTTAGTTACCAAATAAATAAAAGTTTCATTATCAAATGACCTACATACAGTATATAGTACTTTTAGCCTTGTTTGTCTTAAAGTATAGATCAAATTGGCAACCATAAATCATGAAGCATTTAATACAATGTCAAAGCATTTTTTTCTAACCTAATTCTAGATTATGGCAGGCTTTATCTAATATGTAAACTGTTCTGTGAGTGCAATAAGAAAAGCCCATGTGTTTAATGTGCCTTTTAAATTAAATTGCAATCTTTTAAAATTGTTCTTTGGGTGCAATAAGAAACATGTTTTATCATAAATTTTCAAATTAGGTAAATAATGAAATTTTTTGTGGTACCCTTTTTTTTTAAGTATTGAAATACATAACGAGATACACTTTGGTACCAAAATATTAGTGTCGGTACAACTCTAGGTGGGACGTAATTGCAAACGTAACCATGTAGTCCCTTACGTGCCCGACGTAAACTATGCAGTGACGTAGAAAATGGTGTCCCAATTCCTAGGGAAGACTACAAAGATCTACCCCTTTTTGCTTCATTTCGAGAGTGTAGTGGTAGTAGGTGAGGGCTAGTGGTCGTCGGTGAGGGGGTGTATTGGGATTGGGCCTTAATCTCCTGTTAAACGCCACAAATGTGCCAGGACTGAGAGCTACATGAATTGGGGCCATGATCACTTCAGAAAAGCACACGTGTGATGTTGTGTTTTGTGCACATGTGGGTCACTTAATGCAGTGGTTCTCAACCTTTTTTCAGTGATGTACCCCCTGGGAACATTTTTTTAATTCAAGTACCCCCTAATCAGAGCAAAGCATTTTTGGTTGGGAAAAAAGAGATAAAGAAGTAAAATACAGCACTATGTCATCAGTTTCTGATTTATTAAATTGTATAACAGTGCAAAATATTGCTCATTTGTTGTGGTATTTCTTGAACTATTTGGAAAAAAAGATATAAAAATAACTAAAAACTTGTTGAAAAATAAACAAGTGATTCAATTATAAATAAAGATTTATACACATAGAAGTAATCATCAACTTAAAGTGCCCTCTTTGGGGATTGTAATAGAGATCCATCTGCATTCATGAACTTCATTCTAAACATTTCTTCACAAAAAAAGAAATCTTTAACATCAATATTTATGGAACATGTCCACAAAAAATCTAGCTGTCAACACTGAATATTGCATTGTTGCATTTCTTTTCACAGTTCTTTTTGACAGACATTTAAAGAAAATCTCACGTACCCCTTGGCATACCTTCAAGTACCCCCAGGGGTACGCGTACCCCCATTTGAGAACCACTGACTTAATGGATGCATTCCGTTCATATTCGACATAAATGGAAGTCACTCTTTTTGAAATATGAAGGACTACATAAAAATATCAAATTCTAACAGAAAAACCGAAGTTGGCATTATACGACCAAAGTGTGACCAAAGCAAGTATTTTGGGGATTTCACTCATAATTGTTTGACATTTTGGTTGAACTATATTAGTTTGTCACGGTTTTCACGTTTACTTTTTGACTGTAACGCTTTAAGGTCGAGTCATAGATTTTGGACTTCCAAGCAAAATCTAACATTTGACCCCAAAACACAGCAAATAAGGTTTTTGCATTTTTAATAAAATATATAAAAAATGTCATTTGTTTTGTGTATTAAATGTATTTTTTTATTAATTTTTGTTTGTATGTTTTTATTTGCTCTTTTAAAATATTTTATTCAGGTAGCCTCAGTGTTATAGGTAAATAAAACTTCATTCAAATATATTTGCACCATTCAGTTACATTGTGCTACTATAACTCAATAGTCCCAATGTATTGGGTGCAGAACTAAAAAAAAAAAAAAAAGTCTGGTAATATGGGGTCAGATTTATTCTTTTTGTTCGCAATATGCAAACAATACAGTATATGTAGGTGGAGTATGCATGTGCATACATTTGTGCGTGTCTACATGTGTGCTTGTATCAGTGCTTGGCCCTTTAAAAGGTTCCTGCGGGGCCGAGGGGGAAGAGAAGATAACGGGAGCAGACATTATTTGCTTCTGTCATGTCGGCTTAGCATCAGGCCCCACACACTGTGGTCCACTTATACATGGACGCCAAGTGAGTGTACCTGAACTCGTCTCACACACACACACTTACATATGCGCTGAAATGTGCGTCTTGACACGTGCGTCGACCTTTCTTGCTCCCACACATCAAGAACACACACACTTGTCCTCTTTTAGGTCGAGGTCTTGACGTATTTTCACATTTCTGACTCCATGTTGCATCATGGCTCGAGCCAAATATTCTGTATCAAATATGTACAGTTTCAATGTTAGTCTTATTGTGAGCATACATGCTTCTTAGGGAAGTATACACGCATACGTACTTGTGCAGGCTCTTTAGGATGCAAACATTAATGAGTAGCTTGTGTGTGTGTGTGTTAGTGACGAGAAGGCAGGCATTCAGGTTCCACAGTCAGTCAGGCAGCATCACATCAGGCAGGCCTCAGTCACGGCCCCCCAGGGGGAGCCTGCCTACTGTGGGCACAAGCCGTGATGATTGTCCCCGCTGTGCACAACGCACATGCGCACAAACTATACGCAGATGTGCAGTCTCGCAAACACACATGTAGCTTTTTTATATGTACAATAAACGTGTCTACAGAGTAAAACTCATTAAAAAAAATGCAGGTGCAAACGTTACACGCATCAGTCATTACTCACAATGGAACATATTACATGCAGTCTGTTTTGCATAAACACAGTACACACACATAGTGCCCCTCTCTACAGCCCCACGTGCACACACACACACATGTATAGGCTCATGTACGCGTGCAAAGACACAGCTGAGTAATGCATAATGGGTAAGGCTTCAAATAAGCATGACAGTCCTTGCTGTCATCCTGATGGGTCATTTAACATGTAATTGAATCCTGCATGTCACTTGTATGATGTAGCGTCTTCAAACATGATCACCTAAAATGTAATAGTCACCGTCCAAAAACCTTCGGCATCAAGTCATCTTTGTACTCCCTCAGGCGGGAGTGTGCCTGAGCTTAAAGGCCTACTGAAAGCCACTACTAGCGACCACGCAGTCTGATAGTTTATATATCAATGATGAAATCTTAACATTGCAACACATGCCAATACGGCCGGGTTAACTTATAAAGTGACATTTTAAACTTCCCAGGAAACTTCCGCTTGAAAACGTCGCGGTATGATGACGTATGCGCGTGACGTCACGAGGTCAAGGGAAGTGTTTGGACCCAATTCAAATAGCTCTGTTTTCTTCGACAAAATTCCACAGTATTCTGGACATCTGTGTTGGTGAATCTTTTGCAATTTGTTTAATGGACAATGGAGACTGCAAATAAGAAAGTTGTAGGTGCGATCGGTGGAGCGGCGGACTACAGCAACACCAACACCAGGAGGTTGTGTTGTGTTTTGAGCAGGATAGCAGACGCACTACAGTGAGTAAGCCCGCCGCCGCATCTAAGTTAGCTTCTGTTTTTTTAGCTTCGCCAAGCTGAATATTATTAATCGTGTATTTACATGTTCATGGTTTAATAGTATTTTTGATCTTCTGTCTATCCATCCAGTCAGGTTTTTTTTAATTTAGTTTCTATCTGCATTTGAGACTAATGCTATCACGTTGGCTACGTAGCTAGGTTAGCTTCTATTTTTTTAGCTTCGAAAAGCTGAATATTATTATTTGTGTATTTACATGTTCATGGTTTAATAGTATTTTTGATCTTCTGTCTATCCATCCAGTCAGGGTTTTTTTTATTTAGTTACTATCTGCATTTGAGACTGCTATGCTATCACGTTGGCTACGTAGCTAGGTTAGCTTCTATTTTTTTAGCTTCGAAAAGCTGAATATTATTAATCGTGTATTTACATGTTCATGGTTTAATAGTATTTTTGATCTTCTGTCTATCCATCCAGTCAGGGTTTTTTTTTATTTAGTTTCTATCTGCATTTGAGACTGATGCTATCACGTTGGCTACGTAGCTAGGTTATCTTCTATTTTTTTAGCTTCGCAAAGCTGAATATTATTAATCGTGTATTTACATGTTCATGGTTTAATAGTATTTTTGATCTTCTGTCTATCCATCCAGTCAGGTTTTTTTTTATTTAGTTTCTATCTGCATTTGAGACTAATGCTATCACGTTGGCTACGTAGCTAGGTTAGCTTCTATTTTTTTAGCTTCGAAAAGCTGAATATTATTATTTGTGTATTTACATGTTCATGGTTTAATAGTATTTTTGATCTTCTGTCTATCCATCCAGTCAGGTTTTTTTTTAATTTAGTTACTATCTGCATTTGAGACTGCTATGCTATCACGTTGGCTACGTAGCTAGGTTAGCTTCTATTTTTTTAGCTTCGAAAAGCTGAATATTATTAATCGTGTATTTACATGTTCATGGTTTAATAGTATTTTTGATCTTCTGTCTATCCATCCAGTCAGGGTTTTTTTTAATTTAGTTACTATCTGCATTTGAGACTGCTATGCTATCACGTTGGCTACGTAGCTAGGTTAGCTTCTATTTTTTTTTAGCTTCGAAAAGCTGAATATTATTAATCGTGTATTTACATGTTCATGGTTTAATAGTATTTTTGATCTTCTGTCTATCCATCCAGTCAGGTTTTTTTTAAATTTAGTTACTATCTGCATTTGAGACTGCTATGCTATCACGTTGGCTACGTAGCTAGGTTAGCTTCTATTTTTTTAGCTTCGAAAAGCGGAATATTATTAATCGTGTATTTACATGTTCATGGTTTAATAGTATTTTTGATCTTCTGTCTATCCATCCAGTCAGGGTTTTTTTTAATTTAGTTTCTATCTGCATTTGAGACTGATGCTATCACGTTGGCTATGTAGCTAGGTTATCTTCTATTTTTTTTAGCTTCGCAAAGCTGAATATTATTAATCGTGTATTTACATGTTCATGGTTTAATAGTATTTTTGATCTTCTGTCTATCCATCCAGTCAGGGTTTTTTTTTTATTTAGTTACTATCTGCATTTGAGACTGCTATGCTATCACGTTGGCTATGTAGCTAGGTTAGCTTCTATTTTTTTAGCTTCGAAAAGCTGAATATTATTAATCGTGTATTTACATGTTCATGGTTTAATAGTATTTTTGATCGTCTGTCTATCCATCCAGTCAGGGTTTTTTTTAATTTAGTTTCTATCTGCATTTGAGACTGATGCTATCACGTTGGCTACGTAGCTAGGTTATCTTCTATTTTTTTAGCTTAGCAAAGCTGAATATTATTAATCGTGTATTTACATGTTCATGGTTTAATAGTATTTTTGATCTTCTGTCTGTCCATCCAGTCAGGGTTTTTTTTAATTTAGTTTTTATCTGCATTTGAGACTGATGCTATCACGTTGGCTACGTTGCTAGGTTAGCTTCTATTTTTTTTAGCTTCGCAAAGCTGAATATTATTAATCGTGTATTTACATGTTCAGTCACTGCGAATGTCCATTTCGCGTTCTCGACTCTCATTTTCAAGAGGATATAGTATCCGAGGTGGTTTAAAATACAAATCTGTGATCCACAATAGAAAAAGGAGAGAGTGTGGAATCCAATGAGCCAGCTTGTACCTAAGTTACGGTCAGAGCGAAAAAAGATACGTCCATCACTGCCTCTCAAGTCCTTCACTGTAACGTTCCTCATCTACGAATCTTTCATCCTCGCTCAAATTAATGGGGTAATCGTCACTTTCTCGGTCCGAATCTCTCTCGCTCCATTGTAAACAACGGGGAATTGTGAGGAATACTAGCTCCTGTGACGTCACGCTACTTCCGCTACAGGCAAGGCTTTTTTTATCAGCGAGCAAAAGTTGCGAACTTTATCGTTGATTTTCTCTACTAAATCCTTTCAGCAAAAATATGGCAATATCGCGAAATGATCAAGTATGACAAATAGAATGGATCTGCTATTCCCGTTTAAATAAAAAAAATTCATTTCAGTAGGCCTTTAAAAGTAATTTAACCTTGGCTCAGCACAATGGGGGGAAAAAAATATGTGTTCTTGATGATGGGGGATCAAACACTAACACCAATCATCCCTGTGCCATGTCTCTCAGGCTGAAACACGCTGCAGGGAGAGAAAAAATGAAGCAGGTTTTATGTGCTCTGAAGGCCTAAAAGCTCTTGCGTAAGAGACAAAGGGGAGAAGAGAGGGGCAGACGGAGTTATAGATAGCAATAAGTCAAGTGATAAACTGCATGTGGATGCAAGGGTTGATTTTGGATAGAAAGACAGAGGCAAGCAATAAAAGGATGGAGGGGTTTCAAGTCGCTCCAAGATTGTAAGATAAAAGATACTGGTGAGTAGGGATGATACTCGAAACCGGTTTTCCCGGTTGTTTGATAAGAAAAGAACCGAGTCCTCGGACTCGAATCCCTTTTTGAGAACCGGTACCCGTTATTGAGACCACTATAATAAAGAAAAAGAGTTGGTTCTTTATTCGAATCCCGTCCCGACCAGAAATGCTCCGTGGGACATCACAAGAAATGACGTCACGTAGCTCAGTCATTAAGCGCAGATAGCGAAAGCAGGAAAACAACGGACCGGAAAAAGCGCTCCAAGGTGTAAAAAAGTTCAAAACAAAAGGTATAATCCAACGAATAACTTTACTGAGAGATTTGAGCAGGGTACAAACACATGACGAACACTTTTACGACCAACCGGAAACATAGCAACCAGGCTAGCAACGCACCTTCTTTACGGCAGCTGTCGCAACGTTCTTACAGCAACCGCAGCACATACATATATATACAACATATATCTCCTTTTTTTAACTTTTGTTTTTCTTTCCTTGTAAACAAAACAAAATCACACTGTATATGTGTTGTCTGTCTAATTATAAATAATGCAGACGAGGCGTGTTGGCTGAGTTCTTGACGTTTACTTTCACAGCGTGCTCATAACCTCATTCTTAGCTGCCGGTGTTGTACCGAAATCTGTTACCCATCGGAATTTGTAACTCCATTGGGTGATGTTCCCATTGCGTTTGTTTGATGGTTAAACGGCAAGCCCAAAGAGGAGGAGAAGAAGAACGCTTGCGTAAATGGCGTAAACTATCCTTAATGCTGAAACGTCAGTTGTCGGAATTTCAGCATGAATAAATGACACATATTCTGGAAATCAATGACTTACTTTCATTATAGTATGAGTCCATTGTATCACATTGTATGACAACTGACGTTCCAGAATATGTGTAATTTATTAATGCTGAAATTCTGACAACTGACGTTTCAGCATTAAGGATAGTTTACGCCATTTACGCAAGCGTTCTTTTTCTCCTCCTCCTTGGGCTTGCCGTTTAACCATCAAACAAACACCATGGAAACATCGCCCCCTGGAGTTACAAATTCCGATAGGTAACAGATTTCGGTACAACACCGGCATGACGACATGCAACAACACTTTTCGATGCTACCGCGCATGCTCGTCACTCCCGTTGCATGCTGGGTAGTGTAGTTGTTATTTTCCCTAGCTCATAACATCACATCTTTCCCCCTATAAAGAAAGATTTTAACTCAATAAAGTTTATTTCTTTTTTTAGCTTTAACTTTTCATTTTTTAGCATTGTAACCACATTTGCAAACAACTTTTCTCTTCATAGAATTTTCTTTCAATAAAGAAATAAAGTGCAAAAATGTCAAAGCATCATAACAAACAGTTATGTCAAATAGCAGCAGAAGTGCACTTTTTGGAGAGCTGTATTATTTTCAGTTTTGTGCCCAAGGGACTGATTTTATTTAACACTATATTATTATTTATACACATATAGTGATCACAGAGACAGATTGTTTTTGTGTTACTGTATATATTTGTTTTTCTGAAAAATCCCACTTAATATACTTTGGGTAACAACAGTCAATATTTATTTATTTTATTTTATTTTTTAGGGGGGTAACAGTCAATATTTATTTATTTATTAGATTTTATTTTTTTCTTATATAACAAAAGTGAGCTTTTGTTAAACCAAATATTGTGTGTTTTTTTACCATATACAACAACCTATCTGGACTCCATAAGAGAATCGATAAGGAATCGGGTCGATAAGAGGATTCAATAATGGGCTCGAACTCGATAATTTCTTATCAAACATCATCCCTACTGGTGAGTAGTATTTGAGCAACTGTGGGAGTACCGAAACATGCCTTTTAAAATTGAGCACTGTGTGGGGGACATACAGTATATCTGCACATTACAACAGTCAAACCAGCCTCACTAATCCACTAATTGCCTTAAAGCTTACATGACCACGGCTGGATTATAACACCCTTTTGCATGGGATGTAGCTAATAAGGGTCACCCTTCGTACTTTAATTCTTTGCAGGACCCCCGATTGGCCATTGTATTAAAAAAAAAAAAAAAAAATTTATTTGAATATAAATTTGGTGAAAAAATTCAACTCATAAACGTTAAAGTGTAAAAAATATTAAAGATGTAATTTTTTTTTGCACAATACTGCCACCTGGTTAGTTTTTACCCTGTATTAACAACACATTAAGTTTCTTTCTGTAGAAAGTGAAGATGAGAAATAACTCAAGTTTTAGTGATCTGTACTTTATTTCTAATGGACTGCTAATGAGACTAAAAATCCAGGCAATGTTACAATTTTCCATGCCAACAAAGCAAGTATGCCTGAAAGAAAATAGTTGAACGTGTAGTTAGGCTCCACTTTTCAAAATGCTAATTTACATTGGATTAGCCATAGATTTCTTACTAATTATCATTAGTAATTTTACATGGCGATTTCAACACCTAAATGCGGTAATGAAAACTACATTTAAGATGCACGTTGCCATCAAACAGCTGGTGTGTATCGAGTACAATATTTACAGTGTTAACACTTTTTAGGGCGCAACAAAAGACTAGATTTAGCTTAATGGCAAAGACGGCAACACACTCTAATGTCTTGTAATTGGAACTGCATGCAAAATCTACTACAGGTCATTTGTTCTATTAAGTATCCATAATACAAACGTAGATGGCCTTTTTGACATGTTATATAGCAGGGATGCATTCAGCTTCCCATAGCTGATTCTTCTTTATACTGGAAGGTAGCAGAGAGTGACTCAACGCAGAATATGCAGGTCACAGAAAAACTTTTAAATGTTCATAAAAACATAGGATAAAGACTGTATAAAAACTAAATGAAACACAAAGTAAAACGACCTAGAGCTATTGGATTTTATCCTGGAATTTGTTATTTGGCAGATTCAAATTTTCATGTTGTCTCGCAGCAAATTTAGCTTGGCTTCATTTTTGACTCACATTTGAATGCTTTACTGCTACTTAGTCTAATGTGGGAGTGATGTCGATTGGAATGCCTGCTTTGGACTATTCTGCCCTTTCCATCCAGGTTTCAAAGATATTCACTGACTGCTGCACACTATTTGTCAAATACTTTGGTTCATGCAAAGTTGTATTGTTTAAAATAGAGCCCAGATGGTCAACTGCAATTTTCCATTCATGGAGTCCATCATTGTAAAACCGCCACTTCTGTTGAGCAAAGTAATTATTCTTAGTAAGGATAAATAAACCATATTTTCTAAAAATCTTCCGAACTGAGTTTTCTGCTTTTGAATACGATCATTCATGAGTGAGATTGGCCAATACCAATACCGATCACACATATAAAATGTTCATTTCTCCATTTATTTATGGTGTGTGCTATTGACAGTTTAACAATATCAACACCATAATTAAACTAGTACCTTATTCCCTTTTAATACAAACTATTGTTTGCGCAAAACAGGAACAAAATAGTACACAATAACTAGATACAAGTAAAAACTGCTCTACTACTAATTGAAATCTTTTGGTTTTTGCTCTCAAAGTCCTACTGTGTAAGGGAATTATTCCTTGAGTTTGAAAACATGAACAAAAACAACAAAACCAGATTTTGAGACCAAAAATATTGGCTTAATCACTCTAGTATCGATCATATACTAATACTACCCTTGGTATCGACGCCACCAATTTATGGATCGATCTGCCCTCCAGCTTACTGTCTCATGCAACATGGTTCTAGACTTATTAAAGTTGACAAAACACTTATTTCTTGTTGTTACAACAGCTATCTTAGCGGTTAGTGTGGATGTTAGCATGGTTGCTCCCAGCTTGCTCTCGATGTGTAACATGTTTAGCCTCATCCTCCACTGATAATGTTACATGAAATTATACTTAAGGCACTAAGAAATGCAGTTTGTTTGCTAAAACGGAGGTGCTCATTATTAGTTTAGGGGAGCGGCTCCACACTGAATGGAGACACATACAGTAATTAGCTGCTGGCTGTTTTTTAGCCTGGGAATTAAAAATAAATACAGCCTCAGCCTGAGGGAATTCGCGTTAAAAGGCATTAATTGGCAATGCCGATCACATACTTGACAATAATCGCACTGCTAGCATTAGTCACATACAGTAGTTTGATAATTTTGGCTAACTTGCACTGTCTGTAGCGGATAGTTGTTGGCAGAATGCAGAAATTTATTTTAAGATGTGTAGCGAAGCCTGATTTATTTTTTTTACATTTTTTTGAGTGGGTGTGTATAGACAGGGCGTGATCATTTAGCTAGGGTATGGTATCCTGTTGATGTGGAAGAAGGTTTTTCCCCTTTTGACATTGTGAATACCCGAAACAAGGAGCAGAAGCAAAACATGTCACTGTGGGGCATTTCAGCTGTTGGGGTGACCACCAGGATACAGAGATGGTAGGCAAAGTCCAGAAGAAAAGGTCATTTAATTAATTACCGGGCAGAAGTAAATGATATTCAGTAGGTTGTGCAAACGGCAAAGTGAGACATGAACATAAGACAGTTGAACCAGCGTCGAGGGACAGGCGGCCCTGGAAGATAAATTATTTTGATTGGCAATCAGGGACAGGTGAGCCTCTTTTTTGCCAACCAGGAATAAGTGAGGAGAATAGGACTCAGAAGTCAAGTCACTGCAAAACAAAACAAAACAGGAAGTGAAACAAAAGTAAGGGTGCGGGACAAGAAGAAGAAAAAGAACGATAAAACAACAGCAAACCAAAAAACTTATAGACCGACAAAAAATGAAGTGAAGAAAATAATAGCTTTTTCTCATGTTTTGCATAAAAGGGGATCTTTGATAGGCATTTTACCTAGACATTGTGGACAATTATGTGTCCAACTCTGGGGGAACAATTTGGTGGCGGCCCCTTTTTAATTTTTTTAAAAATGTGTTTTATTAATCAGAACAACAAAATAATACACAATAATACAATAATAATACAATTCCAATTCCAAAACCAAACCCGGCCCAGCAACAAGCATAGCAATCAACAGAGCAATTGAGAGGACACACAAACATGACACAAAACAATCCACAAGTAATCAAACAAAAATTAATAACATAGCAGTGATTAGAAATCCCTCATTTATATTATCATCACAGCCATTTATAAAAAAATAAAATAAAAACATTCAAAAATGAACAATAGTGTCACAGTGGCTTACACTTGCATCACATCACATAAGCTTGACAACACATTGTGTCCACTATTTTCCACAAAGATTAAATAAGTCATATTTTAAGTTAATTTAATAGTTAAAACAAATTTAAATATTGGATCCCATTCCAATATATGACTCATTATTATCTAAACTAAATGCAGTTTGTTTCTACTGATATCATCTCCATTGCTTGTGTATGTATCAGTATGAGTTGGACTATCAACATGTATCCATTTTTAAAATATTATTGTTTTTGTTATGATGCATATTGAAAGAAATGCATTTTTACTCTTTGATGACACGTTGCACCCTTTTATGTTGCAGCATACTCGTTATCCAGTTCACAGTCTTAAGTGGAAATGACAATAAGGCACATTTTAAAGGACAACATGGTCAAACATTGTCTTCATCTGATGCAGAAGGAATCTCCCTCATTAGATTCTGGTCATTAAAGGCCTACTGAAAGCCACTACTAGCGACCACGCAGTCTGATAGTTTATATATCAATGATGAAATCTTAACATTGCAACACATGCCAATACGGCCGGGTTAACTTATAAAGTGACATTTTAAATTTCCCACCACACTTCCGGTTGAAAAACTCCTTTGGATATGATTTATGCGCGTGACGTCACAAAATCCACGGAAGTGGTTGTACCCCATCGGACCCGATAGAAAAGCCTCTTGTTTTCTTCGACAAAATTCCACAGTATTCTGGACATCTGTGTTGGTGAATCTTTTGCAATTTGTTTAATGAACAATGGAGGCTGCAAAGAAGAACGTTGTAGGTGGGATCGATCGGTGTATTAGCGGCTAAGTACAATACTTACAGCAACACAACAAGGACTACTTACTACGCCTAGCCGATGCTTGCCGCCAAACCCACGGATGAAGTCCTTCGTCGCGCCGTTGATCGCTGGAACGCAGGTGAGCACACCTGTTGATGGGAAGATGAGGGCTGGCTGGCGTAGGTGGAGCGCTAATGTTTTATCATAGTTCTGTGAGGTCCGGTTGCTAAGTTGCTAAATTAGCCTTAGCGTCGTTAGCAACAGCATAGTTAAGCCTTACCAGGCTGAGAATTTTTAACCGTGTAGTTACATGTACATGGTTTAATAGTATTGTTGATCTTCTGTCTATCCTTCCAGTCAGGGGTTTATTTCTTTTGTTTCTATCTTCATTTGAGAACGATGCTATCACATTAGCTCAGTAGCTAAGTGTGTCACCGATGTATTGTCGCGGAGATAAAAGTCACTTTAAATGTCCATTTCGCGTGCTCGACTCTCATTTTCAAGAGGATATAGTATCCCAGGTGGTTTAAAATACAAATCCGTGATCCACAATAGAAAAAGGAGAGAGTGTGGAATCCAATGAGCCAGCTTGTACCTAAGTTACGGTCAGAGCGAAAAAAGATACGTCCATCACTGCCTCTCAAGTCCTTCACTGTAACGTTCCTCATCTACGAATCTTTCATCCTCGCTCAAATTAATGGGGTAATCGTCACTTTCTCGGTCCGAATCTCTCTCGCTCCATTGTAAACAACGGGGAATTGTGAGGAATACTAGCTCCTGTGACGTCACGCTACTTCCGCTACAGGCAAGGCTTTTTTTTTTATCAGCGAGCAAAAGTTGCGAACTTTATCGTCGATTTTCTCTACTAAATACTTTCAGCAAAAATATGGCAATATCGCGAAATGATCAAGTATGACACATAGAATGGATCTGCTATCCCCGTTTAAATAAAAAAAATAAATTTCAGTAGGCATTTAAGGTCATCTATCCAACTGGGAATGGTTCATTCCAAGGGCTCCACCCGCCAGTTCACTTTAAAAAAAAAATCCGGCTGTGACTAAAAATAGACTAGAGTCTCAGTCATAGTTGGGAGAGTCAAAGATGTATACAAATGTCTGTGGGCAACTTCCTGGTGGAGGTCAAGGACGGAAGCTAATGGAAGGAGCAGGAGACAAGCGTGGTCGCCATGACAACGCTGCCAAGTTGTCAGTGCGGTTTAAACTCGGGAGTAAAATGTAAATGATACTCCCCAAAAGAGGTCTACTTTAAGCATGTGCTACCCTCTCCATGTTTATCATATATTTAAGTAAACATATGGTTGATAATAAAGGAATAATGAACCAAATAAAACAGGAATTGAAATGTGTTCCACCAAAATGAGTAATCCTTACATGGGTGCATCCGTGAGTACGTGCCTGAACGCTTTAAAATAGCCTCCAGTTCTCTGTTAGTGAATTAAGCGACAAAAGTGTTGGCAGAACAGAACAGATATCACCATGACAACCTCTCCGCCTGATTGCTGTGTGATGTGATTTCTACAAGGTTCCTTTTCTGATCTTCTGCTTCTTGACTTGGTGCTGCGAGGCAAAGCAGCAGAACATTTCAACCTACAGTCTGCCTAAACAATTTATACTAATCCTCGCCACCATGATGGAAAATAAACAATGTTTTTTCCAAGTATCACTGACTGACTAGAGGAAAACGAGTGGCCACACACACACTTCTACTGTAGCTGGACGACACTAGGACCAAACCACTAAAGCTTTAATGTAAATTAGGGGGGATTGATCCAGATGTCGGTACTATAGCTTCCTAGTATAATATCAGTATATAAATGATACTAAAGTGTCTGGTTTTTATTATCAACAAACTTTTTTTTGTTGTTTGTTATTGTTTTTAAATTCAGGGAACATTTCACTGGACACAGGAAGGCTTTGATTTAATTGGGGAACCAATTGTAATTTTTGCTTCAAGTTATTGTGCGCCAGCCAGTTTATTTTGTTATAAATAAATCTATGTATCATCTACTGCAGTGTTTTTCAACCTTTTTTGAGCCAAGGCACATTTTTGGCGTTGAAAATATCCGGAGGCACACCACCAGCAGAAATCATTAAAAAAACGAAACTCAGTTGACAGTAAAAAGTTGTTGTCGCAATTGTTGGATATGACTTTAAACCATAACCAAGCATGCATCACTATAGCTCTTGTCTCAAAGTAGGTGTACTGTCACCACCTGTCACTTCACGCCATTTTTTGCTGTTTTCCTGTGTGTAGTGTTTTGGTTCTTGTCTTGCGCTCCTATTTTGGTGGCTTTTTCTCTTTTTTTTGGTATTGTCATGTCATCTTTGGATGTACATTGTGGACGCCGTCTTAGCTCCACAGTAAGTCTTTGCTGTCATCCAGCATTCTGTTTTTGTTTACTTTGTAGGCACTTCAGTTTTAGTTTCGTTTTGCTTAGCCTTCCCTAAGCTTCAATGCCTTTTCTTAGGGGCACTCACCTTTTGTTTATTTTTGGTTTAAGCATTAGACACCTTCATACCTACACGCTGCCTCCTGCCGTTTCCGACATCTACAAAGCAATTAGCTACCTGCTGCCACCTACTGATATGGAGGAGTATTACACGGTTACTCTGCCGAGCTCTAGACAGCACCGACACTCAACAACAACACTTAATTTGCAGACTATTATTACTGGTTTGCAAAAAATATTTTTCAACCAAATAGGTGAAATTAGATGATCTCCCACGGCACACTAGACTTTATCTCACGGCACACAGTGGTTGAAAAACACTGATCTACTGTAATACCACAAATTTAACGTGTCATTCATCAATAGTGACAAATTCCAAATCTAATAAGATAAGCATGATAAAAAACGTGTTGTTGTGTTTACTTTTAGTTACAGTTGTTACGGAAAGTATTCAGACCCTTTGTTTTATTGCAGCCATTTGCTAAAATCAAAAAGTTATTTTATTTCCCTCAATTTTCACTGAGCACCCCATTTTGACAGAAAACCGAATAGTAGACAATTTTGCAAATTTTTTAAAACAAAACTGAAATTTCACATGGTCATACGTTTTCAGACTCTTTGCTCAGTATTGAGTAGAAGCACCCTTTTGAGCTAGTATAGCCACAACTCTTCTTGGAAATGATGCAACAAGTTTTACACACCTGGATTTGGGGATTCTCTAAAATTCTTCCTTGCAAATCCTCTCCAGTTCCTTCCGGTTGAATGGTGAACGTTGGTGGACAGCCATTTTCAGGTCTCTCTAAAGATGCTCAATTGGGTTTAGGTCAGGTTTATCCAATCACATACAATGATTTTTTTTACAAGGCCCCGCCTTCTGAAATACATCTTCTATTGAGAAGTCCCAGATCCTTGTGTAGAGCTCAGCGAACTACAAGGATCTGGCGAGAGTCCGGTTAGTATTGAGTGTACATAAATAAGGAATAAATTAAACGTATTTGATTTTAAGCAAATGGCTGCAATGAAACAGAGTGAAAAAATTAAAAGGGCCTGAATACTTTCCAAACCCACTGTACTTGCTATAAAACATTTTCACTTCTATAATATATTGTTACAGTAATGCATCAATACTCAAATTCGGATCGGAATTTGAGGTTAAAAAATCAGGGGCCGTGCTTATCAAGCTTCTTAGAGTGCCATTTTACACTTAAGTCCTGAGAATTTGCGAAATTTAGTCCTACTCTCAAACTTAAGAATAAAAGCTTTTTATCAACGTTCTTAAGTCTAAGAATCACTCCTACTCTCCACGATATTTAAGAGACCTTCAGAGGTGTCTTAAATGGTTAGGAGTTGCCAGCAGGGGATGGCACTGAGGCGAGAGAGACGTGCGCGAACATTTAGGGAACGGAACAATGTTTTGTTTTATTTTGATGACGAGCAGCTGATCAAACGGTATCGTTTAGACAGAGCGGATATTATTTTTGTCACAGATTTAATACTTTTCGATTCCTTGTTGATTTCTGCATGTGTCTGCAGTGGGCTAGTATATATAGAGCCACCCACACCAGTTTCAAATGAGTTGCCTAATGAATGAATTGGAAAGAAAATGTTATGACAGTAGCGTATGTGTGTGGCCGTGAGGTGAGTGACGTCAGTGAGTGTGTGGGCGAGAGAAGAGAGGGAGCGGTAGCGTGAGTGCCGGCGGGGACTAGTTTGTTTTGTATTATTTTGTAGTTTATTGTCAAAATATACACTCCCATTGTCCACTTAAATATTTCCAAGATATTTCTTTATTCTTAGACAACCGATTCCCTTCCGTGATTGGTCATTTCTATGGACACAGAAATGACGTCACCTAAAATTCCGTTTACGGCACATAGTAATGTCGTAATTCAGCTCTGAGTGTGACACTTAAGATTCAGTCCTACACTTCGCTGAAAGTGTGAGTAAGACGCTTGATAACTAACTTTTAAGTGCAGCTTTCAGCGAAGAATTTATTTACTCTTAAGTCAACTCTTAGCGGACTTCTTAGGAGTAATTCTAAGAAGCTTGATAAGTACGGCCCCAGATCACCATCGAAAGCCAAAAATGTTGATCAGAACATCTGATACTTATCAAATTGTTCTGTTGGTATATTACTAACAAAAAATGGTCTAACACAAAAAAAATGGATCTTGCTATATTTTAGGTTCTGCACTGTTCAGATGGCTGAAATGTATGCGGTTATGACCACATGACCATGTGGTCAAAGGTCAGATAAATCTCACGATGGGTTCTGCAAACCACTTATTCTAAACAAGTAAATAATTACTCAAGTTTCAGCAATTATTTCTAAAAAAAAAATTGGGAAAACTTTTGGAAATATTTTGTAGGATATCTGACCCGAGATGTCAAAGGCTGTGTCCACATTTGCCATGCTGTTATTTCTCAATGTCAGAGCACAATGTCCATTTTTGCAACTACTTACAGGTTTCTCTCCCTGCTAATCACTGATTTTTTCTTCATTCTGGGACTAAAAACTGTCATTTTTTTTTAACTTTCCAAAAAGCATTCTCCGTTATTTATGGGGAGGGGAAAGCTTCAAGATTGTTGGTGACATTTTCCTCAGGTAGAAGGAAGACGATGACCTTTTTCTTCTGTGACTGCAGGTGCCAAAAAGCTGGTCAACCGGGCCGTGCTGTGGTACGTGCCCTGCTCTCTGCAGAATGTCGACAAGATCATGGAGGTGCCGCCCATCAAGGTACGTAGAAAACGTGTGCCACTCTGACTGTAACACACAACTTTGGCATTTTACCAGCCTTTTCTCCGTCATGAAGAGAAGGCATTAATTACGTTTGTAATAAGAGCGGCTGTCTGGTCAAAAAAATAATGTCAAATGCACATTTGAATTCCACTGTGAGACATTCTAACTCCATTTAGTTGATTTAGAATTAGTAGTGTGTGTGTTGCTGATGTTCCTTTGAATGTATTATAAATGTATGTGTAGTATGAGAGCAGCGAACAAGAGGAGGAGGGTCGAAAGCGCTACGAGGCTCAGAAGGCAGGGAGAATGAAAACCAAGGAAAGGATTGAAGAAGTTGTGCCGCCTCCAAAGCAACCAGGTAACTTAAAAGAAACCACAATAAATTCCCAAAAAATAAAGAATGTACTGTGGTACTGATATTTTCTTTAGTAATTTGCTCCAAAAGTTAAGTCGAAAACTGAATTGTACAAAAATGTTACTATTTTTTCATACAAGATTTAATGTAAACTAAATCCAATGTGAAATACATATAAATCACAAATGAAATGGATAAACAAACATTTTACATTTATTTGACCTTTAATTGAATAATCTTGTTGACGAAGACGCCAGAAAGGGAGGGAATCGTACTTTGCTACAAGTTCTTTCTTGAACTCAACAGTTTGCCCCTTTATCCAAATGCTTTTACTTGCAACTTTCTTTGGCCCCAAGATGGCTTATTTTGCATCCCATTTTCTACCGCTTGTCCCTCTCGAGGTCGCGGTCATATTCAATATAAGAAGAAAAAGCACAGAGACTGACTTTTGAAACTTTTATTAGTAGATTGCACAGTACAGTACATATTCCGTACAATTGACCACTAAATGGTAACACCCGAATAAGTTTTTCAACTTGTTTAAGTCGGGGTCCACGTAAATCAATTCATGGTCACTGATGCGAAGGATTCTCTAGGTCAGGGGTGTCAAACGTATGGCCCGTGGGCCGGATCAGGCCCCCGAACAGGTTTTATCCGGCCCGCGGGATAAGTTTGCTAAATATAAAAATGAGCCAAAATTTTGGAATGAAAGAAACCGCCGTTCTAAATGTGTCCACTAGATGTCACAATAGCAATTCTTTGTATCATTGGGGATGATGCTACATATGTAAAAAAAAAAAGAAGTAACCACATGATGTGAGTGCACCAGTCCAGGAAAATGATCAAACTACATGAATAACATGATTTTGATATTATTTTTTTTACCTTGATAGATTGAAAATCAACACCAATGATTTGACTGATGAATATTATCACATAATTTATTCAGAAAGTATAAATAATGACAAATAAAGATAGAATACTGTTAACCACAACATGTAAGTGTAAAAAAAACCCCAACAACATTATGATTTGTACATTTTCAGAATGTGCTTGTTCTATTTAAAAAAAAAAGAAAACAATCTGAAGTTGTCTTTATTTTTAAGTTATCGTGCCGTGATTTTACCAGTCCGGCCCACTTGGGAGTAGATTTTCCTCCATGTGGCCCCCGATCTAAAATGAGTTTGACACCCCTGCTCTAGGTACTCGATTCCACAAAATGATGCGCATGCAATCTGATTAGTTTGTTATGCACAATGTTTGACCGTACGATAGTTGAGACGGTATTGAAAACCAATGCAAAAATGTAGTTAAAATTTTCATCAAAAAGTGGGTTTATGAAAACCGCAGTACCATTCTTTAATGAATTATTGAAATTTCATTGTAATCTTTTAAACAGAGGATGCATGAAAGGGTATAGCATGCTGTCTCCGTCATGCAGCTCATAAGCAATTTTGACAATTTTAGCGTGGACAAGATTTATATTAGTTGTTCATTTTGATTGCAGAAAAACACACAGTCGGATACAGCCAGTCCAGTCTGATCCATCTGGTTGGTCCTTGTGACTGCACCCTACATGACTACGTGCACGGAGGTGAGGCCATTCGCGTCACTCATTCTTTTACAGCCTTTACCATTCTTGCAAGCATGCTAGTTTTGTGAAAAGATCATTTAGAATCAACTCAAGGGGATTTAGCCGGAAACCACAGGAGCTACAGAATGCAACAAGTGTGTGGTAATTATGTTGTTGTTGTTCGTAATGTGGGAACTCATCTCACAGTTGTTATTTTCCCCTGGTGGAACTCTGTTTACAAAATACACTCACAACCAACAAGGACTTGTGAAAATATTTGAAAACACACATTTGAGGCAAATTGTAAATGTCTCCACCAAGCACGAATACCGCATGCCGGAGACATTTCTCACACACAGAAGCTTTGTAGATAAGTGACGCATGGGCAAGAACCGATGAAATGTTGGTGCAGGTCTAGATAAAGGTGCAAATAGAAGAGTTTACTTTCACCTTATGTCATTATACTTGCCCTTCAACAATGTGCAATTCTTGGAAATGATGCACGGTCTCTTATGCCCGCAACGTCCCCCGCATGTTTTAGCTAATTAGCGTCATTTTCACCAATCAAATTAGTCTCCGAGCAGCGTTTAAACTCGCACGTCAATTGTCTTATCAAAACTTACGTTTGTTTCTTGTGTAGACGAAGCAGATACAACAACATGTAACAATAATCTTTATTGCTCAAACAACAAAATTGTCATTGTGACACATAGCTCAGACCTATGTCTGGTTCCTGTCCACAACGCTAAGCCTTCTGGGCAATGTAGTTTATAAACAATTATTAACACACTGGCATTCTGACTTCCTACTATGCACGTATTCATTTACATTTTATCTATCCAGGGTAAGACAATGAAGATCAGGGGCCGTACTTATCAAGCTTCTTAGAGTGCCATTTTACACTTAAGTCCTGAGATTTTTTTGATGACGAGCAGCTGATCAAACGGTATCGTTTAGACAGAGCGGATATTATTTTTGTCACAGATTTAATACTTTTCGATTCCTTGTTGATTTCTGCATGTGTCTGCAGTGGGCTAGTATATATAGAGCCACCCACACCAGTTTCAAATTAGTTGCCTAATTAATGAATTGGAAAGAGAATGTTATGACAGTAGCGTATGTGTGTGGCCGTGAGGTGAGTGACGTCAGTGAGTGTGTGGGCGAGAGAAGAGAGGGAGCGGTAGCGTGAGTGCCGGCGGGGACTAGTTTGTTTTGTATTATTTTGTAGTTTATTGTCAAAATATACACTCCCATTGTCCACTTCAATATTTCCAAGATATTTCTTTATTCTTAGACAACGGATTCCCTTCCGTGATTGGTCATTTCTATGGACACGGAAATGACGTCACCTAAAATTGCGTTTACGGCACATAGTAATGTCGTAATTCAGCTCTGAGTGTGACACTTAAGATTCAGTCCTACACTTCGCTGAAAGTGTGAGTAAGACGCTTGATAACTAACTTTTAAGTGCAGCTTTCAGCAAATAATTTATTTACTCTTAAGTCAACTCTTAGCAGACTTCTTAGGAGTAATTCTAAGAAGCTTGATAAGTACGGCCCCAGATTCTCATTTTTAATGCTAACCGAGCAAAGAAGCAGCATTTATCTAAGATGAGATGTTGAAGTGTGATGATAATCTCTCATCGTCTTTCATTTACCAACAAAAACTACAGCTATAGATCACTCAACAGTTCACAAATGCTCTTAATGTTCGAGGATAAATGTGTTGAAACTAGGGCTGTCATAGTTAACGCATTAACTAGAAGTTCCTTTTAACGGCGCGATTAATTTGAGTTAACTATGAACAAACTGATTAATCGCGATTAAAAATTTTAATTGTTTGATAGCCCTAGTTGAAACATAAATGAATGGTTAAGATAGATAAACACTTTCCAAATGTGTAAATAAGCACAGATAATGTCTTATGACAGCCTGCTCCATCGTCCACAGATTGCGGATATTTTTGGTGGTGTTTCTTTTTGTAATTGTGATTAATTATTATTATTACGAGTTAAAGAACTAAAACACTACAGTAATTTGCCAATGAGCTCTGAGTGTTAGTCGCTGGGCGATCGTTGTTTGCAACGTGACCCTAAGATGCAGGGGACAACAGAGGGCGTGCAGGTAAAAAGTATGTTTAATGACAAAGCAAAAGCTATAGTGCAGCTGGGAAGTGCACTAGAAGTATAGGGAAAGCTATACAGGAACAAAGTTGAACAGACCAAAAGCACACTACACAGATTACAAAGTAATGATGCAGCCCTGTTCAACCTACTGGCATATACTGTATATAGCAGGTTGATTGGCAACCAGGCACATGTCTGTATAGAGTGCAAATCAGAGACAGGTGAGGGAGGCAGTGCTCAAGACAGAGGTGCAGTGACAGGAAATAGAAACCAAAATAAGAGCGCTGGGCAGGAAGAGACTCAGAACACAGGAAGTTTATACCAAAACCAAAATAGTCATCAAGTATCATGACACTGGGTATGTGCTTTTACTGCCATCCAGTGTTTACTTTTAAGTTTGTGTGGTAATAAACGAGTAAAACATCATTACAGAAGGGCTGCAACTAACGATTAATTTGATAATCGATTAATCTGTCGATTATTACTTCGATTAATCGATTAATAATCGGATAAAAGAGACAAACTAAATTGCTATCCTTTCCAGTATTTTATTGGAAAAAAAAAAAGAATACTGGCACCACACTTATTTTGATTATTGTTTCTCAGCTGTTTGTACATGTTGCAGTTTATGAATAAAGGTTTATTTAAAAAAAAATAAAAAAAATAAATAAATAAATAAATAAATTGCCTCTGCGCATGCGCATAGCATGGATCCAACGAATCGATGACTAAATTAATCGCCAACTATTTTTATAATCGATCTTAATCGATTTAATCGATTAGTTGTTGCAGCCCTACATTACAGTATTTGTTTTCCAATTACAAAGCTCAATTAGCACTCATTGGATGCTATTCCAACTCTAATCATCCAGAAATAGCCATAATGGCGTCTGTACGCGTACACAAAGGCTCCTATTTTATAGGACAGTAGTCTATTTATTTCAATTGTTAGTTTTCTCTTTATTACCTGTTGTGTAATTTATTTTTACCCCATATTTGTTCCCACTACCGCACCTTAAATTGGTGTCCTTAATCTCGTTATATGCAAATATAATGACAATAAAGTCCATTCTATTCTATTCTATTCTATTCCCTTTTATGCCCGTTTGCTAATGGCGTAACTAAAACGTACTGCATTGATAACATATTCATCAAAAAATAAGCCTTTAAAACATTGCAACTTTCGTTGCAACTTTCTAAAAAAGCTGCCGCGAATTTAGACATTTTAGGCCGCAACAATCACAAAAAATCTGTGAAATCCCGGAAGGACTGAATATAGCTTGCTTGCATTAGGGTCCAGTGAGGCAGTGACCCACCAGACCCGAGCTGTGATGAAAAAGCTTGTTGTGCATGCAATATGTTTTGTTGCCACCTACAGTACCGGAGCTGAGGTGCATCATCAGGCATGTCATGATTTTTCAATTAAATGAAATGTACAGCCTTGTTGGAGGTCTGTCTACACCAGTGGTTCTTAACCTGGGTTCGATCGAACCCTAGGGGTTCGGTGAGTCGACCTCAGGGGTTCGGCGGAGCCTCCACCGCGGAGGTCAAGACACACCCGACTCATCGTGTAAATACAACTTTTCCCTATCGGCGTATTATGGATACCCCCAAACAATGTTCCCTCTAATTTTCCATACGCGTGAGCAAACGCAAAAACTCCTTGAGCATTCAGTGGAGCACATGTGAGCGACGTCAGACGTGCACATTCACTGTGGCCACACCAGCAGCACACCTGTCCCAAACCTGACTAAATAACAAGTTCAATGTTTTATTATTATAATCAAATGACAGCAGTCATTTCCATGAGATTATTTTCTAATATAAGTGTTTTGGCCCACTTACAATGACAATAACAAAACATATTGTTTTTTCAGGAGCTGTGTACTAGTATTTTATGTCTGGGTGGAGGTCCTGCTTTGGAAATAATTTGTAGCCCTTTCAGATATCGCATTTAGTTCCCACTTAAACATTCACATGTTGCACAATGAGATGTAAACATGGGATCATGCGTACATTCCAGTAACTTTCTCACTGTAAAATATATCTTTATTAGTATTTCTTTAATATAATAACATAATTTCATGATTAATATTTATAAATTAAGATTAAAAAATTAAGAAAAAAAATATTTTATTTTTCACTAAAGAAGGGTTCGGTGAATAAGCATATGAAACTGGTGGGGTTCGGTACCTCATACAAGTCTAAGAACCACTGGTCTACACTCTACTATATTGCTCATGCACAAATTACTCCACTTGCCACAATTTTTTTTAATGATAATTCCTATCTTGCATGATAGAAATACAACACACGGACTTGAAATGAGCCACGCAGTCAATAATGTTGTTGTAATGCAGTGTTGAAGCATGGATTTGAGCATGCACTAAGATACTTTAATGCACCGGTAAGGAATACAAAATAGAAAACATTTGCAACTATACAGTTACCTTGAGACTTATTGGTTGTAGTTATGTTCCGACATTTAAAATTTAAAGTCTCTCCCCATAGCTGCTTTAATACTTACTCCAGGTGCTGAAAGATGCTGCCGACAACTGACTAATGACCGTTTTGGCAGCTGTAACTCAGTTTGGCAGGGCTTGGCTTTGGACTCCTGAGCTGTGGATTTAAGACCAGCTGCTGACGGGTTATTGCTGGATTGATGGATTGGCTTTCAGCTCAGAAATCAATAAAGTATAGAAATAATATAACATTTGGACAAATATATAGCACTCGGCGACAGCATGACACTCATGGTGTATTTTATGATGATGAGCTCACTTTTATACGCCGATAATGGCAGAGGCTGCCACCTTGCCCAGTCTAAAACCCTCTTTCCTATAAGTGGACCTGTTTCTAATGTCATGTAAATCAATGTCATTTCAGAAATATCAGTTAACTTAAGTACTGTATTAAATGGGTCCTATAAGTCCACAGCTTAAAGGCCTACTGAAATGAATTTTTTTTATTTAAACGGGGATAGCAGATCTATTCTATGTGTCATACTTGATCATTTCGCGATATTGCCATATTTTTGCTGAAAGGATTTAGTATAGAACAACGACGATAAAGATTGCAACTTTTGGTATCTGATAAAAAAAAGGCTTGCCCCTACCGGAAGTAGCGTGACGTAGTCAGTTGAACATATACGCAAAGTTCCCTATTGTTTACAATGATGGCCGCATGAAGTGAGAGAGATTCGGACCGAGAAAGCGACAATTTCCCCATTAATTTGAGCGAGGATGAAAGATTTGTGGATGAGTAAAGTGCAAGTGAAGGACTAGTGGGGAGTTGAAGCTATTCAGATAGGGAAGATGCTGTGAGAGCCGGGGGTGACCTGATATTCAGCTGGGAATGACTACAACAGTAAATAAACACAAGACATATATATACTCTATTAGCCACAACACAACCAGGCTTATATTTAATATGCCACAAATTAATCCTGCATAAAAACACCTGCGTGTTTGTTATGCTAGCTCCTAGCTCCTCTGCTAGCTCCTAGCTCCATAGAACACGCCAATACAATTCAAACACCTGATCAACACACACAATCACTCAGCCCAAAAGACCGTTCACCTAACCCAAGGTTCATAAAGCGTATATATTTTTAAAAAGTTACGTACGTGACGCGCACATACGGTCAAGCTATCAAATGTTTAGCAGCCAAGGCTGCATACTCACGGTACCTGATATTCAGCTGGGAATGACTACAACAGTAAATAAACACAAGACATATATATACTCTATTAGCCACAACACAACCAGGCTTATATTTAATATGCCACAAAGGAATCCTGCATAAAAACACCTGCGTGTTTGTTATGCTAGCTCCTAGCTCTTATGCTAGCTCCTAGCTCCATAGAACACGCCAATGCAATTCAAACACCTGATCAACACACACAATCACTCAGCCCAAAAGACCGTTCACCTAACCCAAGGTTCATAAAGCTTATATATTTTAAAAAAGTTACGTACATACGCAAAAAAAAGTTGCGCACATACGGTCAAGCGATCAAATGTTTAGAAGCCAAAGCTGCATACTCACAGTAGCACGTCTGCGTCTTTGTCATCCAAATCAAAGTAATCCTGGTAAGAGTCTGTGTTGTCCCAGTTCTCTACAGGCGTCTGTGTATCGAAGTCAAAAGTCCTCCTGGTTAGAGTCTCTGTTATCCGAGTTCTTCCATCTTGACTGCATCTTTCGGGAATGTAAACAAAGAAGCGCCGGCTGTGTACTGTTGTTGCTGACTACGTTCGAAAAATACGTCCATTTCGCACCGACAACTTTCTTCTTTGCTTGCTCAGCTTCCTTCTCCATAATGCAATGAACATGATTGCAACAGATTCACGAACACAGATGTCCAGAATACTGTGGAATTATGAAATGAAAACAGAGCTTTTTCGTATTGGCTTCAATGTGGAAGGCATACCCGTGTTCGCCGGGCTACGTCACGCGCATACGTCATCCTCAGAGGCGTTTCGAACCGGAAGTTTAGCGGCAAATTTAAAATGTCACTTTATAAGTTAACCCGGCCGTATTGGCATGTGTTATAATGTTAAGATTTCATCATTGATATATAAACTATCAGACTGCGTGGTCAGTAGTAGTGGCTTTCAGTAGGCCTTTAAGAAAAAAATAATATCGAATATATTGATTTGAAGATATTATGTTTAATTTGACGCATTCCAGCATCAATATGTTGTCTGCAGTATTTATCTGACATCTTCGTCAGTCTCTTACAAGTAAAGCTACACAGAAGCGAGCATTGTCTCCGTTTAACTTTCAAGGCAGGAGCAGACTGAACCCACAGCTCTTTTAGTTGCGTGGATGTCCCTCAGGGGCAAGATGAAGCCCAAACACCCGCAGAGAAGAAGGGAATTGGGATGAATCTCAAAGGAGGTTGAAGAGAGAAAGCTGAATGGATGGAATGAACTAAAAAAAAACTGCATGGAAAATAGTAATAGAACACCTGGTCAAAACTGTACATCTATACAGGAAATGAAAATTTCTGCTAAATCAGCTCCAGATCGTTTAACTGAATTTGCGCTATTTGAGTCCCCAGGAGAAAATAAAACCAAATAAATATCTGTAAAAAAAATTTTTTTATCAGTGTTTTGCACATTTATCCGATTGCATATTTGATGAGTACAATTTAAAATATATATTTTCACAGCCTTGAACACTGTAAACCGTACCTTGTTTTACCTAAAATTACACTATAACATGAAATATTGTGTAAATTCTTCAGAATTATTATTATTATTATTTTTTTTTACATATATGTGTTACTCTTTATTCCAACTATACTTTTAGAATAGGAAAAGGAGTTTGAAGCTTGTTTTTTCACTCAGTCCTATTACCCTAAAGTAGAGGTGTTCAAAGTGCGGCGTGGGGGCCAAATGGCCCACAGCTAATTTTCAATGGCCTGCAGGACATTTTAAAAATACTATTACAAAAAAAAAAACTGGAACAGAAGAGCAAATAGGTGAAATGTAATGAGAACAAGTTGCAATGTTGACTGTAATATCACAAAGCTGCCATGTGGGCTGTTGTTTTTAAAACTGTCTTTGCTCAAAAAATAATGAATACAAATCAATGTTATGAATTATTGATCTATTTTAAGCTTCAATTACTTCACATCAAGTATTCCACTTTGAAATATTTTGTGTGGAAAATATCGCATATTTTGTGTTTGCTATATAAAAAACCAAGTTTTCAACACAATAAGTGCATTAAACAAACGTGAGAACTTAAAAAAAAACTAGAATCGACAAATAGATTTGAAGTTGGTCTAGAGATTTAAGTGTGGAAAGTAAAAAAATAAAAACAAAAATGTATGACTTATTTTTTTTCCCTTTTATGAGTGGGGCCTCTTTGGATCCCCAATAATTGTAATGTCATTGTTCAAAGAATACAATTGAATCAAAATCAATATTGTTATGAATATTTGAACTATTTAAGGCTTCAATTACTTCACAATAATAATCCACTTTGACATTTTTTGGGAGGAAAACATTTTTTGTTTTTGCCATAAAAAATAGATTTTCTTTGACAAAAAGAGCATAAAACTTTTTTCTTTTTTACTTCATATCATTATATAGACCTGAAGCTGTTATAGCGATGTAAGCGTTGAATAATAAGTTTGTAAAATAATAAATGATATGACATATTTTTATATTTCTAATATTTTGTTTTTTTATGACTGAGACCCAGCCGAGCCCCCGGGGCCAAACTTAAGGGGAGCCGTGAAGATAATAAAATCTTATATACAGTACAGGCCAAAAGTTTGGACACACCGTCTCATTCAATTGGTTTTCTTTATCTTCATAACTATAAACATTGTAGATTGTCACTGAAGGCATCAAAACTATGAATGTGGAGTTATGTACTTAACAAAAAAAGGTGAAATAACTGAAAACATGTTTTATATTCTCGTTTCTTCATAATAGCCACCCTTTGCTCTGATTACTGCTTTGCACACTCTTGGCATTCTCTCGATGAGGTTCAAGAGGTAGTCACCTGAAATGGTTTTCACTTCACAGGTGTGCTCGAAGCACACGTAGCTTGCATGACTGGCCGGCTGGCCCCTCCCCCTCCGAAGCATACGGCTGACTTTTACGTGCACCTCCAAAAATGTTCAACTTCGTGTCAGCTGTCATTTGGTCGTTTTTTTTAGTACATCATTTCCGGGATTTCTTTCCTGCCCCTCCACTGCCTTGTCTCATTAAGGCATTTTAAGGGTCACACAGCTCACTTTTGGGAACCTCTTGTCTGGTTTCATAGCAATATTGAAAATGATTAGTTCCAGCCACTAAGCTAATGGTTAACAAGAGTTGTGGTTGTCTACTAAGGAAAAACATTGCCCTCTTGCATTGTGTAAGAGGTTCTCTGCAGTCCATTGGAAGAGCAAAAGTAACAATTTATTTTGGAATTAGGACAGGCGATATCAATAAACAAAAAAAAAAATTGAAATAAAAATAAATATTTTTTGTTGATGTAATTTTTTAACTTTGAAAATTTTTTTTTTTTATTACGTAATGTGCTTAACGTTACCACCCTATTAGCATGAATGTCATGTGGCTATAATTCATGTAAAACTCACTTGTGATAATTACTTTCTGCACTCTTATGCAAATACGTTATTTTAGGCTTTGGATAATACACATTTTGTGTAGTTCTTCTATGTGTATATCCGATTGAGCGTTTAAATGAACATACATTTACATTTATTTTGAGGGACTTACAACAAGCTAATTGCACTGATTTGGTGGAATAGCCTTCCATTCTTCTGGAAAGACTTTCTAAATGTGTCTTTTGTCCAACAAGAACATTTTTGATGACCCCATCTGTCATAGGTTGTTGGCTCGTTGGCTCATGCACCAACTCTGTTGTAGTTGATCTATTTAATGGGGCTCTCACTAAAATCATCCAATCATGCCTTTTATGACAAAAATACTCCCACTTGGTGTTAAGTGCAGTTGCACAATACTGCATGTACCTTTTGGGTACATATTTGGTTTATTACAGTTTTAAGCAACATTTTTTGGCCCATGATTATGGGTGTATGTCGATATAGGTGACTATGGTATGCATTTAAAGGCCTACTGAAATTAATTTTTTTAATTTAAACGGGGATAGCAGATCCATTCTATGTGTCATACTTGATCATTTTGCGATATTGCCATATTTTTGATGAAAGGATTTAGTAGAGAACAACGATGATAAAGGTCGCAACTTTTGGTCGCTGATAAAAAAAAAGCCTTGCCTGTACCGGAAGTAGCGTGACGTCACCAGAGGAAGGACTCTTCACATTCTACCATTGTTTTCAATGGAGCGAGAGAGATTCGGACCGAGAATGCGACGATTACCCCATTAATTTGAGCGAGGATGAAAGATTCGTGGATGAGGAAAGTGAGAGTGAAGGACTAGAGAGGCAGTGCAGGACGTATCTTTTTTCGCTCTGACCGTAACTTAGGTACAAGGGTTCATTGGATTCCACACTTTCTCGTTTTTCTATTGTGGATCACGGATTTGTATTTTAAACCACCTCGGATACTATATCCTCTTGAAAATGAGAATCGAGAACGGGAAATGGAAATGGAAATGGACATTCACAGTGAGTTTTATCTCCACGACAATACATCGGCGAAGCTCTTTAGCTACTGAGCTAACGTGATAGCATCGGGCTCAAATGCAGATAGAAACAAAATTAATAAATCCCTGACTGGAAGGATAGACAGAAGATCAACAATACTATTAAACCATGGACATGTAACTACACGGTTAATAATTCCCAGCCTGGCAAAGCTTAACAATGCTGTTGCTAACGACGCCATTGAAGCTAACTTAGCAACCGGACCTCACAGAGCTATGATAAAAACATTAGCGCTCCACCTACGCCAGCCCTCATCTGCTCATCAACACCCGTGCTCACCTGCGTTCCAGCGATCGACGGAAGGAGAAAGGACTTCACCCAATCATCCGTGCGGTTGGCGGCTAGCGTCGGCTAGCGCTGGCTAGCGCCGGCTAGCGCCGGCTAGCGCGTCTGCTATCCAAGTAAGTCCTCCTGGTTGTGTTGCTACAGCCAGCCGCTAATACACCGATCCCACCTACAACTTTCTTCTTTGCAGTCTTCATTGTTCATTAAACAAATTGCAAAAGATTCACCAACACAGATGTCCAGAATACTGTGGAATTTTGAGATGAAAACAGAGCTTTTTTGTATTGGATTCAATGCGGTACCAATACTTCCGTTTATCTAGTGACGTCACGCGCATACGTCATCATACATAGACATTTTCAACCGGAAATTTAGCGGGAAATTTAAAATGTCACTTTATAAGTTAACCCGGCTGTATTGGCATGTGTTGCAATGTTAAGATTTCATCATTGATATATAAACTATCAGACTGCGTGGTCGGTAGTAGTGGCTTTCAGTAGGCCTTTAAATAAATAACCATTTGTTCAAATGTGTGGATTTGCTCCTGGGATAGATGTAAAAATGCCAGAACAGGAAGGAAAGGAAAAGAAAGGAAGGGGAAAGAGCGAGCAAAGGCAGCACAAATAAATGTTGCACATGTCACGCTTGGCTTTTTAATTTGAAGAACTTGCTCAGACATCTGTCCAATTAAGAATGAACTGTGGAACAAGCATGCAGGTCATTTATAATCCACACACACACACGCACGCACGCACGCACGCACACACACACACACACACACACACACACACACACACACACACTACATGCTATTGCTCATTAGGAAACATTCCCCGTTGCTCGTTCTAGCCTTATTTTGTTTACATAAGCAGGAGTCCTGTCCTTCTTCCTCCTCTTTCTTCATGACTTGCTTGAGAGAATTGACTTCTACTTGACAATACAAACTAATCATTTTCCGTATATGTTTCCCCTTCGCGCTGTGTAAATGTGACCTACTTGGCTGCAGCCTAAGGAGACGTAGAGCACATGCACAAACACAGGAACCACATGTGAACAGCCTAATAGCAAACACACTCTCTCTAAAGTTCAATCTCCAGTCGGGTCGCTTCATACGACAGCATCCATCCAAATAGTGACGTTCAACTTCTGTTCGTAGGGCCTTTGCCTTTTCTTCTATTTGTAATGATTTCAACTGTGTGAGGTATAATAATGATATTGCTGGGTTGCAGTCACGTGACCTTGAGGCACTTCCTGGCTTCACATATTGGTCAGCGTCCACGTGCAACCCAGCAATTACACCCGATGGTCAATGTTCCCTCTAATTTTTCATGTGTGTGAGCAAACGCACAAACTCCCCGAGCATTCAGTGGAGCCCATGTGAGCAACATCACACGTGCACACTGTGGCCACACCAGCAGCACACCTGTCCCAAACCTGACATCATAACAATTTAAATGTTTTATTAAAATTATTTTCTGATATAAGTGATTTTGCCCCCTTACAATGACAATAACAAAAAAACATGTTTTTTCATGACCTATGTCAGGGGTGGGCAATTAATTTTTACCGGGGGCCGCATGAGCAACCCGAGCACTGCTGGAGGGCCACATCGACAATATTTCAATTAAATTTTGCTCAATATTATTTTTGATGTATACCGTAAGATAAATAATAATAATAATTAATAATAATAGTAATACTTCAACATAGTGTGTGTAACAGCATTCCATGACTAATATAAATAAATTAACATTAATAATAAATGACAGTAAAATAAGCACACGTATGACTGAGGAGTCATAGTGTAACTTTGTGTGGTGTTTGAGTTGTCCGACTTTTTGTGTGGCCTTAAACGCAGCAGTGATTTAGTGCTATGCGTGTTGGTGACAGATGACAAGTTGCTTTTGGCCTGGTTTGTACGGCAGAAAATGACTAGTTTTTCGAGATAGAATTGTTTTACTCATGTTTTTGGTGTGGTTATGTCCGAATATAAACAGTTTTGCTCAATAAAGTGATCGATATAATTCCTGTCCTCGAAGCATCTCGATAGAAGTTACAATAATTGAACGGTGTTCAATTGAACGGTGTTGACGAACACCGTTAGGGCCGCTTGTTGTCACTGTCACTCAAAGTTGCATTGCAAAATTACATAGAATAAATATGTTTATTTAGTTTGGAATTCAGATGGGATTTGATTTGGTGCGCGGCATATATTTGCTGCGCGCAGCAGACGCTTGAGCAGTGCGCAATTGCGCAGGCGCGCACCTTAGAGGGAACGTTGCTTGGCAGTCCATGTCTTGTTGAAAACACGCCATTCTTCATCAACTTTTCTCTTTTTAGCGTCTCGGGTGTAAACCGTGCATCACTTGTCGCTGCGTGTGCACCTTCACTCGCAGGTTACACACGGACACACGCCCATAAATAATACTTTTCAAAATAAAAGCAGCACAGTTGTGTTGCTCGCACGACATAGATGTTTTTTCAACTTTATTTTGTAATTAATGATTGCAGCTGTTCACATTCACTCACAATCACGCACACACATACGTCCATACGGAAAAAATACAAATAACGATTTTCAAAACAAACGCAGCACCGTTGTATTGCACACTCGACATAGATACTTTTTTAAATTGATTTTGTAATTTATAATTGGCCTCACGCGGGCCGGACAGGGACGCACAAAGGTCTGACCTATGTGCTAGTATTGTATGTCTGGCTGCGGGTCCTGCCTTTAAAAGAAATGTTACCCCTTTCAGAGATTACATTTAGTTCCTGTAACTTTCTGTCTGTAAAATACATCTTTTTATTAGCATTTATGAATCCTACTGACAACATTTCATGTATACTGTCCTTAGATTAACATCCTTAATAAATGGCAGTAAAATAAGCACACATGTGATTGAGGAGTCAGAGTGTTACAACCTGGCATTTACACATTGTGTGGCGTTGGGGTTGTCCGACTTTTTGTGTGGCCATAAACGCAGCACTGGCTAAGTGCCACGAGTGGTGTATTGGTGCAGGTGAGACAGAGCGAGCGGCTTCTGTTGATATGACGGATGACAAAGTTGGTTTAAGCCTGGTTTGTATGGCAGAAAATGACCAGTTTTTCTAGATACAAGTTTTTTTACTCATGTTTTTGGTGTGGTTTTTGCTCAATAAAGTGATTGATGGAATTCCTGTCCGTAAAGTGTCTCGACAGACGATAATTGAACTGTGTTGACAAAGATTGTTTTATTCATTGGGGCCACTCTTTTTGTCAGAGTTGCATTGCAAAATCATACAGAATAAAATGTAATGTGTTTATTTCGTTTAGAGTTCAGATGGGATTTTTGATTTTCTGCGCGGCACTAATTTGAGGGAACGTTGCCGATGGTACACATAATAATGTAAGATACACCATACACTGTGTATGAATGTTTGGTGGTGGTCTTCAGTCAGTCTACACCAGGGCAGCTGTGGCTACAAATGTAGCTTACAACCAACAATGTGTGAATGTGGAGTGAACAGGATAGGATAAGGGACTTTTTTTTAAAATCCTACATTGAGGAAATTATGCATAAGTCCACAAAAATAAGGTAAAAAACACATGAAAACAAGAGGGAAACGATAAAGAACACAAATAGAATGATGAGTTATCTATGAAGCGCTTTGAGTGTCTAAAAAAGCACTATATAAATCTAACCCAATATTATTTATTACAAACATATGCCAGGTGTGTTTAGCACTGAAGAGTAATTGTATAATAATATAGTGAAAAATATGCAAATGTCAGTTATTATAAACCCGTATCAGGAAATATGTTTTGTTTTTTTTAAAGTAAATTTAATGGTTAGGATACAGTCAGCGAGCTCTGGTCATTTAATTATTCATACTTGAACAGCACAATTATAATGACCTATTCCGGTAGGCACAGTGGAAAATAGTCATGTTTAGATTACATTTAATTTGAGCATGAAAATAAATAATACTCTACATCAGGGGTGTCAAACATGCAGAACAGGTTCAATCCGGCCCGCGAAATGAGTTTGCTAAGTGTAAAATTGAGCTTTCTTTTTTAAATGAAAGACACTGCTGTTCTAAAAGCGTCCATTGGGTGTCACAATAGCAATTCTGTTAGGCAAGCAGGTAGTTTATATTGGGGCGAGCAGGTATACCAAGCAAGAGGTAGACGGTAAAGCGGGGCTGCGACTCCTCCCCTTCTCGACCCAATGTAAAACAAACAGGAGTAAAATAAACAATTGGTGACCCCACTTCAAATGCTGCACGAGACACTGCACATTGATATAGTTCTGTGAAAATGATTTTCTTTTGTGCAAATTTAAAGAAAGTCAACAATGGAAATGACATATGAGGTAGTTGATATATAGAAGCGTTTTTATTTATGCTTCATTTTGTTTTTGTTCAATCATATATGGGCTGTGACTTACGGTTTAATTGCTTTGTAGAAACCGATTAAGTCTAATTTCATTGAGGTCTTCATGGTGTTTTTGAAACTGCACCAATTTTTTTCCTCAGAATTTTTTACCAACTTGACGTGTTTTGTCAAGAGGATTATTTGTGATATGTACATTTTCAGAATGTCCTTGTTCGGTTTTGGGCCAAAGTAAAACAAAGAAAACAATCTGAAGTTGTCGGAGTTGTATTTTTAAGTTATTATAATAATTATTATAATTTTTTTAAATCATGTATTGGAAAAAGATCATACTTATACTGTGCATCTTTGCATTACACCTTTACAATTTCTGTTCTTTATTTCATTCATGTCACCTTGGATGCTGTTGCTTTGCATAAGTATCTTACATGCAGAGTCTTTCTTACTGGGGTTAGTTTCGCGCAGCTTTCAGACACTATGAGTCCAAACAGACATGGGTAGAGAGGAAGTGTGTGGTAGCGTGTGGCATGTTCTCTTTTGGGGTTATTTTTGCTACTACCGTATTTTTCGGACTATAAATCGCTCCGGAGTATAAGTCGAACCGGCCGAAAATGCATAATAAAGAACGAAAAAAACGTATATAAGTCGCACTGGAGTAAAAGTTGCTGGGGAAATTTATTTGATAAAACCCAACACCAAGAATAGACATTTGAAAGGCAATTTAAAATACATAAAGACTAGTGAACAACAGGCTGAATAAGTGTACGTTATATGAGGCATAAATAACCAACTGAGAAGGTGCCTGGTATGTTAACGTAACATATTATGGTAAGAGTCATTCAAATAACTATAACATATAGAACATGCTATACGTTTACCAAACAATCTGTCACTCCTAATCGCTAAATCCCATGAAATCTTATACGTCTAGTCCAGGGGTCACCAATGCGGTGCCCGCGGGCACCAGGTCGCCCGTAAGGACCAGATGAGTAGCCCGCTGGCCTGTTCTAAAAATAGCTCAAATAGCAGCACTTACCAGTGAGCTGCCTCTATTTTTTAAATTTTATTTATTTACTAGCAAGCTGGTCTCGCTTTGCCCGACATTTTTAATTCTAAGAGAGACAAAACTCAAATAGAATTTGAAAATCCAAGAAAATATTTGAAAGACTTGGTCTCCACTAACAAGAAAGAAACAGATAACAGATTTGGTGTCCAGTTCAAAGTGTGACATTAATTATTTACAAATTTGAGAGTTGACTTTTGTATTTTACATGAGTTATTATTTGTACAAACATGGTGCAAAGTAATTCATGATTTGTTAAATAATGTTAGTGGCTAGCTAGTTAAAATGGGATATTGTGATTTCACAAGACTGTCTTAGAAGTAATCATTTGAAAATGTTCAATTTGAAAAATATAAAAATAAAGTGTTGCATATTGATATTTATCTGTTTCTATGTATATTTATTGTGAGAAATCATTAAGATGATCAGTGTTTCCACAAAGATAAATATCATTAATTATTAATAATAACATAGAGTTAAAGGTAAATTGAGCAAATTGGCTATTTCTGGCAATTTATTGAAGTGTGTATCAAACTGGTAGCCCTTCGCATTAATCAGTACCCAAGAAGTAGCTCTTGCTTTCAAAAAGGTTGGTGACCCCTGATCTAGTCTCTTACCTGAATGAGCTAAATAATATTATTTGATATTTTACGGCAATGTGTTAATAATTTCACACATAAGTCGCTCCTGAGTATAAGTCGCACTATGAAAAAAACTGCGACTTATAGTCCGAAAAATACGGTAGTCAAATTTTTCGTCAAGGTCTTGTATGGGGATCTGATGAGATTGTGTAGGTGTACCTAATAGTGTGGCCAGTGAGTGTGTGCATAATACAGAAGCAGCTGAAACCTCAAGAGACTGCTCAACATATTAACAAACAAGATCCCTCATTATTTATTGATAATGCATGCACACACGGCTTGGTGGCAGTAATATACACAATTTTGACAAAAAGTCAAGAGAAACACAAATCCATGAGTGCTATCCTCCATCTGCTCATTAACTGCACCGACAGAGTTTGGGATGAAGTCCAGAGTCAGTATTGGAAACATTTTAGACCCTCAAACAAAGTCAGCGTCCCTCCAACCTGCACTTGTTGTACTTTTGTCTTTCCTTTGCTGCGTGTTCACAGGCATTCTCTACATTAATCCTGTACCCTCCCCACACCCCACACTTTGCCGTTCATGTTCTGAGGAAGCATACCAGCTGTTTCCATGGGAACGGCTGCTGATTTCCACAGGTGGACACAACTGTGCTGATTAAAATCTTAAGTATGCTGAGAAAAAGGCAGCAGATTGGCATTTCCTCATTTGTCCTGCATTTTGCTCACTCAAAATAAGACAGTGGCTTTAAAATGATTAGTGCAGTGGTACCTCAACTTAAAGTACCAGTAGTGTGGAAAAACAAGTTGACTCTATATTGAAGCTATTATCATATATATCTGATTTATGACACAAAAAAGTTTGAGAACCACTAAGAAAGTCTGATGACATTTACTGTCACAGTCAGTTCCGTTTAAAGGCCTACTGAAAGCCACTACTATCGACCACGCAGTCTGATAGTTTATATATCAATGATGAAATCTTAACGGGTTAACTTATAACGTGCAATTTTAAATTTCCCGCGAAACTTCCGGTTGAAAACGTCTATGTATGATGACGTTTGCGTGTGACGTCAATGGTTGAAACGGAAGTATTCGGACACATTGTATCTCAATACAAACAGCTCTGTTTTCATCGCAAAATTCCACAGTATTCTGGACATCTGTGTTGGTGAATCTTTTGCAATTTGTTTAATGAACAATGGAGACTGCAAAGAAGAAAGCTGTAGGTGGGATCGGTGTATTAGCGGCTGGCTGCAGCAACACAAGCAGGAGGACTTTGAGGATAGCAGACGCGCTATCCGATGCTAGCCGCCGACCGCATCGATGATCGGGTGAAGTCCTTCGTCGCGCCGTCGATCGCTGGAACGCAGGTGAGCACGGGTGTTGATGAGCAGATGAGGGCTGGCGTAGGTGGAGAGATAATGTTTTTATGATAGCTCTGACGAGGTCCCGTAGCTAAGTTAGCTTCAATGGCGTCGTTAGCAACAGCATTGCTAGGCTTCGACAGGCGGCACAGCATTAACCGTGTGGTTACAGGTCCAGTGTTTGGTTCGGTGTCTCCTGATAGTAGTATTGTTGATCTGCTGTCTATCCTTCCAGTCAGGGGCTTATTTCTTTTGTTTCTATCTGCATTTAAGCATGATGCTATCATGTTAGCTCCGTAGCTAAAGCATTTCGCCGATGTATTGTCGTGGAGATAAAAGTCACTGTGAATGTCCATTTCGCGTTCTCGACTCTCATTTTCAAGAGGATATAGTATCCGAGGTGGTTTAAAATACAAATCCGTGATCCACAATAGAAAAACGAGAGAGTGTGGAATCCAATGAGCCCTTTTACCTAAGTTACGGTCAGAGCAAAAAAAGATACGTCCTGCACTGCACTCTAGTCCTTCACTCTCACGTTCCTCATCCACGAATCTTTCATCCTGGCTCAAATTAATGGGGTAATTGTCGCTTTCTCGGTCCGAATCTCTCTCGCTGCTAATGTAAACAATGGGGAAATGTGAGGAGCCTTTCAACCTGCGACGTCACGCTACTTCCGGTACAGGCAAGGCTTTTTTTTATCAGCGACCAAAAGTTGCGAACTTTATCGTCGATGTTCTCTACTAAATCCTTTCAGCAAAAAAATATGGCAATATCGCGAAATGATCAAGTATGACACATAAAATGGATCTGCTATCCACGTTTAAATAAAAAAAATATCATTTCAGTAGGCCTTTAATGCTCTCACTCTTAACTTTCTTATCATAACAGAAAGTCTACATTATATCAGACCTATAGTACTGTAAACTCCGCACAAAAACAGAGGCTGTACTCCCCCTAAATGTGTGTGCAACGTGTTTACTTAAAGGCCTACTGAAATGAATTTTTTTTATTTAAACGGGGATAGCAGATCTATTCTATGTGTCATACTTGATCATTTTGCAATATTGCCATATTTTTGCTGAAAGGATTTAGTATAGAACAACGACGATAAAGATTGCAACTTTTGGTATCTGATAAAAAAAAGGCTTGCCCCTACCGGAAGTAGCGTGACGTAGTCAGTTGAACATATACGCAAAGTTCCCTATTGTTTACAATGATGGCCGCATGAAGTGAGAGAGATTCGGACCGAGAAAGCGACAATTTCCCCATTAATTTGAGCGAGGATGAAAGATTTGTGGATGAGTAAAGTGCAAGTGAAGGACTAGTGGGGAGTTGAAGCTATTCAGATAGGGAAGATGCTGTGAGAGCCGGGGGTGACCTGATATTCAGCTGGGAATGACTACAGCAGTAAATAAACACAAGACATATATATACTCTATTAGCCACAACACAACCAGGCTTATATTTAATATGCCACAAATTAATCCTGCATAAAAACACCTGTGTGTTTGTTACGCTAGCTCCTAGCTCCTCTGCTAGCTCCTAGCTCCATAGAACACGCCAATACAATTCAAACACCTGATCAACACACACAATCACTCAGCCCAAAAGACCGTTCACCTAACCTAAGGTTCATAAAGCTTATATATTTTTAAAAAGTTACGTACATACGCAAAAAAAAGTTGCGCACATACAGTCAAGCGATCAAATGTTTAGAAGCCAAAGCTGCATACTCACAGTAGCACGTCTGCGTCTTTGTCATCCAAATCAAAGTAATCCTGGTAAGAGTCTGTGTTGTCCCAGTTCTCTACAGGCGTCTGTGTATCGAAGTCAAAAGTCCTCCTGGTTAGAGTCTCTGTTATCCGAGTTCTTCCATCTTGACTGCATCTTTCGGGAATGTAAACAAAGAAGCGCCGGCTGTGTACTGTTGTGGCTGACTACGTTCGAAAAATACGTCCATTTCGCACCGACAACTTTCTTCTTTGCTTGCTCAGCTTCCTGCTCCATAATGCAATGAACATGATTGAAACAGATTCACGAACACAGATGTCCAGAATACTGTGGAATTATGAAATGAAAACAGAGCTTTTTCGTATTGGCTTCAATGTGGAAGGCATACCCGTGTTCGCCGGTCTACGTCACGCGCATACGTCATCCTCAGAGGCGTTTCGAACCGGAAGTTTAGCGGCAAATTTAAAATGTCACTTTATAAGTTAACCCGGCCGTATTGGCATGTGTTATAATGTTAAGATTTCATCATTGATATATAAACTATCAGACTGCGTGGTCGGTAGTAGTGGCTTTCAGTAGGCCTTTAATCCATAAGGTGAAATGTACGTAAAAACTGTTTATGAGTGTTTCCATAAGGATGTGGGTGGGTTACTGCCAGGCACGCTAATAATAACAACAGAAGCTGTTTCCATAGTTACCGCTCATTAGGAGGCGGTTTGATGCCGTCCACGATCAAAGCCCTTGCAGGGGAGTGGTTAAGAAGGTGTGCGGAGGGCAGGAACGGGAGCTTAAGAAGTGATTAAAGATTCCACTTGTTAATATGCTGAAGCTGATTCGCTGAAATCAAGAATAGGACTAACGTTAGCACAGCAGTTCATAAATAAGTTGATGGTGTTTTTTTCCACTACAGTAAGCAAAAATGTGCTTCTATCAATTATCCTAATTAATGAAGCCCAGGAGGCCATTTAACCGGTGGTGTCAAGACTGTGAGAGGTCACACAGTCTTTGGTTTCCCTCTTTTTCCATCACTGCCTCCCCCTTGCATCAGTGGGACCCTTGTTTAATTTAAATGGCTGGTTAAAATGAATAAAGCATGTTTATGGGCTGTAAAGGTCTTGCTCGTAGACTGCCTCTGTTGTTCTGCTGCCAGTGTTCCAAAATGAATGTTTAGATGTAGTGGGATGGTCACAAAGAATTTGATCAGAGAGGTATTCTGCCTTTTGGCAAACTGGGCGACTTGGTTACTAATTGGCCTTTTTTCTCCGTTTGGAGTGAGCGCTCTCTCCTCTACACAGACAGTGTCACCATGCTAGCCCTAACCCTTTCCATGCCCCCCTTCGTTTGTTCCCGCCCTACGGCAAAGGGAGTCATAGTGTGCCATGTCACCCTGTGAATGTGTAACGGCGGGCTAGTAGCTGTCTTGGCCTCCCTTGTCCTCATTTTCAGTCTCGCTTTGAGTTGTACCGTCAACCTTTTGCGTCGTCTTGATCGAGAGAGGATTTTGGTTCATACAGACACAGATATTTGTTTGTCAAGGACAGTTAGGACCTCCCCTTGTTGCATAAGTAAAACATGCATGCAACATGTCCTTCAAGGGAAGATAATATTGAATCTTAAGATGTTACCAGGAATTGCGTGTGAATGCTCCAATGCTGAAGTTGAACTGGAATGCTGACAGAATGTAGTATGAATGTAAGAATAGTTTGAATGTTGGAATAGTTTGAATGTCGAAGAGTTAGAATTTCCGAGAAAACCGGAATTTGGTTTGGAACTTGGGAAAGTGTTAGTTTGAATGTCCAGGATGAGTGGAATGGGTTAAAGTTTGAATGGTTTGGAAAGGTTGAAAAATGTGGGAATTGTGCAACTTGGAAAAATGTCCCATTCATTTCAATGGAAAAATTTTTGGAAATTTTGGGAAGGGTGGTATTTAAAAAAAAATTATTAGGAGCATGAATGTCCTGAATGAGCTGAATTGGTTGGTGTTAGAATTGTTTAGATCGGTCAATAAATGTTGAAGTAGGAAATGGTATTTGGGAATTTCGGGAAATTCCGGAATTTTTTTGAAAATGGTAAAAAACTTGAATGGTCTGATTGAGTTGAAATGGTTGGTGTTGGAATTTTTCAAATCGGTCGAGAAATGTTGAAGTAGTATCATGTTAAATTGAGAAATGGTATTACGGATTCGCTGGAATTTCGGGAAAACTGGGAATTTTTCCAGTTCAAAAAAACAACTTGGAGGAACATTAAGAGGTTTGTTTTGATGGTGGAACGGTTGAAATGCGTAGAAAAATGTGGAAGGAGTAGTCGCCAGAAAAAAGGGTGGAAATAGGGTTTTGGAAAACCAGGAATTCTGGAAAATCCTGGAATTTTTTTGAACTTGGAAAAAGGGTAGTTTGAATTTCCAGAATGGTGAAATGTGTTGAAGGTGGAATGGTTTGAATAGGTTGAAAAATGTGGAATTGGTGGAAGTTTGAAAAATGGCCAATTCATTTTAAATGGGAAAAATGTCCGGGAAAACCTGGAATTCTGGGAAATCTGGGATTTTTTTTAATTTTTCAAGGGAAAGCCTACGATTCCCGAATAGGCTGAACAGTTTGAAGTTGGAACGGTTTGAATCGGGTGAAAAATGTGGAAGGTAGAGCGCCATAATCTGGAGAAGAAGAAGAAGTTGAAAAAACCAAATGTGTGAATGCTTTGGAGCATTCACACAATTATGCAGGTGTCTGTCAAGATTTATCACTTGCATTAGGTGGCGACTTGTCCAGGGTGTACCCCGCCTTCCACCCGAATGCAGCTGAGATAGGGTCCAGCACCACCCGCGACCCCGAAAGGGACACGCGGTAGAAAATGGATGGGTGGATTAATATACAGTAAACCCATGCTGTCAAATTACAATGGAACCTCCACTAAAGTTCAGTTTGGAATTCAACCACTGTTTGTAGGAAAAGCCTCACAAGTTGCACAGTTAGGAAGTTGAAGAGTCAGCATGGTGATATAATGCAGTACATATTCAAATATCAGTTAAATACGTTAAATTAATAGTTAAATTAAATTAAATGTTAAATTAATACATTAAATTAAATTAATTAAATTAAATTAAATGTTAAATTAAAATGTTAAATTAATAGTTAAATATCAGTTAAAGAGCCCCTCTAATGCTGACAACATTGGCACTCATTTCATAGTTCTAGACCAGGGGTCGGCAACCCAAAACGTTGAAAGAGCCATATTTGACCAAAAATAAAAAATAAAAATCTGTCTGGAGCCGCAAAAAATTAAAAGCCTTATATACATGTTATAATGAAGGCAACACATGATGTGAGTGTCTAGATTAGCTATATTAGCCTACTATCAAAGGCTAACGCAAATCTTTGTTGACAGAAATGTTGTATTTAAATTTTTATTCTACACATTTTTGCAACATTGGAAATTATTAGTAAGATGGAGGCTTCTCACAGGATGACATCATTTCTGGAAATGACTGGCTCAGAATGGCCAAAGTTATAGATGTGTGTGTCCAAGTTTAAGGAAACGGCAGGCTGTCTTCTTCTAATGAATTTATTACCACCTTTGCAAGCTGGGTAATGTTTGCTGTGGTCTGGAACAACACGGCACACAAATAACTATAAGAACGGCAGCCAATTTTACATACAGATAATGTAAATATGAATGAAATACACAGAGGACATAAGTAAAGGAAATTAAATGAGCTCAAATATACCTACAAACGAGGCATAATGATGCCACACGTACATAGAGCTAGCCTAAATAGCATGTTAGCATCGAATAGCTTGCAGTCATGGATTGACCAAATATGCCTGATTAGCACTCCAACAAGTCAATAACATATTTTGTGCATTCACACACAGCATAAAACGTTTGGTGGACAAAATGAGAAACACGTCTTTCTGTGGCAGCACCGTAGAACGTTATACATGTAAACAAACTACGATGAGTTCAAGGATCGTTGAAATTAGTAGGACAAAACGGTGCTTGCCAAATGCTCTCATCTGTGAAGCATGTTTAATATAAAGAGTGGGATTTCTAACAATTAGGAAGGTTTGTGTCATGTTTGTTCTCCTACAGAAAATATATTAAAACAAAACATTTTTCCATTTTCACACATCTCTGAAAGAGGTCCACGGAGCTAAATACGGCTCTAGAGCCGCAGGTTGCTGACCCCAGTTCTAGACCTAAAAAGGATGTCTTCAGAAAAAATTCCCCCTTAAAGTGACACAGTAGTGTTTTAGGTTTGTTTTCTGGTGAGTCAAAGCACATTTTGGAATGCTCACTTTTAGCTCCAAAATGTGGGCGCGCCCTCATCAGCTTGCTGACGTTACCTTTAGAAAACTGGAGACATTTTCATATTGCGTAGTGTGTGTTTGGTAGCAGCTTTATCCCGAATCATGGTATTTTTACATAGAATTTGAAGAAATTAGCTAAATACCCTCGAGGAAAGAAAGACTGGGTTAGTACCTGTGAAAACATATTCTGTACATCAGGCTTTGCCACTTTTTGCCACGGTGGTCTCACCAGGACTTTGCGGCTCCTTCTTGGAGCAGACACACCAGTGGCTACATGATGGAGTGTAATAGTATTCATACACGTAAGTGTAGGTCCGCTGCACACAGGCGGCAGGGGACTTGTGCTTGACAAAATGCTGAAGATACTTTATTAATCTTCAAGAGAAATTCACATTTCCAGCAACTTTACAGGGGAGGGAATGCGGCATGCAAGGTTTAAAAAAAAAAAAAAGAGATTATATTACATTAGATTAGATTAGTTTATTTCAAAGGGGACAATGCAATTTCATAAAACACATGACTACACATGGTTAAAAAAGCCATAATTAGCCAGGAGGCTAGTTTTCATCTGTAGTCCCATGGCCATGATGTAAAAAAAGGCAGTACAATTACAATTTAAAAGAAAAAGAAAAGAAAGAGAGAGAAAAAGAAAAAAAGCACATAATACATATACAATATGATAAAAAATAAAATACAACATCAACACTAAATTGTCCCTAGTGTGTGAATGTGAGTGTGAATGTTGTCTGTCTATCTGTGTTGGCCCTGCCATGAGGTGGCGACTTGTCCAGTGTGTACCCCGCCTTCCACCCGAATGCAGCTGATATAGGCTCCAGCACCCCCCAGTGACCCCGAAAGGGAAAAGCGGTAGAAAATGGATGGATGGATCACAACATAACAGGCGTTGATAAGCCACATTTTAAAAAAATTTGTGGAGGCCTTGTAAATTGTAACCAGTTTAACCTCCTCAGGTACTGAGTTCCACACATTTGCGCTCCTTACTGACCAGGCCGACTTACTGAAAGTGCTCCCGCGCAGAGGAATATAACAGTCACCTCTGACAGAGCCTCGAGTGACACGCTCACGGATGTTTCTTTGGCTGATGAACTCTGCCAGAGGATCTGGGGCCAATCCATGCAGTACTTTATAGGTCAGTCTTAAGTCTGCAAATGTGTGAAGGCTGTCCCAGTTTAAAATACTGAATTTTTTTAGAATGGCACAGTGATGATAGTGCCTAGGTTTTTTATCCATAATTGCTTGTTTGTACTAGATTTCCAATGTTGTTTTTTTTAACTCTGACCAGCCTGAGACCAGCTGGTAAGGCAATGGTTGAAGTGGCTGAAAATCATGGAATGCAAATATAATTTTGCAGCTTCAGTTGACATTTCATTTCGAATTGCACGAAAATTTGCGTGATTAAACTTGATAATTTTACACAATTTGCCATTATGGGCTTTAAAGGAAAGCTCTGTATCTATTATTAACCCAATATATTTATATTGGCTGACAATTAAGAATGAAAAGTATCAAAAATGTCATAAGCTTAAAAAATACCAAGAATAATAGAATGAAAGTGTAGGCAAGGCGACGTGCATTCTTTTCATACATCTCATTTTTAACACTGGTCAACTTACATTGACACTTGCATGTCAGTTAAACTTGTTTAAAGGGGACTTAAAACAGGAATGGATTATTTTAATTGTAATTCTTATTGGACTCCCTGCTGTTTTTAAAATAAGAATACAACAGGGAGTTGATCAGTGGCACGGAATTTTGGAGAATTTGGAGGTTCCAATGTATTGCTTTAATTTGTGGTTGCCTTCTTGTTAACAGCTAACGTCTCCCATTATCTATTATTCTCTTATCTACCATTACCACCACTAGAAGAAACACACAACTTCTGCAAGATGTCTTAATAGGTAGCCATAATGGTGACACTAATGCCAGTCAAAAATGACTTGAATGTCAGTTGGAGTAGAACAGTATGTCCCCAATAAGTCTATTGGAGTGTTTCACAGTCAGGTTAGTCTGACCTGCTGTTCTAAACTGTGGGTACATTGTCACAAATAACTCAATTTCTTTTTTTATTTGGTTTCAATGTGGCACTCTGCCTTTGTAACTGCTGCAATGGGGAACATTAGAAAAGAAGCCAGTGACCTTGATGTGATGGGAACACACGATTTGGAGTCAGATGCGCAACCATAGTAAGGCTCTGATATCTGTATGTCTGTTGTCAATTTTAAGTTGTTTGCGAAGTAAAAAAATAAATGTGCTTGGATCTGCCAACACATGTACAGATGTGTTGGCATCTGTACATTAAGTGCATCTGAATTTTTACTTGCGTATGTTGTTTTCTGGATTGGAACCTACATCTATTTTTAGTAGGAAATCCATGTGACTTTTGTTACATAAGGCCCCTGGTCTGGTGAGGGTCCACATTGAAAGTGACATTGATGGAGGTCTTAATATGGGCCATGACCATCTTTGGAGTGAGGGCTCCTGGCCAATCGTCTTTCAGACCTGGCACTGTGGCGCTCTTTGGTACAGGAATAATGGCCGCTGTCTTCAAGCATAAATACAGCATATTATATACAGAATAATAATTAACACATTTTTTGGGACTTTAAAATTCAACAGTGCGCCTTGTAACCCGGTGCGCCTATTCCATCCATCCATTTTCTACCGCTTGTCCCTTTCGGGGTCGCAGGGGGTGCTGGAGCCTATCTCCGCTGCATTCGGGCAGTAAGTGGGGTACACCCTGGACAAGTCGCCACCTCATCACAGGGTCAACACAGATAGACAGACAACATTCACACTCACATTCACACTCTAGGGCCAATTTAGTGTTGCCAATCAACTTATCCCCAGGTGCATGTCTATGGAGGAGGGGGAGGAAGCCGGAGTTCCCGGAGGGAAGCCGGAGTTCCCAGAGGGAAGCCGGAGTTCCCGGAGGGAACCCACGCAGTCACGGGGAAAAACATGCAAACTCCACACAGAAAGATCCCGAGCCCGGGATTGAGCTCAGGACCTTCGTATTGTGAGGCACATGCACTAACTCTATTGTACGGATTAATTGTCGTTGTGAAGGAATTTTATTTATCAAGCCTGCTCAGTGGCCTTGTGGTTAGAGTGTCCGCCCTGAGATTGGTAGGTCGTGAGTTCAAACCCCGTTGGGACCCGTTACCTCCCTGCTTGGCACTCCGCATCAAGGGTTGGAATTGGGGGTTAAAATAATTCCCGAGCGCAGCCACTGCTGCTGCTCACTGCTTCCCTCACCTCCCAGGGGGTGAAACAAGGGGATGGGTCAAATGCAGAGGGTAATTTCACCAAACCTAGTGTGTGTGACTATCAGTGGTACTTTAACTTTATTTGGTAGATGGTGTAATGTTAAGTGTGACCAGTAGATGGCAAATAGATATGTGTGGACTGCAGGTTGACGCCTGTTCAATTAATGATGCCAGCAAGTGATCAAGTAAGCCCAGCACTTCGATGTTTCATTGAGACTATAGAACGTTACTGACATCCGTAATGTCCATTCCATCTCACCCCCACTCAGAGCCTCCCCACTGTGGAGGCCCTGAGTAGCTCCTTCAGCATTAGATTGTTGCATCCACAGCGCAAGAAGGAGCGCTATCGCAGGTCTTTTCTACCCACAGCCCTAAGACTTTACTACGCACTTATGTGATTACTATGATGTTTTTATTTTATTTTTATTTTTTTCGTGGTGTCCAATACCAATGTTAGTTTTTGTTGTTGTATTTTATCTTCTATGTATACATAATTAGTGAGCAATATTTAGTATTCATTACTATTTTTATTTTTCATTAGGCTTTACTTCTATTACTATACGTAAAAACCTGCACTGCAACAATGTAATTTCCACATTGTGAGATTAATATAAGTCTATTGTATCCTATTGCACACACAATCTAAAATCTGCCCAAAAATATTTTAGTACGACTTTGGTAAGCCATGAAGCTGGACCGCTTGATGGATTGTCGGTGCAATAATAATACCGTAGTCAGACGCGCTATGCTTCAACATACGGGTATTATTATGGTATGTGTGTATAAGGACCCCAAAATGGCAACTTTTAAAATACATATCTGCCGTTTTGTTCTGACCTATTTATGCAAAACCAAATGTTCTTGTTGTGTATTTGGGATCTGCATAAGTCCTGAAAATGTGCACGTGTCTGCCATTGTAGTCTGCCTCGTAGCAAATAAGCGCCTTCTTTTTCTCCATCCTCTTGTTGTGCGGCATTCATCCTTGCTGTTGCCATTTCTAATGTAAAGTAGCGCACAGTTCTAACTCCTATCTGTCAATGGACTCGCACTAGAAGCGCTAAAATGACCGGTACAACAAAGATGACGGGGAGAAGAGATGCTATCCAAGTGAAACCACGTAAATAAGACATGCCCACAAAACGGCGATCTTGAAGAAACGGTCAGAAAGCGGCTTGAAGACAGTCTGTAAAATATAATCTATGCAACATTTTGCCCAAAGAACCACCATTACATGTTATGTAGACCACATTGAAGGGTTTTTAATGTTGAAGAAAAAAAATCATAATATGACCTCTCAATGCGCCTTATGATCCGGTGCACCTTTTGTATGAAAATAGACCTGAATAGACTTGCTCATCAGCCTACAGTTTGAAAAATACTGTCAACTAATTGTATACCGTATTTTCCGGACTATAAGCCTCTACTTTTTTGCCAAGCTTTGAACCAAGCGATTTATACAAAGGTCTGGCTAATATATGGATGTTTCTTCGCTAACCGTGAAATGATGTAATGTATCAAGCAAAGAAATCAAACAATGTACTAAAATAATCATGTTCAAACTCAGTGTTTACAAAGCACAAGGTAAAACAATCGGGATAAACATCTTGAACCTTATTAAAAAAGGAGTAAATCATATTCATCTCATACAGGATGTATAAAGACATCAATTAATTTTCTTTTTGATTTGATTAGCCATTTTACTGCCATGTTACAGGAACCGTTTGGAAACAATTAAGCAATGTACTGTAAATAAACATTTACACAATATTTCTATGTAAATGTCTCATTTCAGAAAGTACCGGTATATATCTGCGGCTTATAGTCCGGTGCGGCTAATATATGAAAAAAAAACTTAGTGGGTGTGACTTATAGTCCGGAAAATACGGTAATATAAATCTATATAATGAAGTAAAACATTTATCATTATGAAATAAAATCCACAACAGGTTGTGTGTAAAACGTCGTAAAACATGTGCACAATTTTCATACATTGCATTGCCTCAATGCATACATTTCTCACAATTTGAGCAAAATTGACACACAATCACGACAATGTTACACTGTTCAGAACTCCAGTGTTTGTGAATGCTAGCCACAATGATAATGATGTATTGGTACCTGTGTCGAAAGTGATGGAGAAACATATGTGTGACTTTGTATACTTTACTTTGTTGGAACTGAGCATTGCTCTTGGCATGTTAAGGTTGTCAATTATTACATAACAAGGATCGGACTTGGTTAGTCTGTTGATACGTTATTTGTCATTTTCCCCTAATTTATGAGATGGACCTACTTTGTTTTTCAGTCTGGTTAGAGCTGTTTAAGTTCAGATTAGTGCCATTATGCTACCAAGTTTTGGTACTGGTGTGGCCCCTGGCCCCTAATGCATAGGCCAAGGGTGTCAAACTCATTTTAGCTCAGGGGCCAGATGGAGGAAAATATATTCAAGTGGGCCGTACTGGTAAAATCATGGCATGATAACCTAAAAATAAAGACAATGTCAGATTGTTTTCTTTGTTTAAAAATAGACCAAATCATAATGTTTTTTTTTTTTTTTTTTTTTTACACTTACATGTTGCGGTTAATAGTATTCTATTATTATTACGTCGTTTTTTTATACTTTCTGAATAAATGATGTAATAATGTTCATCAGTCAAATTGCTGGAGTTGAGCCTGGCAGAGTTTGAAAATGCTCCCATTGGTGTTCAGTTTTAAACTATGAAAAGATGAAATGAGTAATAATAACATCAAAATCTAATTACAGAATGTTATTAAAGGCCTACTGAAATGAATTTTTATTTATTTAAACGGGGATAGCAGATCCATTCTATGTGTCATACTTGATCATTTCGCGATATTGCCATATTTTTGCTGAAAGGATTTAGTAGAGAACATCGACGATAAAGTTCGCAACTTTTGGTCGCTCATAAAAAAAAGCCTTGCCTGTACCGGAAGTAGCGTGACCTCGCAGATTGAAAGGCTCCTCACATTTCCCCATTGTTTACACCAGCAGCGAGAGCGATTCGGACCGAGAAAGCGACGATTACCCCATTAATTTGAGCCAGGATGAAAGATTTGTGGATGAGGAACGTAAGAGTGAAGGACTAGAGTTCAGTGCAGGACGCATCTTTTATTGCTCTGACCGTAACTTAGGTACAAGCTGGCTCATTGGATTTCACACTCTCTCCTTTTTCTATTGTGGATCACGGATTTGTATTTTAAACCACCTCGGATACTATATCCTCTTGAAAATGAGAGTCGAGAACGCGAAATGGACATTCACAGTGACTTTTATCTCCACGACTATACATCGGCGAAGCACTTTAGCTACGGAGCTAGCGTGATAGCATCAGGCTTAACTGCAGATAGAAACAAAAGAAATAAACCCCTGACTGGAAGGATAGACAGAAAATCAACAATACTATTAAACCATGTACATGTAAATACACGGTTAATGCTTTCCAGCCTGGCGAAGCTTAACAATGCTGTTGCTAACGACGCCATTGAAGCTAACTTAGCAACAGGACCTCACAGAGCTATGCTAAAAACATTAGCTATCCACCTACGCCAGCCAGCCCTCATATGCTCATCAACACCCGTGCTCACCTGCGTTCCAGCGATCGACGGCGCGACGAAGGACTTCACCCGATCATCCGTGCGGTCTGCTATCCAAGTCAAAGTCCTCCTGGTTGCGTTGCTGCAGCCAGCCGCTAATACACCGATCCCACCTACAACTTTCTTCTTTGCAGTCTCCATTGTTCATTAAACAAATTGCAAAAGATTCACCAACACAGATGTCCAGAATACTGTGGAATTTTGAGATGAAAACAGAGCTGTTTGTATTGGATTCAATGGTGTCCGAATACTTCCGTTTCAACCATTGACGTCACGCGCATACGTCGTCGTACATAGACGTTTTCAACCGGAAGTTTAGCGGGACATTTAAAATGTCACTTTATAAGTTAACCCGGCCGTATTGGCATGTGTTGCAATGTTAAGATTTCATCATTGATATATAAACTAGTAGACTGCGTGGTCGGTAGTAGTGGCTTTCAGTAGGCCTTTAATGTATCTTACTCATTATCCTCAACCGATGTAACAACATCACGTTGTTTGTTCTTTACATATGTAGCATCATGTACAACTACATCTGAATTTGGAGTAATTTCATTAATCATACACGATGTTAGAAGGGGAAATGTAAAGATAATCAAAATCACATTTTCACTTCCGTGTAAGTACGTAGTGTCCAAACACGGAATTGTCGCCTCTATTCTCCCATTTTAACATGGCACATAGCTCCACCCCCTCTGAAGTCACGCGGCAGGGGATAGGTACAAATAATTAATATTGTGACATCCATTTAAAACAGCAGTTTCTTTCATTTAGAAATTTCCGCTCATTTTTATACTTAGCAAACTCATCTCACGGTCTGAATAAAAGCTTATTTGCGGGCTTGATGTGGCCCGCGGGCCTTACGTTTGACACCCCTGGCGTGGAGCCTCTTAGGTAGGGTGACGGAGGTTACATCAAGTGTACTTCTAGGAGTGTTTTTCAGTGTTTGTGATGCTGGCACAATCGTACATGCAGGATGTCTGCATGATATTTAAAGGGCATCCGGCAGAGTTTTGATGAGCTTAGAGGAGAGGACCGGACATTAAGAAGTGACATCAGAATCGGGAATGAAAATATTATGGACTGCACGGGAAATGAGAGGTGAAGGACGGTAGAAGGAAATTGAGGCAGCCGTTCCAAGATCTTTCTGACTGTAACTCCCACGAAAGCTTTATGGTCATTATTGACAAAATTGGAGTGGACGTCTCATCGATTTAGGCGAGAAACGTATCAGAGATATATCAAAATGTATTGCAAATCAACCTAGCAGGCCCACTTTTAGTTTGAGTGCTGCATTTTGGAGTAGGCAGCACATTCTTGTTTGTACTCCCACACATTGGGCAAAAAGCTGCAGAGTGCAGACGGTCTGAGCCAGAAAAAAAAGCCATCGCAGGCAGACTTATTGATTTTGTGTTACAAGTGGCATAATAGATGATGTCACTCAGCTAAAATACACCATAGATCATGGTCGCTATCCCAAGACACCATGCAAACGTGCAGAAGTTTATATTCATTACATTAGAGTCCCCTTATAGTACGCCCCTTTTCCTCTGCAGAGTTTGGCACTACTCTTCTTTCTATTGACGTGTTTCTCCTGTTTATAGTACCTGCTCAACTGAAGCCATGTGATCACTCACTCTGACATTTGAGCTTACGGCTATTAGTTTGCCTTGTTGTTGTTGGGATGGTGTTGATAAGGTAGAAACGGTCTTCTGGTAAATGTAGTGTCGAATGTTCAAATCCATCCCAGTCCCTGCTTTTGGGTCCTTGGGAAAGACACTAGACTTTCCTCCAGAAGGTCTTATCTTTGTCCATGTGATGTCTAATGAAACAAAAATTGAGCTGTTTGGCCACAATAACCAGCAATATGTTTGGAGGAGAAAAGGTGAGGCCTTTAATCCCAGGAACACCATTCATACCGTCAAGCATGGTGGTGGTAGTATTATGCTCTGGGCCTGTTTTGCTGCCAATGGAACTGGTGCTTTACAGAGAGTAAATGAGACAATGAAAAAGGAGGATTACCTCCAAGTTCTTCAGGACAACCTAAAATCATCAGCCCAGAGGTTGGGTCTTGTGCGCAGTTGGGTGTTCCAACAAGACAATGACCCCAAACACATGTCAAAAGTGGTAAAGGAATGACTAAATCGAGCTAGAATTAAGGTTTTAGAATGCCATTCCCAAAGTCCTGACTTAAACCCCATTGAGAACATGTGGACAATGCTGAAGAAGCAAGTCCATGTCAGAAAACCAACAAATGTAGCTGAACTGCACCAATTGTGTCAAGAGGAGTGGTCAAAAACTCAACCAGAAGCTTGCCAGAAGCTTGTGGATGGCTACCAAAAGCGCCTTATTGCAGTGAAACTTGCCAAGGGACATGTAAGCAAATATTAACATTGCTGTGTGTATACTTTTGACCCAGCACATTTGGTCACATTTTCAGTAGAGCCATAATATATTTATAAAAGAACCAAACTTCATGAATGTTTTTTGTGACAAACAAGTATGTGCTCCAATCACTCTATCACAAAAAAATAAGAATTGTAGAAATGATTGTAAACTCAAGACAGCCATGACATGATGTCCTTCACAAGTGTATATAAACTTTTGACCACGACTGTACCTAGAGGCAGTCTGGCTGAGTTCACTATGAGTGCTCGACTGCTTGTTTTCTCATATCTTGGGACAATTATCATTAGTTTATGGTATTTTGTTTTTTATTTACTGTCCAGCGCTCGTATTTTTGTTTCCATTTCCTGTTTGCCTCCTTTTGCCATCATTATTTTTGTCTGGGCAACGGCAATCAGAACACACCTGTGCCTGGTTGCCAATCAGGATGCTTTATATGCCAGCCCTGTCCTCTGGAGATTGGTCGACTTTTGTCATTTTACTTTGCATCATTGTGTTTGCTTTGTTCCTCGCCGTGTTGCTTTGTTCATAACTAAGATGTGCGTACGTTTACCTATGCTTCCTGTGCACTTCCCGGCTGCACTATTTATTTGTTTATGTTATTAAATACATTTTTACCTGCGTTCTGCCTGCCATCGCTGCTTCCTGGGTTCCAGACCAACACCACCAAACCTAGACTGTAACAAACATGCTTGAACTGAAGCAAGTCTGAAACCGGACTTGATGTCACATACAAAAAAGGTATCGAAATATGGCATCGTAGGATTATACTTGGATCGGTACGTTGTTGTACTGTTTCGTCTCCCTCACAAGTCACTTCACAAACTTCAGCTTCTCCAGAACTCTGCAGCCCGGATAATCACCAGAACCCCTTGAATCCAGCACATCACCCATGTTCTGCAGCAACTCCACTGGCTACCCATCAAACATCGTATCCACTTTAAAATAATTCTCCTCACTTTCAAAGCCATCCATAACCTCTCTCCATCTTATCTCTCTGACCTGATCCATGTCGCCACGCCCTCACGTTCCCTAAGATCCTCTTCATCCATCCATCTCACTGTCCCTTTAATTAAATTGTCCACCATGGGTGCCCGAGCTTTCAGCCGCTCTGCCCCACATCTTTGGAACTCTTTGCCACCAGACCTTCGTAACTTGGACTCAATATCCCTCTTCAAATCAAGACTCAAAACACACCTATTCCTGACTGCTTATTCATTGTAATCATCTTATCTTCTCTATCTTTGTTGTTGTTATTATTGTTGTTTTTATCCAATTTGATTTTATTGTTTTGATTTTGAGTGCCCAGAAAGGCGCCTTATAAATAAAATTGATTATTATTATTATTATTATTATTATTGTTATTATTACTAACCGACTTCAGTCGGTACCTATAAAAGTACCAAATTCTGTACGCATCTCTAATCATATGATGATGCCAAGCACTTTTGATGTTCTCCTTGTGCAGAAAAATTCCAAAAGAAAACGATTTCACTTGTATGTAACACGTGCTTTCTGCACGGCATCAATAGACAATGGTGTTTCTGTCAGAAATCCGCTAGCAGCTCTTTCACTTTGAGCAGTTGCACAGGCAAATAATGGAATTGCTGCGGAGTTTAGTGCTCCTTTTATAATCCGTCTCAACTTTCATCGCCCTCTCAAATGATTTCTTTCTCACTCTTTAAACTTGAATCAACTTTTAATGTGCAAAACAGGCAACTGTAAGCTTTCTGAATTATTTGACGTGCTCTCGCAACTTAAAAGTGAAAAATATCGCCCAGAATAAATATCCCACTGTCTTCTCAGTACTAAATATGCTGACATGAGAGTGGCATGGTGGCAACAGGGTCACCTCAGTTTCAATCTTTGTGCAACCATTTTGAGCCTCCAGGGCAGGGGTCACCAACGCGGTGCCCGCGGGCACCAGGTCGCCCGTAAGGACCAGATGAGTAGCCCGCTGGCCTGTTCTAAAAATAGCTCAAATAGCAGCACTTACCAGTGAGCTGCCTCTATTTTTTAAATTGTATTTATTTACTAGCAAGCTGGTCTCGCTTTGCTCGACATTTTTTAATTCTAAGAGAGACAAAACTCAAATAGAATTTAAAAATCCAAGAAAATATTTTAAAGACTTGGTCTTCACTAACTGACAAAGAAACAGATAACAGATTTGGTGTCCAGTTCAAAGTGTGACATGATTTATTTAAAAATTTGAGAGTTGACTTTTGTATTTTACATGAGTTATTATTTGTACAAACATGGTGCAAAGTAATTCATGATTTGTTAAATAATGTTAGTGGCTAGCTAGTTAAAATGGGATATTGTGATTTCACAAGACTGTCGTAGAAGTGATCATTTGAAAATGTTCAATTTGAAAAATGTGCACTTAAGAGAAAATATAAAAATAAAGTGTTGCATATTGATATTTATCTGTTTCTATATATATTTATTGTGAGAAATCATTAAGATGATCAGTGTTTCCACAAAGATAATTATCATTAATTATTAATAATAACATAGAGTTAAAGGTAAATTGAGCAAATTGGCTATTTCTGGCAATTTATTTAAGTGTGTATCAAACTGGTAGCCCTTCGCATTAATCAGTACCCAAGAAGTAGCTCTTGGTTTCAAAAAGGTTGGTGACCCCTGTTCCAGGGTTTCCTGTTTCCTGTCTAAAAACATACAGTTCATACTATTTAACCTGATGATGTTTATTTATTTGTATATGTCAATCAGTTATTGATTAACACTTGTTACTAATAAATAGCTTATTCTGCACAGCCTGTTGATTTATTTGAGCACTGCTGCCACCTGCCTGGAGCTTTGTGTATTGTTCAAGCATGAATAAAGACGCTAATACGGCAAGTACACTTGACTCCCCACCTTAATCCGTCAATGTGAATATGAAGAGCTCAACGTTCTGACTACGCTTGGGACCTCAGGTGTAAAAGCTAAAAAATAAAACCTGATATGATACCAAAGTCATGTGTTTGTGTGTTGAACAGGCGTGACCATGAAGCTGATGGATGAAGTCGCAGGCATTGTTGCAGCACGTCACTGTAACACCAACATAGTCACTGCCTCTGTGGACGCCATCAATTTCCATCGCAAGATCAAGAAAGGTGACTGACAAAAGTATCGAGACACACTTAAAGGCCTACTGAAATTAAATGTTTTTATTTAAACAGGGATAGCAGATCCATTCTATGTGTCATACTTGATCATTTCGCGATATTGCCATATTTTTGCTGAAAGGATTTAGTAGAGAACAACGACGATAAAGTTTGCAACTTTTGGTCGCTGATAAAAAAAAGCCTTGCCCCTACCGGAAGTAGCGTGACGTCACAAGCTGGAGTGCTGCTCACATTTCCCTATTGGTTACACCGGCAGCGAGAGAGATTCGGACCGAGAAAGCGACGATTACCCCATTAATTTGAGCGAGGATGAAAGATTCGTGGATGAGGAAAGTGAGAGTGAAGGACTAGAGTGCAGTGCAGGACGTATCTTTTTTTGCTCTGAGCGTAACTTAAGTACAAGGGTTCATTGGATTCCACACTTTCTCCTTTTTCTATTGTGGATCACGGATTTTTATTTTAAACCACCTCAGATACTATATCCTCTTGAAAATGAGAGTCGAGAACGCGAAATGGACATTCACAGTGAGTTTTATCTCCACGACAATACATCGGCGAAACACTTTAGCTGCGGAGCTAACGTGATAGCATCGGGCTCAAATGCAGATATAAACAAAAGAAATAAACCCCTGACTGGAAGGATAGACAGAAAATCAACAATACTATTAAACCATGGACAGGTAAATACACGGTTAATGCTTTCCAGCTTAGCGAAGATTAACAATGCTGTTGCTAACGACGCCATTGAAGCTAACTTAGCAACGGGATCTCACAGAGCTATGCTAAAAACATTAGCGCTCCACCTACGCCAGCCAGCCCTCATCTGCTCATCAACACCCGTGCTCACCTGCGTTCCAGCGATCGACGGAGCGACGAAGGACTTCACCCGATCATCGATGCGGTCGGCGGCTAGCGTCGGCTAGCGCTTCTGCTATCCAAGTCAAAGTCCTCCTGGTTGTGTTGCTACAGCCAGCCGCTAATACACCGATCCCACCTACAACTTTCTTCTTTGCCGTCTTCATTGTTCATTAAACAAATTGCAAAAGATTCACCAACACAGATGTCCAGAATACTGTGGAATTTTGAGATGAAAACAGAGCTTTTTTGTATTGGATTCAAAGGTGTACCAATACTTCCGTTTAACTAGTGACGTCACTCGCATACGTCATCATACAAAGACGTTTTCAACCGGAAGTTTAGCGGGAAATTTAAAATGTCACTTTATAAGTTAACCCGGCCGTATTGGCATGTGTTGCAATGTTAAGATTTCATCATTGATATATAAACTATCAGACTGTGTGGTCGCTAGTAGTGGCTTTCAGTAGGCCTTTAAACTCCTTAACAATGCTTGGTTACTGGTTGTAGACAGGGGCGGATTAAGAAATTTTGGCCCCCTGGGCCTGACATGGTCTTGGCCCCTCAACCCCCCGCGCGTGTGGGCGCACACACACGCACGCACTATGCAAGAAATACTGTATACTGTGAACAGACATGCACACTGTACTGTACAGAAGAGTGCACATACTGCACACACACTATTAGGTATACCACACAGACACTGACAAGCACAGGTTTCACACAGACACAGGGGGAGGGGATAAATGGCCTAAAAATAAACATTTTTGAAAATGATTACGCCCACTTCAGTGATGGTGCATTGGGTCATTTGAGAGATATTATGTATTGGAAGTTGGTAGCTATCATGAAATAAACCCCCCAACCCACCCAAAAAACTAAATCGGACATGATTTTTGCCCCCTTTTCCTCCCTTCTATCATTAAAAATAAAATAATATCTTAGGAAAACACATTGGCATAACGGCAGCTGTGCAGCAAATTGAGGCTCAAAGTCTGTATCTATTTGTGGTTAAGCTTGAGGAGAAGGAGAAAGGTAAAATGATAACATGCATCGGAGAGCACCACAAAGAAAGGTGTAGGCCAGTTCATGGTACAAGGGCTGCATGCAGGTCAAGATAGCCCATTTCCAAGAATGCTATAGTGGCTGGACAGGCACTGGACATGTCCTGAACTCAGTGTCAGACGTGGCTGCCGAATACTTGGATGAAGTGAAGCAGCTGACAGATCTCATGCTGCCCCATCTGAAGACTGTCCTGGCCAGGCAGAGGATGGATGAGGAGACCTTCCCAATGGACCCTGTCAGTGAACAGGCTAGTAACATTGATGGCACCCCTGTGCACAACATTGGGATGGAGAGACAATGTGGCAAGGTGGACTACAAACTGAAGAAGTTGGGCACACTGAACGCAGTCAATAGGTCAATAATTTTACAGAAGAGCCAGGAGCTTCAGAGGTTTCAAGGCAGCAGCACAAGCAAAAAGGGAGGTTGAACTCAACTGGAGTAAATTCATGAAGGCAAAATTCGAGAGTAGGGCAGATGAGAAACAAGAGATGGCTCAAAGAAAGGAGAGTAAGAGACTAGACATGCTGGACACACTGAAATCTTTTGATGGCCCCTTCACGATAGTGGGGAAGTTGAAAAGTTCCTTGTGGATGAAAGTCTGCACAAGAATGCAAAGCTGCAGAGAATGAAGCTTGAGGTTCAGTTTGCCAGAGAAAGCACCAAGCTTCTGCCTAAAGTCAATCCTATCTTCACAATCCAGGTGACACTTCCCAGAAATGGCAAAAGTGCAATTCTCCAAGTCATAATGGATACTTAGAATTTTATGGTGGTGGTAAGTATTCATGAAAACAGGTAGCCTAACATTAGTGAATGGGTGAATTCTGGAAATAACCTAAAAATCTTACACAGTGCACCTTTAAGCAAGGGGTTTCTTTCGTGCTTTCAATTTTGCAAAATCATCCACCACATCATTGAAGTCCAACTCTCTTGTCAGCTCACTCTCAATTGCCATTAGAGATAACGCATTTAATCTTTTCTGAGTCATTCTTGTGCGCAGCTCATTTTTTACTCTTGACAAAAGAGAGAATGAGCGTTCTCCCTCACAGTTACTGACCGGTAGAGTGAGAAAAATCTGTAGCGCAATGTATGTATTAGGAAACGTAGGCTGTAGTCCAAAATGTATTATTGTTTTGAGCAGTCCTGAAGGGGTCCTCTCCTCATCAGTGTTGTTGAGCTGTATAAAAGATTTGAACTGTATAAGCTCCTGTCCAAGACTTTCATTGAGGTCAGATGGGTATGATTCAGTGAGAATCTTGGCCTTGTGAAGGACTGAAGCATTGGACTCTGTATCCAAAGAGAAAAGGACACTGAACAAATTGTTCAGATGTTTGTAGGCCTCCAGACGGTGATTAAGGCTTGAACTCAGTTGATCAATAGAGGCAATAAATGTCTCTATTTGAAACAGTTGCCTTCCCTCAAGCACAACATCTGGGGATGCTGATTCATCAGCAAACTTTTTACGTTTCCTCGTCCGTTCAGCCCTGTAAGATGGGGTGCCACCCAACATGTTTAAGGCTTTCTGCTCAAAATGATCAAATAGATCTCTTTGGGAGAGAACAAAGGTGCGCAGAGATTCCAGCAATCTAACTGCTGTACCAAGGTCCATGTCTGCTTTTTGAAGTTGCAGACTTGTGGCCTGAAATCTGGACAGAACAGTGTCCCAAAAGCCTGCCATGAAGGCCATCTCAAGTGAATCCAGCTTCCGCACTAGACTGTCAGCTTCAGTTCGTGTGTCTCGTTTCTCTGTGTCATCAGTGGAAATAACCTGTAGTGCTGCTTTTATTTTACTGTAGTTCTGCCACAGTGCTTTGGTAGATTCTGCACGGCAACTCCAACGCGTGTTGGATAAAGCTTTAAGTGTGAGATCTATGTTGGAATTGCCAAATACCCTGTCCCATCGGTGTGTGGATGCAGTTGTGAAGTTGTAAATAGACTGAATCAAGTCAAAATACTTAGAGACTTCATTTCCACATCTGTCAATGCTGTTGACTCCCACCAAATTCAAAGAGTGAGCTGCACATGGAATATAGTGTATTAATGGGTTGCTTTTCTTTAAGTGAGCCTGCAACCCATTATACCTCCCTGACATGTTGCTGGCATTATCATAAGCCTGCCCCCTGCAATTTGACAGCTCTAACCCTAGATTTTCCAACACAGACATGACACAGTTAGCCAAACTTTCACCTGTATGGCTAGTAATGGGCTCAAAACCCACAAAGCGTTCAACAACACTGCCCTCTTTGCTAACAAAACGGAATATGAATGTCAATTGGTCCACATGAGATAAATCTGGGGTTGAATCCACAATGATAGAGTAGTATTTGCTTGCTTGCAGTTCATCTGCTATAGCCTGTTTGGTTTTTGCACCCATCAATTCAATGAATTCCTCACAAATGGTGGAGGACAGATATGAGGTATTACCTCGACCCATCTGCCCAAACTTTCTGATGTGATCCTTTAGAAAGGGATCAAATTCAGCCAGGACCTCCAGAATACCAAGGTAGTTCCCATTGAGAGGAGACCCTAACGATTCATTTTTACCCCTAAATGCAAGGCCCCTTTCTGCAAGGAATTTAATGACTGCAACAACTCTTTGTAACACCTGCCTCCAATAGCTGCTCTCTGCCTGAAACTGTTTGAACAGGTCTGCATCAACTGTGGCACCTTTGGCGCGGTTCAAGACTGCTTGCATGCAGGTTATGTGCTCAGCACTTCGCTCATGTTCACCAAATCTTTCTGAGTGTTTCCAATCACAATAGCCTGTCACAAAAGAATGCGTTTTTGGGGAAAACAGTTTGCATGCAAAGCAGTAAACATTACCAGTAGAGGGAGAGTACATCAGCCACTCTCTTTGTACTCGTTGTCCATTGGGCAAGTGTGAAGTAAAATGTTCATTGTTTAGGCATCGGGTTTTGCCTCCTAGCCCACTGTTCCTCACAGAAGCTGGATAATGGCTGTGACGGTTGTGAAATGATTTTGCACCTCTTTGAATAAGAACTTCCTTCATTGACTCAGTGAGGGTCTCAGCCCATTTAGCGGGATCACTAGGTAGAGTTGTCACTGTAGATGGTGTTGAAGAAAGATTCAGCTCATTTTCTATGCTGTCCAGAGGTGCAGTGACCTCACATTCATCCGAGCAACTGGCTACTGCTGAATTGGTTGAATCATAAGCATCAGAAGCATTTGGTTCAGTGTCTACACTTGTAGTGGTCTCAGGATCTTGGGAGCTACATGCTAGCTCAGGTGCATTGCTAACCTTAGCTGAATTTGCAGTAGCATTTATAGAATTGCTTTCAGCAGATGTCTTTGTACTGAAGAAGCTGGAGATATTTGGAACACTCTCAAGTAAAACTGATTCCTTTTTTTTCTTTTCTTGCTGAATTTTTTTTCTAGCTCCTCCACTTAAACGTTTATGATCCATATTTCCCTTCTTTCTTTGCACATTGGCTCTTTGCCTATCACAACAGATAAACCAACTATGTGTGTGTGTGTGTGTGTGTGTGTGTGAGTTTGTTTGTGTGTTTATGATCGGTGCTGCTTCCTTCAAGTGTGTGAGGTGATTTAGAAAACTAGCAACCCAGCATCAACACTCCAAAGCAGAGAATAACAGCTTACTAGCATAGACAATTGAGAGCAGAGAATCAACTGATTCGTCTGATAGACAGCAGGAGAGCAGAGTGGTCAGTGATGATCGAATCAAGAAAATGTCTAAATGGCAAGGGAACAGACTGATTTGTACTGAGGAGAAAGAGAGAGAGAGCCAATTACAGTGAAATATATTCCAAAAGAGCCAAGTGACTAGCTGAAGGCAGGGACAAATGCCTTGGAGTGACCAACAAGAGTGCAAAGTACCAAATGGCAAAATGTGGAAAGACCAACAGGCAGATCTGCTTTTACCTCTTATCTTCACAACCAAAAAGTAGCTAAATGATGTTTTCAGTCGCTAGCCAGGTATGGCCAAAAGACGCGAAATCTAGCGGCAAAGTCGGTCAATCACACTGACAGTGAAACAAATATTTTGAAAAGATAATAATTGTACACCTTTGTGCACTTTAGTCTTCTATCTAAATATTTTCACAAAGGACACCAAGGCAGCTTGCTAGCTATGATGGGAGCAACAATGTCTGATAGACAGCAGGAGAGCAGAGTGGTCAGTGATGATCCAATCAAGAAAATGTCTAAATGGCAAGGGAACAGACTGATTTGTACTGAGGAGAAAGAGAGAGCCAAGTACAGTTAAATATATTCCAGAGCCAAGTGACTAACTGAAGGCAAAGACAACAGCCAGATACCTTAGCAGAGACCAACAAGAATTCAAAGTACCTAATAGCAAGATGGCGAGACCAACACAATAAATTGTATTAGGATTTAATTTATTAACGTTAATCTTAACAGCCAAAAAGTTGCTGAATAATGTTTGTAGTCGCTAGCCAGGTATGCCCAAAACAAGAGTCGCTAAACCTAGCAGCAAAGTTGCTTAATTGCAACACACTCTAGGATTCAGGGGAATGAAGGATAATAAAGATATTAATTGTACAACTTTTTGTACTTTTTTTCTAGTTTTTTGAGTCGCCAGCCATGTATGGCCAAAAGTCGCTAATTGAATGCCAACGTTGCTTAATCGCCAACACACTGGGACTCACTGAAGGACTGACTGAATAAAAAAGATAATTAAGATAATTGTGTACTTTTCTCTTCTGATATTTTCTCTAAGGACCCCAAGCTATCTGCAAGCAGCAATAATGTCTGACAGACAGGAGAGCAGAGTGGTCAGTGATGAATGGCAAGGGAACAGGCTGATTTGTACTGAGGAGAAAGAGAGAGAGAGAGCCAATTACAGTGAAATATATTCCAAAAGAGCCAAGTGACTAGCTGAAGGCAGGGACAAATGCCTTGGAGTGACCAAGAAGAGTGCAAAGTACCAAATGGCAAAATGTGGGAAGACCAACAGGAAGATCTGCTTTTACCACTTATCTTCACAACCAAAAAGTCGCTAAATGATGTTTTTAGTCGCTAGCCAGGTATGGCCAAAAGACGCGAAATCTAGCGGCAAAGTCGGTCAATCACACAGTGAAACAAATAATTTTAAAAAGATAGTAATCGTACAATGTCTTGTACTTTTGTCTTCTTTCTTAATATTTCTCAAAGGACACCAAAATGTCGCTATCTGCAGGCAGCTTGCTAGCTATGATGGCAGCAACAATGTACCTTAGAGTGACTGACCAACAAGAGCTCAAAGTACCTAATGGCAAAATGTGGAGAGACAGACACAATAAATTGCATTAAGATGAAGAGAACTGTTGCTATTATTAATCTTAACATCAACCAGAAAGTCGCTAAATGTCACCAGCCAGGTATGGCCAAAAGTCGCTTAATTGGCCACACACAGTAACAGAGAAACTAACAAAAAAAAGATCATAAAGATAATAGTTGTACAACTGTGTGTACTTTTGTCTTCTTTCTAAATATTTTCCCAAAGGACACCAAAATGTTGCTATCTGCAGGCGGGAGCGTGCCTATGTTCCCCGGGTCCTATGTTCCCCGGGTCCTATGTTCCCCGGTTGTTCCTGGGTCTTTGTATGCGACCGGGGAACTTAGGACCCTTTTTCTAAAAAAGGGTCCTATGTTCCCTGCATTGTATCTGGCGAAATTGCGAAATTGTGCCCTGACCAAAACCATCCCTAAACCTAACCTGTCACAGGGCGTTGTGGAGCACTTTTTTTTGGCGAAATTGTGCCCTGACCAAAACTATCCCTAAACCTAACCTGTCACAGGGCGTTGTGGAGCACTTTTTTGGCGAAATTGTGCCCTGACCAAAACCATCCCTAAACCTAACCTGTCACAGGGCGTGCGGCAGCAGATAGAGCAACTCAAACGCGAACTTCCTTCCTTCGACAACTTAAACGCGTCTCTGTCATGCGTGTCTGCGTGCGTCTTACTTAGTCGCGCATTGGAAGCAGCGGGGAACATAGAACCCTTTTCTGGGAAAAGTGTTGTACGTTCCCCGCAGCGGGGAACATAGAACCCTTTTTTTTAAAAAGGGTCCTTAGTTCCCCGGTAGAGGGGAACATAGGACCCGGGTAACATAGGGACGGGGAACATAGGGATGACCCGCTGCAGGCAGCTTGCTAGCTATGATGGCAGCAACGATGTCTGCCAGACAGGAGAGAGTGGTCAGTGACGATCGAATCGAGAAAATGACAAAATGGGTCAAAGACCAAAAAGTTATTAACTGACAGCAGTGACAAATGTCAGACTGTAAACTTTCTCGAAAGAAAAGGACAAAATGGGAAGATGCTGATAATAACAGCAAAATGGAAAATATAAGAATTTCCAAGTAATGCTCAACTCAAGTGTGTGTGTGTGTGTGTGTGCGCGCGTTAAACTTCTTGTTGAATGATTTCAAATTATCTCTGAGTCTGAACTGAGGGAAAGGAAACCAAATTTTGAGCAGTCTCTCACGAGTTCAAAATACCAAATGAGGAGATTCTAAAAGAACAGACCGGTTTATGAAAGACTTGATGGGGGAGGGGCACAGCTAAGAATACTTGAGTGAGATTCTGTGATCCAAATTCGAGATAGAGCTTTTTGATAATGATAATTTGTCAGAGTAAGGTTGTGTAATCAAAATTTGAGAATGAGCTTTGTCAATCAATCAAGAATATTTGCATTAAGTTCTGTGATCAAAATTCAGAAACAACCTTTAATAATTGATAAAGAATATGTGAGTGAGGTTGTGTGATCCATCCAATTTGAGAATTAGCTTTGATAATAATGATTGAGAGCCTCTGGCCCTCTGTGGATCATGGCCGCGGGGCCAATTTTGCCTGGCCCCTTGGGGCCTCTGTGGGTCGTGGCCGCGGGGCCAAGTTGGCCTGGCCCCTTGGGGCCTCTGACCCTCTATGGATCGGGGCCAAGTTGGCCTGACCCCTCGGGGCCTCTGGCCCTCTATGGATCATGGCCGCGGGGCCAAGTTGGCCTGACCCCTTAGGACCTCAGGCCCTCTGTGGGTCGCGGCCGCGGGGCCAAGTTGACCTGGCCCCTTGGGGCCTCTTACCCTCTATGGATCGTGGCCGCGGGGCCAAGTTGACCTGGCCCCTTGGGGCCTCTGGCCTTCTGTGGCTCGCGGCCGCGGGGCCAAGTTGGCCTGGCCCTTTGGGGCCTCTGGCCTTCTGTGGGTCGTGGCCGCGGGGCCAAGTTGGCCTGGCCCCTTGGGGCCTCTGACCGTCTATGGATCGTGGCCGCGGGGCCAAGTTGACCTGGCCCCCTGGGGCCTCTGACCCTCTATGGATCGTGGCCGCGGGGCCAAGTTGGCCTGGCCCCTTGGGGCCTCTGACCGTCTATGGATCATGGCCGCGGGGCCATGTTGGCCTGGCCCCTTGGGGCCTCTGGCCCTCTGTGGGTCGCGGCCGCGGGGCCAAGTTGACCTGGCCCCTTGGGGCCTCTTACCCTCTATGGATCATGGCCGCGGGGCCAAGTTGGCCTGGCCCCTTGGGGCTTAAGATTATTATTTTTGCAAAAGTAGTTTTGCTTGGGTCGCGGCCGCGGGGCCAAGTTGGCCTGGCCCCTTGGGGCTTCTGGCCCCCTGGGCCTGGGCCCGGTAGGCCCGGTCATTAATCCACCTATGGTTGTAGAGTCTACACAGATTTTGTTGTAGCTGCAACTGCTGTTTTTTTTAGATATGAAAATCCAAAGGGAGACATGCGGATGATGGAAAAATCCACTTAATCATACGCCACCCGCTCCATGATCATAGGATTGTGCATCAGATGTGACACACAAACTAATGTTTTGCAGCCACAACAAAGACGGGCTCATTTTCCATGTAGTCTAGTTTATTATTTGAGTTTTAAAATAGACTTCAGACTGCAGGGATAACGCCTTCCTTCCCCGTCTCCATGGCAACCAGCAGTAATAACACAGTTTGAGCACATTATAGGAGTAAAGAAACAACCTCCCTGACAAAAGCAGATGATTACTTATTTTCATGTCATACACAAAAGGAAAAGAATGACGAGCTTAACATTGATATACTTTTTTTATATTATGTCTAAACCTCACATAGGATAACCCAGGGGTCGGCAACCTGCGGCTCTAGAGCCGCATGCGGCTCTTTAGCGCCGCCCTAGTGGCTCTCTGAAACTTTTTAAAAAATGTATGAAAAATGGAAAAAGATGAGGGGGAAAAAAATATTGTTTTAATATGGTTTCTGTAGGATGACAAACATGACACAAACCTCCCTAATTGTTATAAATCACACTGTTTGTATTAAACATGCGAGTATTTGGCAAGCGTCGTTTTGTCCTACTAATTTTGGCGGTCCTTGAACTCACCTTAGTTGTTACATGTATAACTTTCTCCGACTTTCTAGGACGTGTTTTATGCCACTTCTTTTTCTGTCTCATTTTGTCCACCACACTTTTAACGTTGTGCGTGAATGCACAAAGGTGAGTTTTGTTGATGTTATTGACTTGTGTGGAGTGCTAATCAGACATATTTGGTCACTGCATGACTGCAAGCTAATCGATGCTAACATGCTATTTAGGCTAGCTATATGTACATATTGCATCATTATGCCTCATTTGTAGCTATATTTGAGCTCATTTAGTTTCCTTTAAGTCATCTCAATTCTATGTATATCTCATGACACACTATTTGTATGTAATATGGCTTTTAATTTGTTGCGGCTCCAGACAAATTTGTTTTTGTATTTTTGCTCCAATATGGCTCTTTCAACATTTTGGGTTGCCGACCCCTGGGATAACCACACCTTTTAATGAAGCGTTTGCTAAATGCACCAAAGAAAAATGTGTCATTGACATCCTGTTTTTCCTTATCAAGGTTGTGTAGTGACCGTAACGGGTCATCTCACGTTCGTCAGTAACAAGTCCATGGAGATAGAAGTGCTGGTCGACGCCTGCTCGCTGGTCGATGCTGAGAAAGTCAACAATCGCGCCGTCTCGGCCTTCTTCACGTTCATCTCGCTGGACAAGTTTGCCAAAGCTCAGCCTGTTCCTCCTCTCAAGGTCAGTACCGTCTCACCACACTCATAATGTGGAAAATGATGACAGACTGCTTTAAATGTGTCTCATAAAGACAATTAATAGGGCAGTTCTGGATCTGAGGGAACAAAATGTATAATTAAATCTTTAAAAAAAAAAAAAAAAAGCACATCAAGCTACACTGCTTGATTATAGCCAGAACTTGTTCATTTCTTGTTCAATTTCTGCCAAATGTGCTTATCAGGATCATATCGTAATGAAAGGTGGCTTGACATTATATTTTCTAACCCTGTACATACATGTATTTATTTACTCTATTTTCCGGACTGTTGCGCACCGGTATATAACCCGCACCTACTTTTCCATATATTAGTCGGACCAGACTATAAGCTGCAGACTTATATGTTGTGAAATTAGTTATTTACATAGAAAGGTTTTGTAAATGTAAAGAACGCCATTGTAAGTTTATAATACTAACAAAGACATTTGTAAACAGGTTAGCATATTAGTTAAAGGACTACTGAAATGAAATGTTCTTATTTAAACGGGGATAGCAGGTCCATTTTATGTGTCATACTTGACCATTTCGCGATATTGCCATATTTTTGCTGAAAGGATTTAGTAGAGAACATCGATGATAAAGTTCGCAACTTTTGGTCGCTGATAAAAAAGCCTTGCCTGTACCGGAAGTAGCGTGACGTCACAGGTTGTGGAGCTCCTCACATCTGCACATTGTTTACAATCATGGCCACCAGCAGCGAGAGCGATTCGGACCGAGAAAGCGAATATTACCCCATTAATTTGAGCGAGGATGAAAGATTTGTGGATGAGGAAAGTGAGAGTGAAGGACTAGAGGGCAGTGGAAGCGATTCAGATAGGGAAGATGCTGTGACCTGATATTCAGCTGGGAATGACTAAAACAGTAAATAAACACAAGACATATATATACTCTATTAGCCACAACACAACCAGGCTTATATTTAATATGCCACAAATTAATCCGCATAACAAACACCTCCCCCCTCCCGTCCATATAACTCACCAATACAACTCAAACACCCGCACAACACACTCAATCCCACAGCCCAAAGTACCGTTCACCTCCGTAAAGTTCATACAGCACATATATTTCCCCAAAGTTACGTACGTGACATGCACATAGCGGCACGCACGTACGGGCAAGCGATCAATTGTTTAGAAGCCAAGGATGCGTACTCACGGTAGCGCGTCTGCTATCCAACTCAAAGTCCTCCTGGTTGTGTTGCTGCAGCCGGCCGCTAATACACCGATCCCACCTACAGCTTTCTTCTTTGCTGTCTTCATTGTTCATTAAACAAATTGCAAAAGATTCACCAACACAGATGTCCAGAATACTGTGGAATTTTGCGATGAAAACAGACGACTTAATAGCTGGCCACAATGCTGTCCCAATAAGTCCGCACAATCCGTGACGTCACGCGCAAACGTCATCATACCGAGACGTTTTCAGCAGAATATTTCGCGGGAAATTTAAAATTGCACTTTACTAATCCAACCCGGCCGTATTGGCATGTGTTGCAATGTTAAGATTTCATCATTGATATATAAACTATCAGACTGCGTGGTCGCTAGTAGTGGGTGTCAGTAGGCCTTTAAAGCTGTCCAATAGCCCATACAGATATGCAGGAAAAATCTCCTACAGACATCACACATGGGACAGACAGTTTAGTAAGTATAAATTGTTTCAGTTATATTGTAAAACTTACAAACGTTGCTTAGAGTGATAAATGAAGAATCTATTTGAATAGAAGCGCTATGGACGGCTAGAAGACGGAACAAAATTTGTACTTCCGCTACTTTATTAAAGTATTAAGTTGCAGTATTTTTGGATCAATTAAAAGCATATGACAAAATTAATCATAATATCTTAATCAACACATTAGAATGATATGAAATCAGAAGATTGGTATTAAACTGGATTAGAAGCTACTTAACAAACAGGAAGCAATTTGTGAAACTCAATGAAAATACGTCATCAGCGCTAGAAATATCTTGCGGCGTACCCCAGGGATCAATACTGGGACCAAAATTGTGTAACCTTTATACAAACGACATTTGTAAAGTTACAAAAAACTCAGTTAGTACAATTCGCAGATGACAAGACTGCGTTATGTTCAGGACAGAACACACAGAAGCTAATACAAATATTAACAGAAAATAAATGAACAAATTAAAGAGATGGTTTAACAAAAACAGACTATCTTTGAATCTCAGTAAAACTAAAATAATGCTATCCGGTAACAGTAGAAGAGAAAGTCAAACACAAATACAAATAAAGTAGATATTGAAAGAATAAATTAAATCAAATGTTATATCAAATGAAAAAATAAACTGGAATTCTAACGTAAAAAATATACTACATAAAATGGCAAGAAGTATTTCAATAATGGACAAAGAAAATTATGTTTTAGACCAAAAATTACTTAATATTCTCTACTGCTCGCTAGTGTTATCATACCTGAGCTATTGCGCAGGAATATGGGGAAATAACTAGTACACTTCAATCACTAACTGTGTTACAAAAAAGTTCAGTTCGAATAATACATAATGTTGAATATAGAGAACACACAAACCCTTAATTTGGTGAATAAAAATATGGAAATTCAATGATTTGGTAAAATTATGCACAAAGCAAACTATAACCTGCTACCCAAAAATGTGCAACATTTCTTCTCAACAAAAGAGGAGAAATATAACCTTAGAGAGAAAGCTAACTTAAAACATTTGTATGCACGTACAATACGTAAAACCTTTAGCATATGAGTCTGTGGAATTACATTATAGAATGGATTAAACAAATAAATTGTACTAATATAATCTAGGTCAGTGGTTCTTAACCTTGTTGGAGGCACCGAACCCCACCGGTTTCATATGCGCATTCACCCAACCCTTCTTTAGTGAAAAATAAAATGTTTGTTTTTTTTCAAATTCAAGACAAAGTTATATGTTTTTTTACTGGTGCTCAAAATGAACCATGCATGAACATCACCTTGTTCAAAGAACAAAACCAACACAGTGCATGAACTCACAACAAATTACACACCTGAAAACCAGTCTGGTTTTGCCGTATCCGTAATACGACGATAGGGAGAAGTTTTAATTTACACGATGAGTCTCCACTGAACCCCTAGGGTTCGATCGAACCCAGGTTAAGAACCACTGATCTAGGTTAAAAGGCTGTTCAAACTTGAAGTATTTACAAAGTACCAGGAAGAAGAATTTTAATAAACATCTTATATAGATATTATTCATCATACCTGACTTAACTATTTATTAAGAGATCCAGTGTAATTCATTGATGTAAATTGTGTTACAAAATGAGGACAGAAAGTGAACATACAGTATATGCTGCTACTAAATTGCTATAAATTGGAAAAGGGGTAGGATTAAATAAACTTGGCTTCTTCCTACTACTTTTTGAACATGAGTTATTAGAGAAATGTAATAATGGATCATTTGTAATTGCATATATGTTCGAAATACATTTAAACCAAACCAAACCTTAGACATATAATTTACAAGTTTTTAATCCTATCAACATGGGTTAGGACAATTTGTTTGTTTTCTGCAAATATTTGTTTATTAAACATTATGCCTTTTTTAACCAGTATTTGGCCATATTCAATACAACTTCCCACTTGTGGCTGGGGCCGACGGTCACACATGACGAGCGCACGTAAATCGGGCATCAACAAAAATAGTGCCGTTAAACGAAATGAGCGTTTACTCATTATAATCGCATTAATATTGTATTGATTATAATATATTAGATTAATTGAAGGCATATTTCTACACATACATTAAAATATTGTACCAGGTATGAAAAAATCAGTAAAACATTTTGAATAACTCACAATGAAAGTATAATTGCCTTGGTAGCGATAACAGTTATGTCTGTTATATGCTTTTTGACCCTGACCGTATGTATGCTCACACTTTTCACCTCTGGGAGCAGAAAAGGGATAAAAATTAGGTACAAAGATTAATTAAGTGGACCTTAAGAAAGTTGCAAATAAGTTAATGGTGTTTTTAAAGAGGTTAGAATGAAAAAAAAACCCACATCATATTGCTGGTCTCAAATGTAACTCCATTGCTCTGTTCTGGGTCCATCTTTGTTTGGTCTACTGTATGAGCACAAATTGTGACATCACAGATATTCACAACTCTATAATAAGTACGGTAAGTAGAAACTAACACTCAACTTTTTGTAGTGAATCATGACTGTGAGAAAAGGGGTTGGTTGGTGGTACTTGACTTGAGTGGTTGTTTTTGGGAGGTCTTTTTTTGTCCTGTCCAGCTACTCAGGCAAATCATATTGTTGATGTAGATGCCCAAATACAAATACCAATAGAAATAGCACTATTGATAATGAATATTGACAATAATTACCTCTATTATCAACAATACAATTGTTCAAATGCAACAATACCTATATGTAATGACAACTTGAAATACAAAAGAAAGCAGATGCATGGAGGGGAAGAAAGATAAGCCAACTATATTAACCTTGTAGATTGTTATAGTAACTTTAGGTTAAGCTTTGTCAGTGTGCCATGTGTTACCCAGTTTCCCCTAGGGCAAAAACGTTAATACATGTTTGATGAAATGCGATTTTATACATGAGTGCATGTATGTATATGTACTTGTATATGTACAGTATGTGTATATGTATGTTTGTACAGTGAATGTATATGTACAGTATGTGTATATGTATGTTGGTACAGTGAATGTATATGTACAGTATGTGTATATGTATGTTGGTACAGTGAATGTATATGTACAGTATGTGTATATGTGTGTTGGTACAGTGAATGTGCGTGTGGATGACTTGAGTGGTCGTTATGACTCAAACTATTTGCCTGAAGCCCATGAGAGGCGGCATCTTTAACCAATGAAGATGATTAAGTGCATTGCTTCGTCAGAATCCCAGATCCTTAAGTGGCCCGCTGAAGCACTTCTTTCAGCATATTCATGTTTACCTGCACACTCTCATCCATATCCTGTTTATATGCAAACTCTGCACACACTGACCATCTGTTTAAGTCAGCAACTTTAATATTTTCATGCTCCATTCTTCTGCTCTGATGTTCCAAAAGATGATTGCTCACAAAAAAATGTATAGGGTTGTTTTTTTTGATGCGGTATGTTATTTCTTATAATAAATACAGATAAATATCACAGTTTTGTCCAACAAACTAGTATTCTTTTAGAAACAAATATGATTTTGACTTTTATCTATAGTACCAGACAAAGGTTTAGGGACATTATCTCATGCATTTGAATAACCAGGCGTACTCAAACTTTTAAAAGGTACTGTATTTCTGATTATAAGTCCTAACACAGACAATTTATTTATAGCAGCGTCGTGATCACTAGCTTGTGTGCCTATGTTAACATAATCGGATGGTGAGCTGCGTTGGCGCGTCGGAACTTGTGGAAGTTTATTCTAGATTATAAATAATGCCTCTCACCTTGATAGTAGAAGGATGAGGACGTAATCCGCCAAGTTGGTAACATTCGGCAGCCAATTTAGAGCCGGAAATGGCGAGAAAGACACAAAGAAACACTTGATTTCACCCCACTTTGGTTAGCGAGGATTATGAGTCATTCTTCATCTAAACGGGAATATAACAACATTCTATCAGTCGGCATCTTACTGACAGCAGACATTGCCCAGTAAGTAATGTTTAATTATGTTTGTTGGCTCTCATGAAGTCTGCAGTCAGTATTAATCAGTGATGTTGTCGAAGAAAAAAACGAACTTTGTGATTAGGGATGCCCGATAATGGCTTTTTTGCCGATGTCCGATATTCTGATATTGTCCAACTCTTAATTACCGATACCGATATCAACCGATACCAATATATACAGTCGTGGAATTAACACATTATTATGCCTAATTTGGACAACCAGGTATGGTGAAGATAAGGTCCTTTTTAAAAAAAATTAATACAATAAAATAAGATAAATAAATTAAAAACATTTTCTTGAATAAAAAAGAAAGTAAAACAATATAAAAACAGTTACATAGAGACTAGTAATTCATGAAAATGAGTAAAATTAAATGTTAAAGGTTGGTACTATTAGTGGACCAGCAGCACGCACAATCATGTGTGCTTACGGACTGTATCCCTTGCAGACTGTATTGATATATATTGATATATAATGTAGGAAGCAGAATATTAATAACAGAAAGAAACAACCCTTTTGTGTGAATGAGTGTAAATGGGGGAGGGAGGTTGTTTGGGTTGTTGCACTAATTGTAAGTGTATCTTGTATTTTTTATGTGGATTTAATAAAAAAAAACAAAAAACAAAAAAAAAAAAAAAAAACGATACTGATAATAAAAAAACCGATGCCGATAATTTCCGCTATTACATTTTAACGCATTTATCGGCCGATAATATCGGCAGACCGATATTATCGGACATCTCTATTGCATTTATTTACTATTTAGAATGCATAAAAAAAAGGAAAAACATGTTTTCTTGTCTTACATAAGGATTGTAAATGATAGGCAGAATTCCCCCCAAAAGTGCAGTTCCCCTTTAAATGTAGAGCCCGTACATGTTGACAAACACATTTCTGTGCTTTTGTTCACGTCATATAAACATTTGAATCAATTATCAGCCTCTGCTGCTGGTCATCACTTACCAAATGGCCTGCCAGTGTCCTCATTTCCATTTGACACAAGCCTGTGTTGTGTTTCTCCTTTTGTATGCTTGCTTTCATGCATTCATTAGCAACTTCCCCATCTCACACGAGCTGCTCCTGGCTTTGGTTTTAATGGCACGGAACTGCAGCCATGATAGCGCTCGTTGCAATGTATCTGCGTGCCTCCATTTGATGAAAAGAGACGCAAAACAACAAAAACCAACTCTCTTGATGATTTTAATAATTTATTCTCATCTCTGTAAATGGAATCTGCACAGCCGGGACTCCGGCGTGCAGCATGCCAAATTAAAAGGGAGACATTCATGTTTGTGAGGGATAATGTTGGACATAAATACTGACAGAAATGATTGATGTGTTTGTTTGAATGAGAAAAAAGACCAAAAATAAGCAGTGTGATATATATATTTGTGTGAGTAATGTAGTGGGCTTTGTGTGTTCAGAAGAGTTGCTTGAGCTTAAAGACGTACACTGAGCATCAACATATTTATTTATTTGAGATGCACACAAGGCTAAATGATTAAAAGGTCCTAGATCAGGGGTGTCAAACGTACGGCTCGGCCCTCAAACAAGTTTCATCCGGCCCGCGAGAGGATTTTGGTAGGTATAAAAATTAGAATGACATTTGAATGAAAGAAACTGCTCTTCTAAATGTGTCCACTGGATGTCGCAATAACAATTGTTTGTATCCCCTACCGCAGTAGTGCGCATGACTTCAGAGGGGGCGGAGCTATGTGCCTGGTTAAAGGCCTACTGAAAGCCACTACTAGCGACCACGCAGTCTGATAGTTTATATATCAATGATGAAATCTTAACATTGCAACACATGCCAATACGGCCGGGTTAACTTATAAAGTGACATTTTAAATTTCCCGCGAAACTTCCGGTTGAAAACGTCTAGATATGATGACGTATGCGCGTGACGTCAATGGTTGAAACGGAAGTATTCGGACACATTGTATCCAATACAAAAAGCTCTGTTTTCATCGCAAAATTCCGCAGTATTCTGGACATCTGTGTTGGTGAATCTTTTGCAATTTGTTTAATGAACAATGAAGACGGCAAAGAAGAAAGCTGTAGGTGGGATCGGTGTATTAGCGACTGGCTGCAGCAACACAACCAGGAGGACTTTGACTTGGATAGCAGACGCGCTATCCGACGCTAGCCGCCGACCGCATCGATGATCGGGTGAAGTCCTTCGTCGCTCCGTCGATCGCTGGAACGCAGGTGAGCACGGGTGTTGATGAGCAGATGAGGGCTGGCTGGCGTAGGTGGAGAGCTAATGTTTTTAGCATAGCTCTGTGAGGTCCCGTAGCTAAGTTAGCTTCAATGGCATCGTTAGCAACAGCATTGTTAAGCTTCGCCAGGCTGGAAAGCATTAACCGTTACTTGTCCATGGTTTAATAGTATTGTTGATTTTCTGTCTATCCTTCCAGTCAGGGGTTTATTTCTTTTGTTTCTATCTGCAGTTAAGCACGATGCTATCACGTTAGCTCCGTAGCTAAAGTGCTTCGCCAATGTATTGTCGTGGAGATAAAAGTCACTGTGAATGTCCATTTCGTGTTCTCGACTCTCATTTTGAATGAATGAATGAATGAATGAATGATCTTTATTGTCATTGTGCATGTACAGGTACAGGTCCAACGAAATTTAGGTTGCTTCCCTAAGGTGCTTTGCATTTAAAAAAAAGAAGAAACCACACAATATACAAAAACAACACAATATACACAATATGCAACATGGCCTAAGACCACTCTAAAAGGCAATGTAGAAAAAACGAGACAGTAAAAAGTATAAAGTGACTAGTGAACTGACTAGAGAGGAGTAATGCTGGTTCCCAGGGTGCTGAGGGGGTGGGAGTCAGCATTTCCTACCTCCTATGCTGTGCAGGCATTTTATTTTGGATTAAATATGTAAATAAATATGATAACTATTGTCCAGTTGGCATGTATTCGCTGATTGCACAGTCCCGGATCGTGATTGGCACAGTCCCGGATCGTGATTTTCAAGAGGATATAGTATCCGAGGTGGTTTAAAATACAAATCCGTGATCCACAATAGAAAAAGGAGAAAGTGTGGAATCCAATGAGCCCTTGTACCTAAGTTACGATCAGAGCGAAAAAAAATACGTCCTGCACTGCACTCTAGTCCTTCACTCTCACGTTCCTCATCCACAAATCTTTCATCCTCGCTCAAATTAATGGGGTAATCGTCGCTTTCTCGGTCCGAATCGCTCTCGCTGCTGGTGTAAACAATGGGGAAATGTGAGGAGCCTTTCAACCTTTGACGTCACGCTACTTCCGGTACAGGCAAGGCTTTTTTTTATCAGCGACCAAAAGTTGCGAACTTTATCGTCGATGTGCTCTACTAAATCCTTTCAGCAAAAATATGGCAATATCGCGAAATGATCAAGTATGACACATAGAATGGATCTGCTATCCCCGTTTGAATAAAAAAAATTCATTTCAGTAGGCCTTTAAGATAGAGGACTGGGGACACATTCTGCTATCCCCGTTTGAATAAAAAAAATTCATTTCAGTAGGCCTTTAAGATAGAGGACTGGGGACACATTATATGGGTGCACATAAATATGCTAAAATAACAAGTATCCCCTTTTAACTTCATGTGTGATTCATGGAATGAGTCCAAATTCACAGGTTTTGTTGTAGATGATGATACATGTGTACAGAATAAACCACATGTTAGTACATCAGTTGAAAAAAAATAGTAAATTACATTAATAACATCCTGTAATTGATTCTGATATTACTATTTATTACATATATAGATTAAAATTTCACACCAATGAGAGCATTTTAAAACTCTGCCAGATTCACACCTATTTGACTGATTGATATTATCACATTATTTATTCAGAAATTATAAATCCAGACAAATGAAGATAGACTACTATGAACAGCAACATGTAAGTGTAAAAAACAACAACTTATGATTTGTACAATTTCAGAATGTGATTTTTAAACAAAGAAAACAATCTGAAGTTGTCTTTATTTTTAAGTTATCATGACATGATTTTACCAGTCCGGCCCACTTGGGAATAGATTTTCCTTTATGTGGCCCCTGACCTAAAATGAGTTTGACACCCCTGTCCTAGATTATAATTTGACATGACTCAGAGGTCCCACAGTAGTGTATTGGAAGTGTGTTGCCCACGATCTAGGCTTTATGTAACTCTATGTAAGCTCTACTGTGAAGACGCCCTTTTGTGTGTCAGTAGCTTTAATGCTAATTAGCTGTGTTTGTCCATACCTGTCCAAGAAGTTCTATTGTGCACTTTATCCATTTTTCACATACTCAATATAGCCAACGTTTCCAACTTGATAGATGTAACATAAAGGAGTGGGACAGGAGGACATAAACGTTAGAGTAAGCCATTGTTTTTTTTCATTTTGTTGGTGGATGTGACGTGTCGCGCTATTATGGTGAAGCCGGGGGGGGCGGGGTTAAGGGGGAGGAGTATATTTATAGCTAGAATTCACTGAAATTCAAGTATTTCTTTTATATATATATATATATATATATATATATATATATATATATATATATATATATATATATATATATATATATATATATATATATATATATATATATATATATATATATATATATATATATATATATATATATATATATATATATATTAGGGCTGCAACTAACAACTAATTTGATAATCGATTAATCTGTTCATTATTACTTCGATTAATCGATTAATAATCGGATAAAAGAGACAAACTACATTTCTATCCTTTCCAGTATTTTACTGAAAAAAAACAGCATACTGGCACCTTACTTATTTCGATTATTGTTTCTCAGCTGTTTGTAAATGTTGCAGTTTATAATTAAAGGATTATAAAAAAAAGTAGCCTCTGCGCATGCGCATAGCATAGATCCAACGAATCGATGACTAAATGAATCGCCAACTATTTTGATAATCGATTAGTTGTTGCAGCCCTAATATATATATATATAAAAGAAATACTTACATTTATATATATATATATGTATATATATATAAATATAAATATATATAAATGGGTATACTTGTATAGCGCTTTTCTACCTTCAAGGTACTCAAAGCACTTTGACAGTATTTCCACATTCACCCATTCACACACACATTCACACACTGATGGAGGGAGCTGCCATGCAAGGCGCTAACCAGCAGCCATCGGGAGCAAGGGTGAAGTGTCTTGCCCAAGGACACAACGGACGTGACTAGGATGGTAGAAGGTGGGGATTGAACCCCAGTAACCAGCAACCCTCCGATTGCTGGCACGGCCACTCTACCAGCTTCGCCACGCCGTCCCCAATATATATATATATACACTACCGTTCAAAAGTTTGGGGTCAGCCAAACAATTTTGTGTAATAGCCTTCATTTCTAAGAACTAAAATAGACCGTCGAGTTTCAGATGAAAGTTATCTTTTTCTGGCCATTTTGAGCGTTTAATTGACCCCACAAATGTGATGCTCCAGAAACTTAATCTGCTCAAAGGAAGGTCAGTTTTGTAGCTTCTGTAACGAGCTAAAGTGTTTTCAGATGTGTGAACATGATTGCACAAGGGTTTTCTAATCATAAATTAGCCTTCTGAGCCAATGAGCAAACACATTGTACCATTAGAACACTGGAGTGATAGTTGCTGGAAATGGGCCTCTATACACCTATGTAGATATTGCACCAAAAAGCAGACATTTGCAGCTAGAATAGTCATTTACCACATTAGCAATGTATAGAGCAGGGGTCACCAACGCGGTGCCCGCGGGCACCAGGTAGCCCGTAAGGACCAGATGAGTAGCCCGCTGGCCTGTTCTAAAAATAGCTCAAATAGCAGCACTTACCAGTGAGCTGCCTCTATTTTTTAAATTTTATTTATTTACTAGCAAGCTGGTCTCGCTTTGCCCGACATTTTTAATTCTAAGAGAGACAAAACTCAAATAGAATTTGAAAATCCAAGAAAATAATTTAAAGACTTGGTCTTCACTTGTTTAAATAAATTCATTATTTTTTTTACTTTGCTTCCTATAACTTTCAGAAAGACAATTTTAGAGAAAAAATACAACCTTAAAAATGATTTTAGGATTTTTAAACACATATACCTTTTTACCTTTTAAATTCCTTCCTCTTCTTTCCTGACAATTTGAATCAATGTTCAAGTAAATTTATTTTTTTTATTGTAAAGAATAATACATAAATTTTAATTTAATTCTTCATTTTAGCTTCTGTTTTTTCGACGAAGAATATTTGTGAAATATTTCTTCAAACTTATTATGATTAAAATTCAAAAAAATTATTCTGGCAAATCTAGAATATCTGTAGAATCAAATTTAAATCTTATTTCAAAGTCTTTTGAATTTCTTTTAAAATTTTTGTTCTGGAAAATCTAGACGAAATAATGATTTGTCTTTGTTAGAAATATAGCTTGGTCCAATTTGTTACATATTCTAACAAAGTGTAGATTGGATTTTAACCTATTTAAAACATGTCATCAAAATTCTAAAATTAATCTTGATCAGGAAAAATTACTAATGATGTTCCATAAATTCTTTTTTTAAGTTTTTGTCTTCTTTTTTTCGGTTGAATTTTGAATTTTAAAGACTCGAAATTGAAGATAAACTATGTTTCAAAATTTAACTGTCATTTTTTTCGTATTTTCTTCTCTTTTAAACCGTTCAATTAAGTGTAAATATCATTAATTATTAATAATAACATAGAGTTAAAGGTAAATTGAGCAAATTGGCTATTTCTGGCAATTTATTTAAGTGTGTATCAAACTGGTAGCCCTTCGCATTAATCACTACCCAAGAAGTAGCTCTTGCTTTCAAAAAGGTTGGTGACCCCTGGTATAGAGTGTATTTCTTTAAAGTTAAGACTAGTTTAAAGTTATCTTCATTGAAAAGTACAGTGCTTTTCCTTCAAAAATAAGGACATTTCAATGTGACCCCAAACTTTTGAACGGTAGTGTATATATAAGAAATACTTGAATTTCAGTGTTCATTTATTTACACATATACACACACATAAAACTCCTCTCTAATCATTGTCGTATTTGAAAGTGCAATGCTTTGCAGCCAGTAGCACAGCCTTTGAAGCAGCATAGGTATGGGCAGCATCTGTGAAATGTAATTTGCAGGAAAGGAGTGAGTTTAGAGTTGAATTGTCCATCTTCGTTCTATTCTCTGTCACTATCTTTCTAACCATACTGTTATGTTTTTGGACATTACTACTTGCCGTAGTTTTGAAGCAATGCATGATGGGAATCCGGATGTTGTGTGTCAGTCTATTAACGTGCCAGCTGGAATAAACACACACTGAGCAATAGCTCCGTGCCTGCCTACTTTATGGGTTATAGATAAACCTATGGATAACGGAGACATATATAATAGTCTCCTTCTTGTTGTGTGTGCAGTTGCGCACTGAGCTCTAAAAGCTGTAGATGTTATAACGTGACTGGGCCGGCACGCTGTTTATATGGAGGAAAAGTGGACGTGACGACAGGCTGTCCTCACTCAGGTCCGGGTGGAAATCGGGAGAAATTCGGGAGAATGGTTGTCCCGGGAGATTTTCGGGAGAGGCCGTGAAATTCGGGAGTCTCCCGGAAAATTCGGGAGGGTTGGCAAGTATTCTCTCATCTAGAGAGGACCCTCTCCAGTAATGTGAAGATTGAACTCCCACTACTCTTCTCCAGTAAAGGACAGCGAAAGTTTTGTGCGCCGATCTAGAGCCTGGACGTCTATGCAGCATATATAAGAAAGCTTGTCAATGAAGCCTTTCTTAATTATGGGAAAATGGCTTACATAAGCATAGCTATGTGAGCTACAGTATACTTAGACTTAGACTTCCTTTTATTGTCATTCAAATTTGAACTTTACAGTACAGATAAGAACGAAATTTCGTAACATAAGCTCGTTGTAGTGCAGGATAAAAGAGCTATAAGGTGCATGTATAAATAAATAGATTACTGGACAGATAAATATATTGCACTTTTGCATATGCATCCACGTTTATGGATGTATGTTATATTGTCTTTATATTCCAGCGAGTTAATCCATTTTTGGGGGTAATTGAGGGGATTATTATGATGCGTTTAGGAGTCTTACGGCCTGAGGGAAGAAGCTGTTATAGAACCTGGAGGTTCTGTTACGGAGGCTGCAGAACTTCTTTGTAAAGTCCAGCAGTGAAAACAGTCCTTGGTGGGGGGTGGGGGGAGTCTGCAGATTATCTGAGCCCTGGTCAGGCAGCTGCTTTTTGCCATCTCCTGGATAGGAGGAAGAGGAGTCTTGATGATCTTTTCAGCCATCCTCACCACTCTCTGCAGAGACTTCCAGTCTGAGGCACTGCAGGCTCCAGTCCAGACAGAGATGCGGTTGGTCAGTAGGCTCTCTATCCAGTGCTAACATTAGCATACATTTTAACTGGTTGTCTTGCTAAGTAAGCTAGCATGTAGTGTATCTTGCTGATTGTTCGGTTGGTTTTAAGTAGGGCTGTCAAAATTAACGAATTAACTCCAGAACAAGATAGTCAGGTTACTTTTAGACCTCCACCCCAGATCACACCTCACTCTTACCCACTTCTCCAAAGTGGGTTGGCTCAGGGTGGAGGACAGAGTAAAACAACTTGCACTGAGCCTAGTCTATAAAATCCGCTACACCTCCCTGATACCGAAGTACATGTCAAACTACTTCCTTAACGTAAATGACCGCCATAACCACAACACCAGAGGGAGCTCCACTAACCACGTTAAACCCAGATTCCGATCTAACAAAGGTCTTAACTCATTCTCTTTCTATGCCACATCAATGTGGAATGCGCTCCCAACAGGTATAAAAGAAAGGGCATCTCTATCCTCCTTCAAAACCGCACTAAAACAACACCTCCAGGCAACTTCAACCCTAAAATAAATTTATCTGATGATGCAATTGTTGATGACTGAAGTGTTGATACCATCCAATCCTGACCCCCCTCCATATCCCACACCCCGGATTGTAAATAATGTAAACAATTCATTGTATATACTCTGATGATTATCTTGTGTGATGACTGTATTATGAAAATAGTATATATCTGTATCATGAATCAATTTAAGTGGACCCCGACTTAAACAAGTTGAAAAACTTATTCGGGTGTTACCATTTAGTGGTCAATTGTACGGAATATGTACTTCACTGTGCAATCTACTAATAAAAGTTTCAATTAATCAAAAAAACTCACAAAAAATATCGCATTAATCATGATTAGATTAATCATGCAGTTTATTTTGACCGTACATGCCCTTAAATCTTACGGTCAGTGATCAGATCAATGCATACATACGTCAGTACAAAAATGAGCGAGGAGACTCCGACTGGTGTGCTCGCTGGCATTTTTCACTCCAAAATACAGCCTGAGAGAATTTGACATAAAACTGATACTAAGTTTCGTGAAAATAAATTAAATGCATTTTCATAAAATGTTTAAGAATGTTCCTGGGTGACATTCTGCCAGTAAAATTGTATGTGTACAAATATTGGGGTCTTTTGCTGAACAAATGTTAATCATGCAAGCAAGTAATCGCCTGTCATTAATCATGATTTATCCAAATTCCAAAATGTGATTATATCTAATTTTTTTAAAAAAAGAAGAAAAAAAAGAAAATTGACAGTCCTGGTTTTGTTTTGATTTTTTTATATTTTATTTTTTTTCTTCAAGGTGGCCAATATGAAATCGAGGGTATACGCACTGGATTAGAAATAAGGAGGTTATAAAAAGCATTATTTTTAAAAAGCGTTTAAGTGCCTCTTTTCTCAAAAGTGGCTGCCCCTGTTGTGCAAAGAGCTGCGTAATCACAGACAAGAAATAAGCTTTAACACATCAAGCCAATTAACACTTGATGTTGCCCTAACCATAGCGATGGGACTCTGATGGATGGAAATAACATGATGACACTCATTTGCCATCCAAGCCAAAGGATTTTGAGTGTAGTGTGACCCAGTTTTTCAAAATGTTCGCATATAATTGTGTCAAAAATGTTGAAAAAACATGTATGCATTTGGAATTGTTGTTCTTGTACTATTTTTTATTATTATTATAGGTACCCCATAATCTCCTTTAATTTTTAGATTAAAGGTAGTAAGGTGTTTTTTTTGTTTTTTTTACTGTTTTCAGTTATTATTCAGTGAACTTAATTGTAAACACTAAAATAATACAGTGGAACAACTATTATCAACTACAATCAGTTTTTTGTTGATTTATTTGAATGCTTTATTGTGCAGGTCATGGTTTAACATTCTTAACGATCATATTATAAGTACGGTTGTACCTCGGTTTTCATATCAATCAATCAATCAATGTTTATTTATATAGCCCTAAATCACAAGTGTCTCAAAGGGCTGCACAAGCCACAACGACATCCTCGGTAGAGAGCCCACATAAGGGCAAGGAAAAACTCACCCCAGTGGGACGTCGAAGTGAATGACTATGAGAAACCTTGGAGAGGACCGCATATGTGGGTAATCCCCCTCCCCCCCTCTAGCCTTGGTTTTAGATTGTTTCTGTCTTGGGAAGAAAAAATTCCACTAAAAACATGTCTTGGATTTCTTACACAATCTCTGTTTTAGTGCGATTCAACACACATTTCAGTGGCTGCGAAATAGGTGTCACGAGTAGGAGCACAATAGAATAGAATAGAATAGAATAGAAAGTACTTTATTGATCCCTCTGGGAAATTCAGCACCACAGTTCGCTCACAATAGACAATAGTAATAATAAATAATATAATATATATAATATATTATATATATAATATATAAATAATATAAATATATTCTACATATACTACATATACTCTACATTTAAGTGCAGTCAAGAAGGAACATATGCATTATACAGTACAGTGCAGATACGAAACTAATAAGAATAATAACAAAAAGTACACTCAAAAAGGAGTGAGAAAAACAACTAAGGATGAATCAAAAGGTCTGGAGAAAAGGGAAAACGCACACAAGAGGTGTGAAGGAGAATAAGTAAACACTACACATCAGCGCCGGGGCAGAGCCACAGGAATGAGGAGTGTGAGTGGAGACAGAGAAGAGGAGATGAACACGACTGGAAGGGTGAAACATCAGGAATCTACTGCCTCTAAGTGAATGGACTGGAGAGCTTAAGTAGTCTGGAGGAAATGGGTATTAGGTGTGCGTGAAGGTGCCTTCGCCCCGTAGCACGAAAACCAGGCACTGCAACACAAAGCAGACAGGCTGAGACGAATAAAGTTGTAGTGCAGTCAAAGTCAATGAGAGCCTTAGAGTCTTTGTTTTCTTAGTGTCATTGAACACACCACACTGCTATGGTAAGTCTCATTGAACAATCATAGGTAGCGTTTACAGCATGTGCAGTCATTACCTAACTTATACTCATAATGCCAAAATGTGAGGATTTGTGTGTAACAGAAATAATTGAGCATTTATAAAAGAAAATACAAATATTTAGTAATGCTGTTGTTTGGACACCCCTGCTTTAGATGCTCACTGAGCTGAAGTCTCATATTTGTTGTTCTCAGAAGCGTGTTTGTGATGATGAATTTTCATGACAAGCTACTTGCATTTAAAATGTCTGCAGCTTTACTTACATATCAGTACATAATACGTGCACTCATTGAAAATGCAGATTATTCTCACCAGACGTAATAGTTTTCTTACACATCTAATCTAATAAAATAGTCTCCCCAGCGACACAATGAAATGTCAGAGGCTTCATGGATGAATATTTCATGACACTGTGACAGATTCAGCTCCAGTTGTGTGCTATAAATAGCTTGAGTAAAAAAAAACAACCTCTATTTTTGACTGCAGGTGCTTCCCCCCCACAACCGCCACCCCATTCTCTCATCCAGGCTTCCTCTCCAGTGAGCCCGCCGTGTTTCTATTTTTAGACTTTCCCTTTTTGGCTTGTTGGGGTGTTGGGAACTGCGAGTGGGGGATGTCGCTCTAACGTTGATGCTAAATGGTGGAAGGAGGACTGCGTGAGGATGAGAAAAGGCACCGTCATTTATGTGCCGCATGGGCCAGCAGAGAAAGAAAGAACAAAAAAACGAGCAAAGATGCCTGCAAGCACCTTTTGGCCACTTAATGTCTTTGCTGTATTTCAGATGTATTTTAATGGGGGAACGTTCTGGCCTGGAGGGTAAAAAGGCTGCCTTGTTATCAGAAGGTCAGCACTTGGGATCCTCAATGTGCTGCAGCATGCATGAACTCATGTTGTTGTTATAATATACAGTAGCTATTAATGCTTACAACTAACTCTAATCTACATACTGTACACCTATACAATTATTATTCCATAGCTCTTCACCCTAAATTCTATATCTCATCCTACTTGCCTCATTTTTTAAATCTCCCCCTTCTCTTTCTTCCCTGCCATCTTGCTCCATGCCTTCTTTCACTAACTTGCATCTATCTCCTCCATTTCTTCATTTTCTTCCTTCCTCTGCTCTCCATCCTTCCTCTCTAGCTTCTTTATTCTCATTCATCCTTTCTTTCCTTTATGTGTATGCTTATTTACCTCATCGATTTCCTCCCTTTTATGTTTTAGGCTCTTTTCCTTCCTTCCTCGGTTTCCTTTTCTCCATGCGTACTTTTCTTCTGTCTTCATCACGTCTACCCTTCTTTTCCACCACATCCCTTATTTTGCCTCCCCCTCCCCTTGTTCTGGGATGTTTGGAGTCTAGATTTGAGGGTTTTGGAGGTGCTAGGGTACCAGGAGGTGCATGCGTAGTCGAAAAAGGGTTGAATGAGAGTTCCCGCTAGAATCTTCATGGGGCTTTTGTTGACCAGAGAGGAGATTCTATAGAGAAATTGTTCGTTGGTTCGTCACAAGCAACAAAGACAATAAAATATGCCGCCGTTTGATTTTACTTGAATCGATAGCCAGTAGTACCGAGATAATTCGGGCAGTGCCTATGAAAGCAACAATTTCGGTACCCATCCCTAGTCTCCATTTCTTAGTATCATTACCAATTATTATGAGTGGAAGACGAGGCTAAACATGTTACACACCAAGTGCAAGCCAGGAGCAGGCACAGTTAAGCTAACAGCTAACATAGATTAAAACAACACCAAGAAATAAGTGCTTAGTAAAGTTTTTAAGAAGTGTAGATGAAAACAAAAATACAGCAGAAATGAACAAGTAGATGAATAACAATTTAGAGAGAGGGTAATATACCAACTGTTGGTGCGTCAGCATTGTCACAGTCAGTACACGACACATAAGAGGAGGGCGCATTGATCCATATGATCGATCGATGGAGTGATCAGAGCGATATTTTTATTTACCTCAACATTTTTTGTTGTTTTTGTCATTGTTTACAAAATCTTGTGAATAATTCCCTGGACAAAGGAAGAATTTGAGTAGTAGATAGTATTTTTTTTACTTGTATTTGGTCATTGTGAACTAGTAATTAGGAACTAGTTTAAATATTGGGTCAGTTGCACTCACTGTAAATAAAGCACAATATTTACAGTTAATACATGTGCTCGGTATCGGCCGATCTCACATGTGAATGATGGGAATGGGCAGCATAAAACACTGACGGGAACATCCTTGTAGTTCATACAGTATGTCTCCTTCCTCTCCACTTTACAACCTTCTGTCCTTCCTTTATAACTTACTTATTGTCTTTCTTCATCCCTCCTTTTTACCATTTATGTCTCCTTCTCCTCTTCTTGGATCTTCCATTCGCTCATACTTCACTCCTTCAGCTCCCTTCATCTGCTTTTTCTCCTTTTTGTCTTCATCGTTTCCACCTTTTTCCCCCCCTCCTTTTCTTCTCCTTTCGCTCATTTCCATCCTTTTCTATCTCCATCCTTCTTTGCTTCATCTCCTTTTCTTTATGCTTCCTTACATCTCCATTCCTTCTTTTCCTCCCTCCTTCTTCCAAATGTCTCCAACTATTATGTTCCTTCCTATTCCTTTCTTCCTGTGTCTTTGCCCCCTCATCTTCCCTTTTCCCTGGGTTACCTTCTTTCTTCCCCCTGTTTCTTTCAACTTCTTCCTTCCTTCCCTTGTTCGGTCCCTTTTCCTTTCTCCTTGCTTCCTTTGTCTCTCTCCCTCTTTCTTACCCTTTCTTCCTTCCTTTCTCCTCTTGTATGTGTCTTCCTTCCTTCTTCTTTCTGACTCCTTAGTGGCAGAGACTCAGCTGGTGTCCCCTCACAGACAAAACAAGGCCGGTTGTCACGGCAACCCGCTGTAGTCCAAGCTATGTGCGGCGTTTATTTTTAGATGGCCCGGCGTTCAGCTCAATAAGCAACGGGTTAATGGTGACAAGCGTGTCAGTAGCACTGAAGTCAACATCGATGTCATTTCTTATGTGTGAAATTCATTTTGGTCATAATTGATCATTATTTCTTGTTGCATCGACAATTATTGCAAAGATTGTGTTAATGTCTTCTACAAACCCCGTTTCCATATGAGTTGGGAAATTGTGTTAGATGTAAATATAAACGGAATACAATTATTTGCAAATCCTTTTCAAGCCATATTCAGTTGAATATGCTACAAAGACAACATATTTGATGTTCAAACTCATAAACTTTATTTTTTTTTTGGCAAATAATAATTAACTTAGAATTTCATGGCTGCAACACGTGCCAAAGTAGTTGGGAAAGGGCATGTTCACCACTGTGTTACATGGCCTTTCCTTTTAACAACACTCAGTAAACGTTTGGGAACTGAGGAGACACATTTTTGAAGCTTCTCAGGTGGAATTCTTTCCCATTCTTGCTTGATGTACAGCTTAAGTTGTTCAACAGTCCGGGGGTCTCCCTTCTGCTATTTTAGGCTTCATAATGCGCCACACATTTTCAATGGGAGACAGGTCTGGACTACAGGCAGGCCAGTCTAGTACCCGCACTCTTTTACTATGAAGCCACGTTGATGTAACACGTGGCTTGGCATTGTCTTGCTGAAATAAGCAGGGGCGTCCATGGTAACGTTGCTTGGATGGCAACATATGTTGCTCCAAAACCTGTATGTACCTTTCAGCATTAATGGTGCCTTCACAGATGTGTAAGTTACCCATGTCTTGGGCACTAATACACCCCCATACCATCACAGATGCTGGCTTTTCAACTTTGCACCTATAACAATCCGGATGGTTCTTTTCCTCTTTGGTCCAGAGGACACGACATCCACAGTTTCCAAAAACAATTTGAAATGTGGACTCGTCAGACCACAGAACACTTTTCCACTTTGTATCAGTCCATCTTAGATGAGCTCAGGCCCAGCGAAGCCGACGGCGTTTCTGGGTGTTGTTGATAAACGGTTTTCGCCTTGCATAGGAGAGTTTTAACTTGCACTTACAGATGTAGCGACCAACTGTAGTTACTGACAGCGGGTTTCTGAAGTGTTCCTGAGCCCATGTGGTGATATCCTTTACACACTGATGTCGCTTGTTGATGCAGTACAGCCTGAGGGATGGAAGGTCACGGGCTTAGCTGCTTACGTGCAGTGATTTCTCCAGATTCTCTGAACCCTTTGATGATATTACGGAGTGTAGATGGTGAAATCCCTAAATTCCTTGCAATATCTGGTTGAGAAAGGTTTTTCTTAAACTGTTCAACAATTTGCTCACGCATTTGTTGACAAAGTGGTGACCCTCGCCCCATCCTTGTTTGTGAATGACTGAGCATTTCATGGAATCTACTTTTATACCCAATCATGGCACCCACCTGTTCCCAATTTGCCTGTTCACCTGTGGGATGTTCCAAATAAGTGTTTGATGAGCATTCCTCAACTTTATCAGTATTTATTGCCACCTTTCCCAACTTCTTTGTCACGTGTTGCTGCCATCAAATTCTAAAGTTAATGATTATTTGCAACAACAAAAAAATGTTTATCAGTTTGAACATCAAATATGTTGTCTTTGTAGCATATTCAACTGAATATGGCTTGAAAATGACTCGCAAATCATTGTATTCCGTTTATATTTACATCTAACACAATTTCCCAACTCATATGGAAACGGGGTTTGTAGTTTTTAGTGCAAGATCTAAATAAGTTTGGTGCGATGCAGCTAAATAAAAGGACTCATTTAGCAGCGTTGCTACTTAATAGCGGTGGTATAATCATAGTTATTAGTCTGCAGTCTTGCTGGAATCAAATTATCTGTTGTATACAAATGTGGTAGGCAAACATTCCCACCACAAAAATGTCAATTTTTAACAAATTCCTGGTCATTATTTTTGTATATGACATTGTATCAATTCCCAACAGGTAGGATTATCCTATCACCAGTGAGTGTGTATTATATGTTAACTCATCCCACCAGTCAGTACTCCGCTCCATCCCATTTTGTGGTATGTCTTACCACCTTGCTGCCGCCATCAAGTTAAAGCGCCATCTGTCAAGCTCTGAGCGCTACTGAGTGGCAGGTGCTCTTGAATGTGCCAACCCCCTCGTGTGAGCAGAGTGAAGAGTCTCGTCTGAATAAGCCATAAATGCTCCGTATTCACATGCAGGGTGCGTTAAAAAAAACAACAACAGACGCTCAGTCACGTTTCTTTGTTTGGCAGCATAGTGCAGGGCTGCTGCGGCATCAAACAAGTTAGCGCGGATGCTGTCTGGCGTGGGTGGCAATGCTGTTTAATTAAAGATTAAAGATTAAAGTACCAATGATTGTCACACACACACTAGATGTGGTGAAATTTGTCCTAAGTGGTAATTAAACCGCAGGCGGGAGTATGTCGACCCCCACCAATCTATAGTCAACCTGACCTAAGTGAAGCAGAAAAAGTGTTTTCTTTCTTTGTATAGTTTGCAAAACAATGGAAGTCTTGACACAATAAAAATGTCATGCATAAATATTAAATGACAAATGAGATCCTGTCTTTATATTTATACAAAATAAAAATAATCAGTATTATAAAACCCCTGGTATACAGGTGTCTTCTGCCTTCCATGGCAGAGGGCGTGTGTTTGATTCCTGGACAGGTCTGCACCAGGACACGTTTTCAGTGTAAAAAGTATAAAACAAAACCATTCAGATTGACTCCAGACACGGAAAAGCTGAAAACTAACGTATAAAACATAGTAAAATATTATGTATGAAGTATTATATTAAAACTAGGCATGTCAAATAATTATTTTTTAATCAGATTAATCACATTTTAAAATTTGGATTAATCGTGATTAATCACAGGTGATTAATTGCTTGCATAATTAACATTTGTTAACAAAATAACCCAATATTTGTACACAAATGCAGTGTTATTGTCAGAATGTCATCCAGGAACGTTTTTTTAAACGTTTAACTTGAACGCATGTCATTTAACTGCCCAAAACTTGGTAACTGTTTTATCTGAAGTTCTTTCAGGCTGTATTTTGGAGTGAAATTTGCACACCAGTCGGAGTTTTCTCAATCATTTTTTTTACTGACGTATGCATTGATCTAATCACTGACTGCACCATGGTTAAGGTGAAAGAGCTTGTACGGTCAAAATAAACTGCATGATAGATAGATGGATAGATGGATAGATGGATAGATGGATAGATAGATAGATAGATAGATAGATAGATAGATAGATGGATAGATAGATAGATAGATAGTACTTTATTGATTCCTTCAGGAGAGTTCCCTCAGGAAAATTAAAACTGATGAAAAATGATTAATCTGTGTTCATGATTAATGTGATCATTTTTTTTTGAGTAATCACATGGGTTAACTTATTAATTTTGACAGCTCTAATAAAAATGAAAAATAAATATATATATATATATATATATATATATATATATATATATATATATATATATATATATATATATATATATATACATACACACAGTATGTATCTATACGTGTGTATATAAATACATATATATATATATATATATATATATATATATATATATATATATATATATATATATATATATATATATATATATATATATATATATATATATATATATATATATATATATATATATATATACACACTACCGTTCAAAAGTTTGGGGTCGCATTGAAATGTCCTTATTTTTGAAGGAAAAGCACTGTACTTTTCAATGAAGATAACTTTAAACTAGTCTTAACTTGAAAGAAATACACTCTATACATTGCTAATGTGGTAAATGACTATTGTAGCAGCAAATGTCTGGTTTTTGGTGCAATATCTACATAGGTGTATAGAGGCCCATTTCCAGCAACTATCACTCCAGTGTTCTAATGGTACAATGTGTTTGCTCATTGGCTCAGAAGGCTAATTGATGATTAGAAAACCCTTGTGCAATCATGTTCACACATCTGAAAACAGTTTAGCTCGTTACAGAAGCTACAAAACTGACCTTCCTTTGAGCAGATTGAGTTTCTGGAGCATCACATTTGTGGGGTCAATTAAACGCTCAAAATGGCCTGAAAAAGAGAACTTTCATCTGAAACTCGACAGTCTATTCTTGTTCTTAGAAATGAAGGCTATTCCACAAAATTGTTTGGGTGACCCCAAACTTTTGAACGGTAGTGTATGAGTCAAAAAGTTTGGGGACCCCTGGGTTAGAGTGTCCGCCCTGAGATCGGTAGGTCGTGAGTTCAAACCCCGGCCGAGTCATACCAAAGACTATAAAAATGGGACCCATTACCTCCCTGCTTGGCACTCAGCATCAAGGGTTGGAATTGGGGGTTAAACCACCAAAAAATATTTCCGGGCGCAGCCACCACTGCTGCCCACTGCTCCCCTCACCTCCCAGGGGGTGAACAAGGGTGATGGGTCAAATTCAGAGGACACATTTCACCACACCTAGTGTGTGTGTGACAATCATTGGTACTTTAACTTGAACTTTGACTTTAATCAAGGACTTTCTTTGTGCTTTTCACTGTTACGGTCCACTTGCATTGGGGGTAAAATGGGGGCGGTGAGCCACCAGATCCGACAGGTGGAGCTGTGGTGAAAGAAAAATGGCACGGGTGAACAAGCAGCTGATCATAACGGACAAATGCACGAATAAAATGCACAAACTTTTTGGAAAATATCTGGAAATTGTTGTGGTTGTTCTGCCCAGGTGAGCGGTGAGGAGGAGCAGAGGCGTTACGAAGAAGGCCAAGTCCGTTACCTCCACAATAAAGCCAAGAGAATGGCAGAGAAGGAAGGCAAGCAGTGACAACACTGAAGGAAATCAAAGCCCGCTCTTCCTCTTCCTCTTCCTTTCCTCTTGTCGTAGCCTCCTCTTCAACCTTGACCAAAGTGTTCACATATAGTATCGCTGCTTAAGAGAATTATTTGAATGTCACTACTGACTATTTTCTGATGAGATGGTTTGAAAAAAAAGTATTGATATTTTAAGAAGGGATTAAAAAAGATGATTAAAAGAATAAATTATGAATGAAAGATGCAAGCGTGAGTCTGGGCTCTCGCCTCGTGTCCTTTGCTGGCTTGATGATGATGATGATGATGATGATGTTGATGATGTCATTGTCTTGGGCATGCCTTGGCTGAGAGGACACACGCTAGCCATCTTTGGGGGGCTTTGACACACGCTAGCCATCTTTCCACCGCGGGAGAGGGTTTGCAGGAGTGGCTTGGGGGGCTTTGACTCAACTCACATCTCCCCCATGCCCCGGCGGGGGGAGGGATGGGTGAAGACCTCTCTCGCCTTTCTCGCTGTCGCACTCTGACTTCCTGCTCGCTTCCCTTCCTCCTCCTCCTCCTCCCGCAGCAGCAGCAGCAGCCTCCATGTTGGCTCTCCATTCTGCTGTTTTTGTCACTTTCTGACTCTTCTCTTTCACTCCTTTTTGTGCCGCAGACAATTTTGTTGTTTTCTTGTCCCAGTTGTTTGTCTTCCATTAGAACTGCCAAGGATCCTCGCGTCCTTATGGAGCTGATTCACAGGATGCTCTCTGTAAAATCCATACAATATACTCATTGTAGTATTGATTTACACCAGGGGTCTCAGACACGCGGGCCAATTGCGGCCCGCGAGACGTTATTTTGCGGCCCGCACCTTAATATGAAAATGTTATGTTAGTGCGGCCCGCAAGTTTTATATGAATGGCGCTTGACAGCGTCATACTTGCCGACCCTCACAATTTTTCCGGGAGACTCCGGAATATCAGGGCAACCATTCTCTCGAATGTCTTCACCCAAACAACAATATTAAGGGCGTGCCGTGATGTCACTGCCTTTAGCACCCTCTACAACCTGTACAAAACAGCGTGCCAGCCCAGTCACATGTTGTGTTTGGCTTCTGTACACACATGTAAGTGACTGCAAGACATACTTGATCAACAGCCACACAGGTCACACTGAGGGTGACCATATAAACAAGTTTAACACTGTTACAAATATGCATCACACTGTGAACCCACACCAAACAAGAATTACAAACACATTTCGGGAGAACATCCGCACCGTAACACAACATAAACACAACAGAACAAATACCCAGAATCCCATGCAGCCCTAACTCTTCCGGGCTGCAATATACACCCCCGCTACCACCAAACCAACCCTGCACCCCCACACATCAACCCCCCCCCCCCCCCCCCTCCGTGCGTCGGTTGAGGTGGAGGGGTTGGGGGGGCGGGGTTTGTTGGTAGCGGGGGTGTATATTGCAGCCCGGAAGAGTTAGGGCTGCAAGGTGTTCTGGGTATTTGTTCTGTTGTGTTTATGTTGTGTTACGGTGCGGATGTTCTCCCGAAATGTGTTTGTCATTCTTTTTTGGTGTGGGTTCACAGTGTGGCGCATACGTTGTTTATACGGCCACCCTCAGTGTGACATGTATGGCTGTTGATCAAGTATGTCTTGCAGTCACTTATGTGTGTCTGCAGAAGCCTGATACAACATGTGACTGGGCCGGCACGCTGTTTGTATGGTGAAAAAGCGGACGCGACGACAGGTTGTAGAGGACGTTAAAGGCAGTGCTATCACGGCACACCCTTAATATTAATGTCTGGGTGAAAATCGGGACAAATTCGGGGGAATGGTTGCCCCGGGAGATTGTTGGGAGGGGCACTGAAATTCGTGAGTCTACCGGAAAAATCGGGAGGGTTGGAAAGTATGTTGCTAAGGCGGGATAGCCATTCAAAGAAGGTGAATTCATTAAATGTTAGATTTGTTTTAGAAATCTTTTCTTGTGGACCAGCCTCACCCAGTTTCTGCATCCAGTGGCCCCCAGGTAGATTGAGTTTGAGACCCCTGATTTACATACTGTAGTGTAGTGTATAACCTTCTAAATAGGAATAGGAATCTTGCAACGACTCACGATTCGATTCTTTCGTTTACGATTCAATTCAGAATCGATTCTCGCAATATATTATTCGGTATAAAAAGGATTAAAAAAACTTTTCTAAACATATACAATTATAAAGTTGTAAAAACTTCTCTTGGCTGCTGACATATACTCCAGGTAGTGCAGAGATGGCCTAAAAAAACGTATTTTTTTTTAAAATTAATTCTTTTTTTTTTTATAGCATTTTTTATTATACAGCAACATTTTCCAATATTTTAGCCATGAAGCTAAATATGATCACCAAAATTTAATTTCTGTCAACAACAACAAAAAAAGGATTCGTGGAAATTATCCATCCATCTACCGCTTGTCCCTCTAGGGGTCACGGGTGCTGGAGCCTATACCAGCTGTTGAATAAATTATACATCAAAATAATCGATTTACAAACCCCAAAACCAGTGAAGTTGGCACGTTGTGTAAATGGTAAATAAAAACAGAATACAATGATTTGCAAATCCTTTTCAACTTATATTCAATTGAATAGACTGCAAAGACAACATACTTAACGTTGGAACTGGAAAACTAAATTTTTGGCAAATATAAGATCATTTGGAATTTGATGCCTGCAACATGTTTCAAAAAAGCTGGCACAAGTGGCAAAAAAGACTGACAAAGTTGAGGAATGCTCATCAATGTATAATGCATATGTTCCTTCTTGACTGCACTTAAATATAGAGTATATGTAGAATATATTTATATTATTTATATATTATATATATAATATATTGTATACACTACCGTTCAAAAGTTTGGGGTCACATTGAAATGTCCTTATTTTTGAAGGAAAAGCACTGTACTTTTCAATGAAGATAACTTTAAACTAGTCTTAACTTTAAAGAAATACACTCTATACATTGCTAATGTGCTAAATGACTATTCTAGCTGCAAATGTCTGCTTTTTGGTGCAATATCTACATAGTTGTATAGAGGCCCATTTCCAGCAACTATCACTCCAGTGTTCTAATGGTACAATGTGTTTGCTCATTGGCTCAGAAGGCTAATTGATGATTAGAAAACCCTTGTGCAATCATGTTCACACATCTGAAAACACTTTAGCTCGTTACAGAAGCTACAAAACTGACCTTCCTTTGAGCAGATTGAGTTTCTGGAGCATCACATTTGTGGGGTCAATTAAACGCTCAAAATGGCCAGAAAAAGAGAACTTTCATCTGAAACTCGACAGTCTATTCTTGTTCTTAGAAATGAAGGCTATTCCACAAAATTGTTTGGGTGACCCCAAACTTTTGAACGGTAGTGTATATTATATTATGTATTATTATTCTTGTCTATTGTGAGCGAACTGTGGTGCTGAATTTCCCCCAGGAATCAATAAAGTACTTTCTATTCTATTCTATTCTATTCTATTCTATCAAACACTTATTTGGAACATCCCACAGATGAACAGGCTAATTGGGAACAGGTGGGTGCCATGATTGGGTATAAAAGCAGCTTCCATGAAATGCTCAGTCATTCACAAACAAGGATGGGGCGAGGGTCACCACTTTGTCAACAAATGCGTGAGGAAATTGTCGAACAGTTGTTTTTGTTGGCGCATAGTTGAAAAGGCAGCATGTGTGATGGTATGGGGGTGTATTAGTGCCCAAGACATGGGTAACTTACACATCTGTGAAGGCACCATTAATGCTGAAAGGTACATACAGGTTTTGGAGCAACATATGTTGCCATCCAAGCTACATTACCATGGACGCCCCTGCTTATTTCAGCAAGACAATGCCAAGCCACGTGTTACAACAGTGTGGCTTCGTAGTAAAAGAGTGCGGGTACTAGACTGGCCTGCCTGTAGTCCAGACCTGTCTCCCATTGAAAATGTGTGGCGCATTATGAAGCCTAAAATAGCACAAGGGAGATCCCCGGACTGTTGAAAAACTTAAGCTGTACATCAAGCAAGAATGGGAAAGAATTCCACCGGAAAAGCTTCAAAAATTGGTCTCCTCAGTTCCCAAACGTGTTGTTAAAAGGAAAGGCCATGTAACACAGTGGTAAAAATGCCCCTGTACCAACTTTTTTGCAATGTCTTGCTGCCATTAAATTTTAACTTAATGCATATTTGCCAAAAAAATGTAGTTTTTCAGTTTGAACATTAAATATCTTGGCTTTGCAGTCTATTCAATTGAATATAAGTTGAAAAACATTTGCAACTCATTGTATTCTGTTTTTATTTACTAATTACACAACATGCCAACTTCACTGGTTTTGGGTTTTGTAGAATCGGAATAATAAGAATCACAGTTCAGATACGTAACAATTTGAGCACCCCTACTATTAGTAAGCTTGCACAGTTAGTTGTCATCTACAGAAGTGCAAAAATAAGTTTATACAAGTAAGAAATAAGGGGGAAAATTAACAGTAAAAAATAAATATTTTGAAATTTTCACGGTTTTATGTGGGAATTCTTGTAAAAAATATTTAGAGTTTAAAATATATTTTATAATTTCAGCAGGAACACTAGTCAACTTACGAGCTTATTTCTTTCAGTGACTCAAAACACTTGTATGTCAAATCAACACAGCACAATTTTAACGGGTAACATTAAAAATAAAAAAACTACATGTTAGATTAGAAATATTGCATAAAAACTAGGGATGTCCGATAATATCGGCCTGTCGATATTATCGGCCGATAAATGCGTTAAAATGTAATATCAGAAATTATCGGTATTGTTTTTTTTTATTATCTGTATCGTTTTTTTTTTTTAATTGTTTTTTTTTTATTAAATCAACATAAAAAACACAAGATACACTTACAATTAGTGCACCAACCCAAACAACCTCCCTCCCCCCATTTCTTTCTGTTATCAATATTCTGGTTCCTACATTATATATCAATATATATCAATACAGTCTGCAAGGGATACAGTCCGTAAGCACACATGATTGTGCGTGCTGCTGCTCCACTAATAATACTAACCTTTAACAGTTAATTTGACAAATTTTCATTAATTGCTAGTTTCTATGTAACTGTTTTTATATTGTTTTACTTTCTTTTTTATTCAAGAAAATGTTTTTAATTTAGTTATCTTATTTTATTATTATTTTTAAAAAAGTACCTTATCTTCACCATACATGGTTGTCCAAATTAGGCATAATAATGTGTTAATTCCACGACTGCATATATCGGTTGATATCGGTATCGGTTGATATCGGTATCGGTAATTAAAGAGTTGGACAATATCGGATATCGGCAAAAAGCCATTATCGGACATCCTTAATAAAAACAATACAATAACATGAACTACTAACAACTACAGAAGTTATGAAATAATGTAATAATAATGTACAGTATTTACCTAGGAGAGTGGACTTCTCTGGTATCTCCTCCTCGCTGCTTCTCACAAAACACCATTAGTAACTTTTTCACATTTTCTTGGATAAACGTCCTCCGTTTAGATATTATTTTGACATTCTTGTCTGGCGTTACACTCATTCTGCTTCCGTATGGTGCAGACTGGCAGTGATACGTTCAAATTGCTTAGTCAAGTTGGCGACGCACTCTGATTTCTTTCTTTATTTCAATGAATATCATCCACTTCTTGTCAACACTGTCCTTCAGACTCACTTCTTTCCTTTCCGTGGTTGGAAAACAAAGTTATGTCCCTTTTTAGCTATGAATTAATGCTAGCGAGTAAGACCAGATGTTTTGGGTGGATTTTACAGGGTTCACTGTGACATTTGCTACACCAACTATAGGCGGGGATTCTTGTAACTCAAATTTTTGCTTGCAACTTAAAGCATAACAATTAGCTGAGATACAGCTCTTGTCTCAAAACACTTAAGTTGAGGTACAACTGTAATACCTTCCCTATAGTACAGGGGTGTCAAACTCAAATACAGAGTGGGCCAAAATATAAAACTGAACAAAGCCGCGGGCCAAGGTTGAACAAATTAACCTTTTAATAGGGACCCAAACAAGTTTTGCATTGAATATTGAACAAGCAAGGCTTATATAACTTTATAGTGACATGCAAAATCCAGTTTCAAATAATAATAATAATTAAAAAATATCAATGGCATATCAAATACAATTTAAATAAAAATTGAATGCCTCTTTTCTATTTGCAGCCTTCTGAGGTAAATATCAACATTAACTTTTTCCACAGACTAATAAATTTGAAAATAAAATAACAATGAATAAAACAACCATTCAGGACTTTAAACTGCTCAGTTTGCAACACACTGATCTAATCTGATGTGCCCAAGCCAGATACCTGCCATCTTTTCTTGGATGCTAGTTCATTAATGTCCGGGCTCAGGCTTTGAGCTGAGGCAACCTTCATTATCCAACGAAGGTGTTCTTCAGTCATTATATCTCGTAGTCCACCCGGACCACAGTCTTGGGGGCGTGCCTTAAAGGCACTGCCTTTAACGTCCTCTACGAGTTGTCGTCACGTCCGCTTTTCATCCATTCTAACAACGTGCCGGCCCAGTCACAAGATATGTGCGGCTTCTGTACGCACACACACGTGAATGCAACGCATACTTGATCAACAGTGATACAGGTTACACTGAGGGTGGCCGTATAAACAACTTTAACACTGTTAGAAATATGCGCCACACTTTGAACACATTTCGGGAGAACATCAGCACCGTAACACAACATGAACACAACAGAACAAATACTCAGAACCATTTGCAGCACTAACTCTTCCGGGACGCTACAAAATACATCCCCCGCTACCACCAAACAATTTTGGCCCGCGGGCCAGAGTTTGACACCCATGCTATAGTATACTGGTATGTGCAGAAAATAAAATATTTTCCTTGAAAATGAGTCTTCAATTGTAAGTACAAACATAATATATATATATATACTTAACGGTTAAAGTCACAGATTGGAAAATTCCGAGTTAAAAATATAATAAATGTAATTTAGCAGAGAAATTTGGGAAATATTCACAGAATTGGTAGAAAATTGTGCAAAATAACATATTAAAAATGTAAAATTTTGGGAACATTTGGAAATATTAATCATCATAGGAATTAAAATGTAATTTTTATGATATAGGAATTAAAATGTCATTTTTAATGTATTTTATTGATTTGTCCTGACCTCAAAAGGCTGAATGCTGCGACTTTTAAGTCCCCGGTAAACTGATGGAGGGAAGAACATAAAAAGTGAAGCGAGTGAGTGTCAGAGACAAAAGCATCCTCGCAAACATCTTTTGTCATTACCCACATCGGGTTTTTCCCCTTACGCATGCACGCACAAAACGGTTTGTCATTGGATCTTCAAGGTTATTGTTTCTGACCCCCAGGCTCCCTCCAGAGCGCCGTGCTAGCGTGTCATTTACCCTCCCCATGAAAATAAAGCTAGTCTCCAGCTTCCGCTGAGGGGGCGTGGGGGGGTGACGCGGCATGTTGGGGGGCTCGCATCTATTTTTAACCCTGGCGAGGTTAAGGGAACCTTGTGGGAGAAAAAAAAAAGAGAGCACAATCCTCGTCAGGAGGCTCGACGTGACTTCTTGGAAATATTAGCGGGGAAAAAGCACGGCCGTCGTCACGTTGCAATGACGATGACGTGTTCTGCCGTCGTACTTTCAGCCATTTCATTTGTGCTGCCTGCAGACGGCTGTCATACACGGAGACACTATGTGGTAACTATGGTAACCGACCATATGTGATATCAAGCAGTTTTGTATTGGATGAGATCTTATGAGGAACTGATCATGGATTTGACATTGGGTTTTAAAGTAAATCAGAATTTTAAATGAAGACGGCGTGGCGCAGTTGGGAGAGTGGCCATGCCAGCAACCTGAGGGTTCCTGGTTCGAGCCCCACCTTCTACCAACCACGTCACGTCCGTTGTGTCCTTCAGCAAGACCCTTGCTCCTGATGGGTCGTGGTTAGGGCCTTGCTTGGCAGCTCCCGCCATCAGTGTGTGAATGTGTGTGTGAATGTGGAAATAGTATCAAAGCGCTTTGAGTACCTTGAAGGTAGAAAAGCGCTATACAAGTATAACCCATTTACCATTTAAATTCATCAGCACGGGTGAAGCTTACCAACTCCCTGGTCGGTCCGAACCAGCCTGTATATGTGCGGCCTTAGTTCATCTTTTGACAATAGCATTACAGTGTGAAAAAAATATTCAGTCTAAGCCTGGGCCCCTGGAGAGGGGGTCCAGACTGACACCAAGGGGGAAAAAACCTCATAGCTATAGCACACATAAACATGTGTGTAAGAGGGAAACATCAAAGTACACAAAGGACATTAAATACATTAAAAAAGCAGAGCTGATGCAACCAGACACTTCTACACACAGCCACAAAAGTTAAAAAAAACAACAACAAAAAATATATACACTGTGGGGAGCTTGGCCAGAGACAGGAGCAGACCCAACAAAGCAACCAAGAGAGCCGATTCCCCCCTTGGCCGCCCACCAACCCTTGGGCCAGGATACGTCCAAGGAGACCGAATTGTCCGATACCTGCTCATTCAGCCAAGACACTGTGAGACTTGTCCAGCTCCGCAGTCCTGTCTCTTCATCCGCATCCCCTCCAGTCTCTCCAAACTGTCTCTTCATCCGCATCCCCTCCAGTCTCTCCAAACTGTCAAATCGTGGACTGTAGGTTGTTTGTTTTCCCGGGATGCAAGAAAAGCTGGACCGGACATGGCGTGAGGGTAAATACATATTTTATTTTAAACACTAACAGACTACAAAAAAAGAAGCAAACAAAAGGCGCACAATGGCGGAGAACAAACTCGACTAATGAAACAAAACTTGCGCAAAGGCAGAAACTCTGAACAATAAACAAAAACTTACTTGGCATGGAACTATGGTAGCATGAAGACAAACAGAGGTAGCAGGGGTGTCAGAAGTAGCATGGTATGAAAGGATCATGTCACCAGGACGATCAGCAGAAACAGACAGTCTTAAAGGCCTACTGAAATTATTTTTTTTAATTTAAACGGGGATAGCAGATCTATTCTATGTGTCATACTTGATCATTTCGCGATATTGCCATATTTTTGCTGAAAGGATTTCGTAGAGAACAACGACGATAAAGATTGCAACTTTTGGTATCTGATAAAAAAAAGGCTTGCCCCTACCGGAAGTAGCGTGACGTAGTCAGTTGAACATATACGCAAAGTTCCCTATTGTTTACAATGATGGCCGCATGAAGTGAGAGAGATTCGGACCGAGAAAGCGACAATTTCCCCATTAATTTGAGCGAGGATGAAAGATTTGTGGATGAGGAAAGTGCAAGTGAAGGACTAGTGGGGAGTTGAAGCTATTCAGATAGGGAAGATGCTGTGAGAGCCGGGGGTGACCTGATATTCAGCTGGGAATGACTACAACAGTAAATAAACACAAGACATATATATACTCTATTAGCCACAACACAACCAGGCTTATATTTAATATGCCACAAATTAATCCTGCATAAAAACACCTGCGTGTTTGTTATGCTAGCTCTTAGTTCCTCTGCTAGCTCCTAGCTCCATAGAACACGCCAATACAATTCAAACACCTGATCAACACACACAATCACTCAGCCCAAAAGACCGTTCACCTAACCCAAGGTTCATAAAGCTTATATATTTTTAAAAAGTTACGTACGTGACGCGCACGTACGGTACGGTACGTGTTATGCTAGCTCCTAGCTCCTCTGCTAGCTCCTAGCTCCATAGAACACGCCAATACAATTCAAACACCTGATCAACACACACAATCACTCAGCCCAAAAGACCGTTCACCTAACCCAAGGTTCATAAAGCTTATATATTTTAAAAAAGTTACGTACATACGCAAAAAAAAGCCAAAGCTGCATACTCACAGTAGCACGTCTGCGTCTTTGTCATCCAAATCAAAGTAATCCTGGTAAGAGTCTGTGTTGTCCCAGTTCTCTACAGGCGTCTGTGTATCCAAGTCAAAAGTCCTCCTGGTTAGAGTCTCTGTTATCCGAGTTCTTCCATCTTGACTGCATCTTTCGGGAATGTAAACAAAGAAGCGCCGGCTGTGTACTGTTGTTGCTGACTACGTTCGAAAAATACGTCAATTTCGCACCGACAACTTTCTTCTTTGCTTGCTCGGCTTCCTTCTCCATAATGCAATGAACATGATTGAAACAGATTCACGAACACAGATGTCCAGAATACTGTGGAATTATGAAATGAAAACAGAGCTTTTTCGTATTGGCTTCAATGTGGAAGGCATACCCGTGTTCGCCGGTCTACGTCACGCGCATACGTCATCCTCAGAGGCGTTTCGAACCGGAAGTTTAGTGGCAAATTTAAAATGTCACTTTATAAGTTAACCCGGCCGTATTGGCATGTGTTATAATGTTAAAATTTCATCATTGATATATAAACTATCAGACTGCGTGGTCGGTAGTAGTGGCTTTCAGTAGGCCTTTAAATAGCAGTGACATGATTGGTGACAGGTGTGCGAGTGCAAAGCGTGAGACAGGTGCGTGACATGACAGGTGAAAACTAATGCGTTGCTATGGTGACAAAACAAAAAAAGAGTGCACAAGAAGTCCAAAAACAAAACCGAACATGACTAAAACAAAAACATGGGCTCTGTACCGAGGATGTCGTTGTGGCTTGTGCAGCCCTTTTAGACACTTGTGATTTAGGGCTATATAAATAAACATTGATTGATTGATTGATGATCAACAGACATGACACAAACGGACTCTGGTGTGGCAGAGACCCAGCAGCTGGTCTCCACGGCCAAAAGGCTCCCGGGAAGCAGATCCAGAAGTTCGCAAAAAAAGCACCGCAGAAGTCACGAAAGTGCCGCCCCTTCACGCAGTCCCAAAGGGTCCCGAACCAAAAAGGCAAAAAAACCCACATGAAAACAAGAGGGAAACTTCAGGAACACGAAAGGATTGCACAAGAGCACCAACCATGAGTTAAGTGGGCTAACACTTACAGTCAGTAAATAGTAGGGTTGCACATCTCTCTCTGATAAACGATTCGATATGCATCTAGATACACAGGTTACGATTCGATTAAAAAACGATATCCTTTTATTACAGACCGATTCGATTGGATTCGATTCCGAACGATACGATTCGGTTTGACGGTTAATATTCAAGACTCCAAATCCCCAAGCATTGTGGCTTTATGGCACTGGCAACAAAAAAAAACAGAACAACAAAATCACATGTCAATGTATTTATTTTTAGACATGGACCAAAAAAAGTCTGGCTGAATTGTAGGATGGGAACTTCAGAGGTAAAAGTAGCACAGAAAAGTAACACCAAAGTGCAATATTTCAGCCTGAGCATAGTTTTGAACACTACAGGTAGGTAACAAAGATTCAATATTTCAACCTGAGCATATAGTGTTTTTAACACCTTAGCGCAGGGGTCACCAACGCGGTGCCGCGGGCACCAGGTAGCCCGTAAGGACCAGATGAGTAGCCCGCTGGCCTGTTCTAAAAATAGCTCAAATAGCAGCACTTACCAGTGAGCTGCCTCTATTTTTTAAATTGTATTTATTTACTAGCAAGCTGGTCTCGCTAAGAGAGACAAAACTCAAATAGAATTTGAAAATCCAAGAAAATATTTGAAAGACTTGGTCTTCACTTGTTTAAATAAATTCATTAATTTTTTTACTTTGCTTTTTATAACTTTCAGAAAGACAATTTTAGAGAAAAAATACAACCTTAAAAAGGATTTTAGGATTTTTAAACACATATACCTTTTTACCTTTTAAATTCCTTCCGCGTCTTTCCTGACAATTTAAATCAATGTTCAAGTAAATTTATTTTTTTTATTGTAAAGAATAATAAATAAATTTTAATTTAATTCTTCATGTTAGCTTCTCTTTTTTCAACGAAGAATATTTGTGAAATGTTTCTTCAAACTTATTATGATTAAAATTCAAAAAAATTATTCTGGCAAATCTAGAAAATCTGTAGAATGAAATTTGAATCTTATTTCAAAGTCTTTTGAATTTATTTTAAAATTTTTGTTCTGGAAAATCTAGAAGAAATAATGATTTGTCTTTGTTAGAAATATAGCTTGGTCCAATTTGTTATATATTCTAACAAAGTGCAGATTGGATTTTAACCTATTTAAAACATGTCATCAAAATTGTAAAATTAATCTTAATCAGGAAAAATTACTAATGATGTTCCATAAATTCTTTTTTAAATTTTTTCAAAAAGATTCGAATTACCTAGTTTATCTCTTCTTTTTTTCGGTTGAATTTTGAATTTTAAAGAGTCGATATTGAAGATAAACTATGTTTCAAAATTTCATTGTCATTTTTTTCGTGTTTTCTCCTCTTTTAAACTGTTCAATTAAGTGTAAATATCATTAATTATTAATAATAACATAGAGTTAAAGGTAAATTGAGCAAATTGGCTATTTCTGGCAATTTATTGAAGTGTGTATCAAACTGGTAGCCCTTCGCATTAATCACTACCCAAGAAGTAGCTCTTGCTTTCAAAAGGGTTGCTGACCCCTGCCTTAGCGCGTGCTGAATTGTGACCAAGTTGCCCGAATAAGTTAGGAATGGTTCTCCCTGGCTGTGTGCTACAGCTTGCTGCACACTCCTGCTCGTTGGCACGGGGTTTTAACTCACCGTACTCTTGGCCGTGTTTCCTCTTTGCATGCTGGTCCAGATTTGTAGTGCTGCCAGTGTACGTCAACGATGCTCGACACAATTTACAAATAGCATGGCTTCTGTCGCGCTTCCCTTTCCTTCTTATAAAACGCAAAAACTTTCCACACTTTGGATTTCTGTCTCCCCGATGCGTTGAAAATCTTTCTCGGTCAGTCTGACGCTTTCGTTCTCCTCCGCGTTCATTTTCCGTGTTGTCTCTTATTTATCACTCGTGCTAATACCAGCCAGGCGGCTACCGCGTTTGGCGAGTAGCTTCAGCTCTCGCGTTGTTCTAGAGATGCTGACGCATATTGTAATCTAGCCAACCTATGCAAAGTCTCGCGATAACCTCGCGAGTCTGCTACCGATGCAATCTAATCGCTCACTTGTTGAATCGAATACTCAGTCGCATCGGTTTATCGTTCACAACCCTAGTAGATAGTCTTTTTTCCCTTCCTTTTTGTGCAAAAATGAGTCATGGAGTACCACAGGGGTCCGTGTTTTGCCCACTATTATTAGTAGTACAGTACGGCATGTAAGGTCATTTTAAACGACACTGGTTTCAGTGGTTTGGAATGACTTTAACTATAGATGCTGTCTGGGGATGGCTATCGTTTATATTTTAACCGATGCCGGTTCCAGATTGGTCATTTTGAAGCCATTGTCAGTGCTTTAACGGTGCTGGAAAAAATGGAAAAGATACAAGTCGTGGGGGGAAAAAAACAATGGCTTTTTATTTCAAAAATGTTATGACATGCACGTTGGACTGAATAGTAATTTGATTTTAATAGGAATATAATATACCGTATTTTTCGGAATATAAGTCACTCCGGAGTATAAGTCGCACCGGCCGAAAATGCATAATAAAGAAGGGAAAAAACATATATAAGTCGCACTGGAGTATAAGTCACATTTTTTGGGGGAATTTATTTGATAAAAGCCAACACCAAGAATAGACATTTGAAAGGCAATTTAAAATAAATAAAGAATAGTGAACAGGCTGAATAAGTGTACGTTATATGAGGCATAAATAACTAACTGAGAACGTGCCTGGTATGTTAACGTAACATATTATGGTAAGAGTCATTCAAATAACTATAACATATAGAACAGGGGTGGGCAATTAATTTTTACCGGGGGCCGCATGAGCAACCTGAGCAGTGCTGGAGGGCCACACCGACAATATTTCAGTTAAATTCTGCTCAAATTATTTTTGATATACCGTAAGATAAATAATAATAATAATAATTTCATTTAACCTAACTTAACTTTATACAAAAGCAGATTGCTTTTGATGGTTTTATTTTTAACACTGTCTTACACAACACTTCCTGATGTATAATACAATGCAAAAATGTCCATTTCTGTCACTTTATCCTGCATCCTCTTTAAAAGTCCAACATTTTTCCCCGTCAGATTTGGACAACCATCTGTTGTCGCACCTGCCAGCTTGTCCCATTTCAGTCCTAACATGTCCAAACACGCATTTACCTATGTGAACAAGTCGTTACCTGTGGTTGTCTCTTTAATTGACTGCATGGCTGCCAGCTCTTCCGTGATTTGAAAGTCTGCAGTTATTCCATGTAAGATGAGCAGCTGGGCGGTGTCACGTACATCGCAGCTCTCATCCAAAGCCAGCGAAAAACAGTCAAAGTCGGCCGTTCTGTTCTTCAGCTGAAGCTCCTGGTTTCCAGCGTTGGTCTACAGTGCGTCGGGAGAGTGACACGTTCTCAAATGCGCCCCTCTTCTCCGGGCATATCAGCCCAACAGAGTCCAATAAGCACTCCTTAATAAACTCTCCGTCAGAAAATGCCTTACTTTTTCTGGCGATTTTGTGAGAAATGACGAAACTTGTCCTGACAGCTGCATCTCTGGGGGTGTGAAATATGGCAAAAAGTCGCTCTTCATCAGACAGATTCCGGTATTTTTCCTCGTGCTTCGTCGCGTAGTGGCGATTCAAATTATATTTTTTAAACACAGCAAGCTGTGTACCACAATTTAAGCACACGGCTTTACCTTTAATTTCTGTAAAGAAATACTTGGCAGTCCATGTCTTGTTGAAAACACGCCATTCGTCATCAACTTTTCACTTTTTAGCATCTCGGGGATAACCGGGCATCACTTGTCGCTGTGCACCTTCACTCACAGGTTACACACGGACATACGCCCATAAATAACACTTTTCAAAATAAAAGCAGCACAGTTGTATTGCACGCACGACATAGATGTTTTTTCAAATTTATTTTGTCATTTGTGATTGCCGCTGTTCACATTCACTCACAATCGCACACGAGCATACGTCCACACGGAAGAAATACAAATAACGCTTTTCAAAACAAAAGCAGCACCGTTGTATTGCACACTCGACATAGATACTTTTTAAATGTATTTTGTAATTTATGATTGGCCTCACGCGGGCCGGACAGGGACGCACAAAGGGCCGGATGTGGCCCGCGGGCCGCAGAATGCCCAGGTCTGATATAGAACATGCTATACGTTTACCAAACAATCCGTCACTCCTAATCGCTAAATCCCATGAAATCTTATACATCTAGTCTCTTACGTGAATGAGATAAATAATATTATTTGATATTTTACGCTAATGTGTTAATAATTTCACACATAAGTCGTTCCTGAGTATAAGTCGCACCCCCGGCCAAACTATGAAAAAAAACTGCGACTTATAGTCCGAAAAATACGGTAACCATCATATACGACCACTAATAACAAAGTGATACAGAAGACAGAGAATACTTGTCTTCTTAAGTTGATGCTCAGAATTTCGGGGTTGGGGAATGCACCTGGCTTGTAAGTGTTGTGTGTTTGTGCGGTCACTGTGGTGTGGAAACTCAACTGTTGTGGCGTTAAAGTCGGCAATAAAGTTGAAAAGTGCTTAGTCTCCATGTGCTTCTGTTAGGAGGCTAAAACATTTATAAGCCACAGATGGCTGCTTTTTTCTCTCTCTCTGATTATTACCATTTGCACCGGTGGTATTAATGAACCAAGTTTTGGTACCTACGTAATCCCCTTTTCTGTCTTTTGGGTGCACAAATAAGTGTTTCTCATGCAAACCACTGACTCCAGCATGAAATCCCCCTCATGGCGTTCTAGAAGGAGCCTCCTGGCGACTTGTAATATTAGCAATAATCTTGTTCATTGTACACCGTCACCATTTCATATGAAAACTTTTTTTTTTTTTTTTACAATTAGAGTTGAATTAAAAACAGAAATGCAGGTAAACATGCAAAATAAGAGAGAAGAAATGAAGCCGATCAACACACATCAGGTCATTTTTTGACATGAGAAGAACGACAGGAGCACTTACAGGATGAGTGATGGCCTGCATGGTGCAGGAGAGAAACCATTAAGGGGCTCACCGGGATGGATTAAAGATGAAGTGAAAACTATCAGCTTTCATTACTGAGTGACCCGCCTTATATTTTCTCAGCATTGATCTTCATCGTCAATCGTTTCTTTGACAGGTGGAGCTGCAGCTTCCTTCCCCCCACACACCTGAGCGTACTCCCTAAGGTCAGCTGTGGAAAGTGCTCAATGATTTCATAAGGCTACACAAGTCTGTTGACAGACGCTATTGATGCTTGCCACACACACACACACACACACACACACACTCATGTATTTCATACCTTCTTGAGACCTCCGAAAAATGCCTACCTCTAGTATTATAAAAAAAAGTCGTCATTTTACTCAACGCGAGTCCAAATTTTACAAGAAAAACTGAACATGTGTGCAATATTATGATAAAAGTTGGGATTTTACTCAATTTTACAAGAAACCTTAAAATGTTGGCAATTTTATGAAAAGGGTCGTAATTTTACTCGACACAAGTTACAATTTTATAAGAAAACTTTAAAATGTTGGCGATATTATAGTAATAACAGTGACGTGGAGGCAGGTGAGGCGGGGCCTCACGTGCCATCATGGAAAGAAAAAAAATGTATAAAGAAAAAAAAATATTAAATTGTTATATGTATCCAGTGAATATAATATAAAGTTATTTTCCATTTAACCAGTTTTAGATTATTTTTATTCAAAATCGCAAAATTTTCACATTTGCCGTTCAAATACTGAGAAGAGACTTGCGGTGAGTCACCAGCCAGTTGAGCCTCGCCATGGATTGCGCAATGACTCGGCTAACTGCTGGCCTGCTGTGCAGTGAGACCATATTGCTATATAAATTATATTATACATTTCCATAGTTTAGTTAGCTGAGGTATATAATGTACAGTGAATTTTGTCAACAACTGTATGTGTGTAACGTATTTCTTGTGCTGAGCAATCATAAAACAGCTGCGAAGACGCACTGGGTGAGGCTCGCAGTAATCCCGCCTCATGGTGGTAGAGGGCGCTAGGGATCCCAGAGATCATTCTTGCAGCTACTCGGCTGCAGAATAAGTGACAACAAGCAGCAACAGTTAGCGATCGTTTATTTTTTCCTCTCGCATGGACTTTTAACATGGAGGATTACATATCTAAAATAAAACAGTTTTCTGAACTGGACTTTCAATCGAAGCAGGAGGTAATAATTAAAGGAAGATCTCCATCGAGACAGAGACTTTTAAAACTGAAGAAAGATAAGGAAGACTTCTATAAACAAGTTATCGATTCTTTTGTTCAGAAGGAGCGGCGCATGGACTTCATTTATAAGTAAAGGTAAGACCATAATAACGTTTTTTTAATTAAATGTGCTTTTTTGTGTGCTACAGTTTGTATGTGTAAAGTTAAAGTTAAGTTAAAGTACCAATGATTGTCACACACACTAGGTGTGGTGAAATTTGTCCTCTGCATTTGACCCATCCCCTTGCTCACCCCCTGGGAGGTGAGGGGAGCAGTGGGCAGCAGCGACGCCGCGCCCGGGAATCATTTTTGGTGATTTAACCCCCAATTCCAACCCCTGAGGCTGAGTGCCAAGCAGGGAAGAATGCTGGTATGAGCTTTTAAACATAACCCGTTTACTGCTGCCAATCAAATGGTGAATAAGATACTCTTTAGGGTTCATATGTTTGTAAATCTGACTGTGATGAAGTCAGTGCCTCACCAGCCATGAACCTCACCGCACGTCACTTAGTAATAATCTGAATTTTGCTTGGCGGGTTTTTTCGGTGATGAATAGGGAAGTCCTTCTTTAGCTGCCGTCTTGTTTTATCATATATTGCTGCCTTTGCACCTGTTTACTTTTGTATGTAAATTAAATCAACCAAAAATACTGACTTTGGAGCAATGTTCACAGACTTTAATATTTGGCTCTCTATTAGATGCAATGGTTTTCCGTATTGGGACCATCATTTCGGTCCTAACTTGTTCACCGGTCCTCATATGCATATACTTTTCCTTGTTGATGTCTCAAGAAGGATGCATACAAACCCCCCCCCCCCCCCCACACACACACACACACATTCTTGTATTTCTTACCTTCTTGAGACCTCCGAAAAATGCCTACCTCTGTAGAACCAGCAGTTCTAGATATATAAAGATTTGTATTTACAACATTAATCATATATACATACTATGCAAATATAAACAAGCTTGTTATGAAAAATGATTTGGAATTTCACAAAAAAAAGGTCACAATTTCACAAGAAAAAATTTGAATTTTGGCAGTATTGTAATAAAAGTCGTAATTTTACTCACCGCAATTCAAAATTCTACAAGAAATTTGTGCAATATTATGATAAAAGTGGGAATTTTACTCAATAACAGAGTAAAAAAAAAAATTGGCAATATTGCGATAAAAGTCAGAATTTTATATGACAGATGTCACAATTTTGCATTAAAAAGTAATATTTTTTATGAGAAAATATTGCAATATTACAGAAACAGAAAGAACATGAGAGATTGTTCCCAATTTTGTAAGAAAAAAGTTGACACATTGTGAGAAAAGGACTGCTTTTAGTTAAGTTATTTTTGGGGGGAATTATTTGTTTGTAATTAGACTTAAACTTCCTTTTTATTGTCATTCAAATTTGAACTTTACAGTACAGATAACAACAACATTTCGTTTCATTAGCTCATGGTAGTGCAGGATGAAAAAGCAATAAGGTGCATATATGAATAAATAAATAGGTTACTGTACAGATAAATATATTGCACTTTTTCATATGCATCCACGTTTATGGATGTATGTTATATTGTCTTTTTTATTCCAGCGAGTTAATCCATTTTGGGGGGAGTTGAGGGGATAATTATAATTGGTTTTTAATCTTCATCATTTACTTCAAGTTATTACAGTATGTCTATATAGACATATTTGAATTGTTTTCATAAATTTTGCACATTTCAATTTCTCACACACACTTGTTATTTCATATGTTGGCCAGCGGGGGAAGCGCTTCAAATTTTTACACACGCTTGTTATTTCATATGTTGGCCAGAGGGGGAGCACTTTTAAAACCGACACACAGTCCATTTGAAAATTACCTCCTTTTTGGGACCACACTCATTTTGATGGATTTCACCACCGGGGGGTGCAAATGAGACATTCTCTAATAGATGCAATGGTTTTCCGTATTGGGACCATGATTTATGTCTTAATATGGAAGGTACTTTTCCTTGTTGATGTCTCAAGAAGGGTAGAAATACAAGAACACACACACACACCAGTCAATAGTCCCAGCTGTGAACCAGAAAGTATGTTCACTTTTTTTTTGGCAAGACTTCTTCCAAGATGTTGTCCAAGAAGAATATTTGTGAGGTCACTGCAGAGTCACAATATCATCCCAAAGGTGTTTGATGGCGATGGAAGATGTCCAACCTGACTGACTCTTGCCCCCATGGAGTCCTTCATCCAGTTCTCCTGTGTTATCTGGGATCGAAGCCAGCCGGGCTTTCCTTACAGAGGAATAGCAGGTGAAGCCCCCCTCCCATACACATTTTTTTCCCATCCACAGGGGACCTTGATGGAAGTCCTACTGAACTGGGCTCTCCCTCTTGGCTGAAACATGACCGAGCCTCTGCTGTTAAAGCTGTTGTGTGTGTGTGTGTGTGTGTGTGTGTGTGTGTGTGTGTGTGTGTGTGTGTGTGTGTGTGTGTGTGTGTGTGTGTGTGTGTGTGCGTGTGTGTGTGTGTGTGTGTGTGTGTGTGTGTGTGTGTGTCAGATTTTTTGGCCCTCAAGTTGTCATGGTCCGGGCTCCGAATCATGTTTTTGTTATGTTCTGTTAGTTTTGGACTCTTTTAGTTCCTGTTTGTGCACCTCCTGAGTTTGTTTGGTTACGTATTGCACTCACCTGCCTCTGGTTAGTGTTCGGGACGCTCACCTGTTGCCCGGGCACTAATCAGAGGGCTATTTACTCTATGCCCTGGCCTCACTCAGGCTGGCGTCATTTGTTTGCTTCACGCTATTGTCACGCAAGCCTCTACGTAAGTCTTGTTTATTTCATGCCACAGTTAGAGAGTTTTTGCCTCGTCAATAGTTCCATGTTTCCTGTGCTAAGTTTTCGCCTTAGCTTCCGCGTGTGACGGGCACGCTTGCCTTTGTTGTTTGCCTGTTATTTTGTAGTTAGATTAATAAATATGTTCCTACCCGCAAGCCTTGTCCTGAATACCATATTTTTCGGAGTATAAATCGCTCCGGAGTATAAGTCGCACGGGCCGAAAATGCATAATAAAGAAGGAAAAAAACATATATAAGTCGCACTGGAGTATAAGTCGCATTTTTTGGGGAAATGTATTTGATAAAAGCCAACACCAAGAATAGACATTTGAAAGGCAATTTAAAATGTCTAAAGAATAGTGAACAACAGGCTGAATAAGTGTACGTTATATGAGGCATAAATAACCAACTGAGAAGGTGCCTGGTATGTTAACGTAACATATTATGGTAAGAGTCATTCAAATAACTATAACATATAGAACATGCTATACGTTTACCAAACCATCTGTCACTCCTAATCGCTAAATCCCATGAAATCTTATACGTCTAGTCCAGGGGTGGGCAATTAATTTTTACCGGGGGCCGCATGAGCAACCCGAGCACTGCTGGAGGGCCACATCGACAATATTTCAATTACATTTTGCTCAATATTATTTTTGATATATACTGTAAGATAAATAATAATAATAATAATTAATAATAATACTTTCATTTAACCTAACTTAACTTTATACAAAAAGCACTGCTTTGGAAATCACATTTAGTTCCCCTTAAACATCCTCCTGTTGCACAATGAAATGTAAGCATAGGATGAAGTGTGCATTCCTGTAACTTTCTCTAGTAACAGCATTCCATGATTATTATAAATAAATTAACAATAATAATAAATGACAGCAGAATAAGCACACGTATGACTGAGGAGTCATAGTGTAACTTTGTGTGGTGTTTGAGTTGTCCGACTTTTTGTGTGGCCATAAACGCACAAGTGGTTTAGTGGTGTGCGTGTTGGTGACAGATGACAAGTTGCCTTCTTTACTCCCTCTAAACGAGCTGTTTGGAATTTGCCCTGTTAGTGACATTTTTCCCAATTGTGACATCAGCGGATATCTCCATATATGGTAAAGTTCTTCCCGACCAGCTATGCGCCAATCAATAAGTTCCTTCTTATTTTCTGTCCTCTTGTTGTGGGGCAGACTGGCTCATACATGCACATGCATCCTCCGCCGTCGCCACTTCTAATACAAAGTAGCGTATAGTTGTAACTTATATCTGTCACTAGACACCATATGGAAGCACTAAAAACTACAACATGGCTGACTGGGAGAAGACGCTGTCGAAGTGGAGGCACGTAAATAAGACCGCCCACACAGCAGCTTATAAAAAGGGCGGTTAAAAAATAATCTATGCAAAATTTTGACCAAAGACCACAAGTTAAATTGTGGAGTGGATTAAACAAAGACGCTAAACAATGCACTATTATGGTCCAGTTTAAGAGTTGTTTAAACTGCAAGTGTTTACAAACTATAAGGAAGAAGAATTTTGATGAACATCTTGAACTTTATTGACATTTTATTGCATCATAACTGACTTAACTTTTATCGAGAGATCTGTTGTATTTCATTGATGCAAATTGTCTTGCAAAATGAGGAGAGGAAGTGAATATGTGCTACTAAATTGCTATGAAATGGAAAAGGGAATAAACCAGCCTGGCTTCCTTCTACTCCTTTTCGAACGTGTAAAGAGAAATGTAAATAAGTAAACTATATGATGTACCATTTGGAATTGCTTATATGTTCAAAATAAATTGAAACCAAACCAGAAGTGTTTTAAATGTAGAAAGTGTCACAAGGAGGTTTTCGCAGCTTACTTCATTCTCCCGGGATGCAGACGGACGACTCCGGACAAGACTTGCAGGTAGGAACATGATTTAATTATCCAAAACTCATAGAGCTACAAACAAAAAGGAACTCAAGGCAAAGGCACAACGTGCTGATCGCACTTGGAGCCAAAGCACAAAAACTTAGCGCAGGAAACAGAAGCTAACACTTAGCATGGACTATGGACAAGCAATACTCCGAGAACTGTGGCATGAAACTAACAAGACTTACGTGGCAAGGCATGAGGCAAACAATGATGCCAGACTGAGCGTGGTGAATAAATAGCTCTCTGATTAGTGGTTGACAGCAGCTGAGCGTGGGACCACTAACCACAGGCAGGTGAACCCAATTAATCCCCATGGTGACCAAAATAAACCCAGGAGTGCACAAAAGAGGAACTAAGGGAGTTCAAAACTAACAGAACATAACAAAGACATGATCCGGACCACGGATCATGACAGAAAGAGATCATAATATGAGTATTTAACCCTTGTGTAATGTTCATATTGTTGTTACTCAGCCAGCGTTTACTTTATTGGGAAAAAGTAAACATCTGTTCAGTATTTTAACATAAAAGTGTTTGATTGTGAGGCATTAAAAGCCACAAAATGCAACGGGTCCATCAGACCCACAAACGCTGGCTGAGTAACAACAATATGAATGTTGCACGGCAAATTTCTCTGCCAGTTTCTGCATCCCACAGGGATTCTTCTTTTGTGTTTGTGCACCTGCGCTTCCCACAAAAACATTGTTTGTTAACACTGTCTGCTCTCATTTTCTCGCACATTTGACCTTCTGATGTTCTGTGTACCTACACTCTGTCCTCCTCCTGTCTAGGCCTGCTGTGTGTGTCTGTGTGTGTGTGTGTGAGTGTGTGTGTGTGTGTGTGTGTGTGTGTGTGTGTGTGTGTGTGTGTGTGTGTGTGGTACACAGAACATCAATTTCTACACTTCTATTAGCCCCGGGTCCAGTAGACCCGGACATCTTATATGTAATAGAAATGTGTAGGGGGGGGGGTGTATGGCGTGTGGTCAATAAATATGTTTTCTGATATATGTTCTTCACAGAAAATGAGCCAAAGTCAGTGAGTCTCAGTTTGAAAAATTAAATAATTGTATCATTTTTCTTTTAATAAAAAATAAAAATGGGTCCCACAGACCCGAACACCACACAAGGGTTAATTACCACATTAACATAATTTTCATGTTAACAAAAAAATATTTTTCCACACAAATATTTTTCGCACGAATGTGGACTTTTTACTCCTCTTGTGATATTAATATTCCCATTTTTAAAGGAACTCTATGCTACATTTCCAACTTTTTAGACTTGTATGCAGTCTTCTATGCATGTTGAACATGTTCTACTTGTTTGACGTGGAAGTGCAATATCCTCAGGTTGGTGTGTTTTGAAGTTGTCCCACGTTTCATTTTTAAGCCCCCCTTCAATCCTGTTAACGGGTTTTTTTTTGGCAAGTAATTGTGTTTCTGAACCAGCGTTAAGGCAGCAATGACAAAATAGTTTTTGAGACTTGCTCTCACCGCTTCACGGACATCTATTTTGTGAACAAAGCACAAATCCATGCAGCATTCGCCAATATTTCATCAGAATCCGCTTGTTAGGGGAAGTATGTTTAACCAATTATATTCAATATCCAATTATTTTTCTACAGTTTGCTGATAACGACTAGCACGTTAACGCTTAAGGGGGGACGTGTGTCTATGCCGGGGGTGTCAAACTCATTTGAGCTCAGGGGCCGCGTGAAGGACAATCTGTGCACATGCAGGCCAGACTATTAAAATCATGGCATTAAAACGAGAAAATAAAGACAACTTCAGAATGTTTTCTTTGTCTTACTTTGGCCAAAAATAGAACAAACACAGTCTGAAAATATAAACAAATGTGCCATTTGCACCATTTACCATGAATTGATTAACGTGGACTTAAACAAGTTGAAAAACTTATTCGGGTGTTACCATTTAGTGGTCAATTGTACGGAATATGTACTGTACTGTGCAATCTACTAATACAAGTTTCAATCAATCAATCATTCATCTGGGGATATGTAGATGGGCAACACTAAATGGGACGGCGTGGCGAAGTTGGTAGAGTGGCTGTGCCAGCAATCGGAGTGTTGCTGGTTACTGGGGTTCGATCCTGACCTTCTACCATCCTAGTCACGTCCGTTGTGTCCTTGGCAAGACACTTCACCCTTGCTCCTGATGGCTGCTGGTAGCGCCTTGCATGGCAGCTCCCTCCATCAGTGTGTGAATGTGTGTGTGAATGGGTGAATGTGGAAATAGTGTCAAAGCGCTTTGAGTACCTTGAAGGTAGAAAAGCGCTATACAAGTATAACCCATTTATCATTTATTATCATTTAAATTGGCCCTAGTGTGTGAATGTGAGTGTGAATGTTGTCTGTCTATCTGTGTTGGCCCTGTGATGAGGTGGCGACTTGTCCAGGGTGTACCCCGCCTTCCGCCCGAATGCAGCTGAGATAGGCTCCAGCACCCCCGTGAGACAAGCGGTAGAAAATGGATGGATGGATCTGCTTACTTTGTTCTATCTACTCTTCTGTTAAAATGTAATAATCACGTATTGATTGATTGATTGAGACTTTTATTAGTAGGTTGCACAGTGAAGTACATATTCCGTACAATTGACCACTAAATGGTAACACCCCAATAAGTTTTTCAACTTGTTTAAGTCGGGGTCCACTTAAATTGATTCATGATACAGATATATACTATCATATATACTATCATCATAATACAGTCATCACACAAGATAATCACATTGAATTATTTACATTATTTACAATCAGGGGTGTGGAGGCGGGTGTTAGGTTTGGTTGTTATCATCAGTCATCAACAATTCAGAACAGAGAAATGGATATTGGAACAGTGTAGGTCTGACTTGGTAGGATATGGACAGCAAGTAGTGGACATAGAGAGAGAGAGAGAGAGAGAGAGAGAGAGAGAGAGAGAGAGAGAGAGAGAGAGAGAGAGAGAGAGAGAGAGATCAGAAGGCATAAGAAAAAGAAAAAGTATCTGCATTTGATTGTTTACATTTGATTATTAGCAATCCGGGGAGGGTGTTAGTTTAGGGTTGTAGCTGCCTGGAGGTGAACTTTTATTGCGGTTTTGAAGGAGGATAGAGATGCCCTTTCTTTTATACCTGTTGGGAGCGCATTCCACATTGTTGTGTTATAGAAGGAGAATGAGTTAAGACCTTTGTTAGTTCGGAATCTGGGTTTAACGTGGTTAGTGGAGCTCCCCCTGGTGTTGTGGTTATGGCGGTCATTTACGTTAAGGAAGTAGTTTGACATGTACTTCGGTATCAGGGAGGTGTAGCGGATTTTATAGACTAGGCTCAGTGCAAGTTGTTTAACTCTGTCCTCCATCTTGAGCCAGCCCACTTTAGAGAAGTGGGTAGGAGTGAGGTGGGATCTGGGGTGGAGGTCTAGAAGTAATCTGACTAGCTTGTTCTGAGATGTTTGGAGTTTAGATTTGAGGGTTTTGGAGGTGCTAGGGTACCAGGAGGTGCATGCGTAATCGAAAAAGGGTTGAACGAGAGTTCCCGCCAGAATCCTCAAGGTGCTTTTGTTGACCAGAGAGGAGATTCTGTAGAGAAATCTCGCTCGTTGGTTAACCTTTTTGATTACCTTGGTTGCCATTTAATCACAGGAAAGGCTAGCCTCTAGAATGGAACTAGGTAGGTGACCTCATCTTTCCTGGTGATAACAATGTCACCCACTTTTATGGTGAAGTCATTGACTTGTTTCTGTTGTTTGGATGCTTTACATTAGATTTGGATGATACCACAAATTTGGGTATGAATCCGATACCAAGTAGTTACAGGATCATACATTGGTCATATTCAAAGTCCTCATGTGTCCAGGAACATATTTCCTGACTTGATAAACATAATATAGATTAAAAAAAAAAAAGAAGATGTTGTGATGTTAAAAAATATCGATGTAATCATGGTAGTATCAAGTAGATACGCTATTGTACGTGGTATCATTACAGTGGATGTTAGGTGTAGATCCACCGTCCCAGAAGAAATGGTGCTGCAGGAAATTCTGGGAATTTGTTGTGTCGTGTTTATGTTGTGTCGCAGTGCAAATATTCTTCCAAAATGTGTTTGTCGTTGTTGTTTAGTGTGGTTTCACTATATGGCACATGTTTATGACAGTGTTGGTGTTGTTCATACTGCCACCCTTAGTGTGACATGTATGGCTGTTGAGTAAGTATGCACTTCGTCAAGATGATTGTGTTATTAGTTTAGTTTATTATCAGGCACAATTAAATCATGGTTAGGTTTTATTAATTATAGACTGCGTGGTATGTGACATTTTTATTATGTAAAATGGACCAAACTCGCTACAATGTTAACTACAACAAGATAGATTTTTCTAAAGTTATTTTAAAGATTAAAAGTTGTCATCAATCCCACGTGGGTGCTTGGTATTGTCCATTAAAAGTTAAAAGTACCAATGATAGTCACACACACACTAGGTGTGGTGAAATGTGTCCTCTGCATTTGACCCATCACCCTTGATCACCCCCTGGGAGGTGAGGGGAGCAGTGGGCAGCAGTGGTGGCCGGGAACATTTTTCGGTGATTTAACCCCCTATTCCAGGGGTGTCCAAAGTGCGGCCCGCAGCTAATTGTTTACCGGCCCGCCACACATTCTGCAAAAATGGCAAAATTGATAGTATTGCAAAAATAAAAATAAACATTTAAAAAAGTGAAATGAGGTGAAATCTAATCTAATCTTTTTTTTGCCATTGTTCAAAAAAAAAAAAGACAAAAAATCTATGTTATAATGAATTATTGACCTATTCAAGGCTCCAATTACTTCAAAAATTTCACTTTAAAATGTTTTATGTGGAAAAAAAATATTGCATATATTGTGTGGTTGCCATATAAAAACATCAAAGTTTTCTTTGACAAAAGAGTATAAAAACAAACAAAATAATAGTTCAAACGTAAAATGGACAGATATATCTGAAGTTGATCTCGTAACTTAAGTGTTGAAAGTAAAAAAAAACTAATAAAAATGTATCACTTTATGAGTGGGGGACCTTTTGGAGCCCAAATATATTTAGTGGGATTTTATCAATATTTTCACTGGGATTACTCAAAAATATTAAAGAATTAAAATCAATGGTGTCCTGCATTATTGATCTTTTAGAGCTCTAATGACTAAATACTGCATATTTCCACTTTTACTATAAAAAACAAAACTGTCTTTGACAGAAAAGGCATAAAACCTTTTTTACTTTTTATCAACCTGAAGTTGATATAGAGATTTACTGTAAGCGTTAAATTTAAAAAAATAATAATAATTTGACTTATTTTTAACGTTTTAATGACTGAGACCCTTTATGGTCCCCGGGAGCCCTAAAGGTTAAAAAAGAAAAATCCATATATAAAAATATCAAAATGGCCCCTGCATGCTTAAATTTTTCCGTGTGCGGCCCTCAGTGGAAAAAGTTTGGACGCCCCTGCCCTATTCCAACCCTTGATGCTGAGTAATGGGTCCGATTTTTATAGTCTTTGGTACGACTCGGCCGGGGTTTGAACTCAGAACCTACCGATCTCAGGGCGGACACTCTAACCCAGGGGTGTCAAACTCATTTTAGCTCAGGGGCCGCATGGAGAACCATCTATTCCTACATGGGCCGGACGGGTAAAATCATGGCATGATAACTTAAAAGTACAACTACGACAACTTCAGCTTGTTTTCTTTGTTTTACTTCGGCCCAAAATAGAACAAGCACATTCTAAAAAAAGGAAATACATCACATATGTCCGTCTTGACAAAATATTTAAAGTTATTTGAAAATTCTGAGGAAAAAATTGGGGCAGTTTCAAAAACGAAATGACGAACACAATGAACTTAGACTTAATTTCAGTGAATCTACTAAGCAATTAAACTTTAAGTCACAGCCCATATTAAAACATAAATAAAAACTATGTATTAACTACCTCATTTGTCATTTCCACTGTTCACTTTATTTAAATTTGCACAGAAGACAATTGTTTCAACAGAACTTTATCCATGTGTAGTGTCTCATGCAGCATTTTACCAATTGTTTATTCAACTCATGTGTGTTTTACGTTGGGTCGAGGGGGAGGAGTCGTGTACCTCTTGCTGGGTATACTTGCTCGCCCCGATATAAACTATTTGCTTGCCTAACAGAATTGCCACTGCGACACTCAGTGGACACATTTAGAAAAACAGATTCTTTAAGTTAAAAATGCAGCAACATTTTACACTGACTCATCTCGCGGGCCGGGTTGGACCTGTCTGAGGGCCTGATTGGGCCCGCGGGCCTCATGTTTGACATCCCTGCTCTAACCACTAGGCCACTGAGTAGGCCACGGGATCGGCGCCTGTGGTCGCAAGTGCGAATGAAAGTGCACCACCTTTCCTGGCTCAGCCCACGGCCTCTGGTTTAGAACCTGGGAAAGCGTGGAAAGGCCGAAACACTTACCGTGCTCCAATAGCCTTTTAAAGCCCGTGAAATTAGCAGGATAATAACACCAAGCTCACTTTTGACCATGAACAGGAAAATAAAAGAGCGGTGCTGCAAAATGTAGCTGATGAAGTCTAATAGGTTACCATGGTTATAACTTACATCCGGCGCGATGAAGGCTTCAGTCTGGTTTTGAAACCCCTCAGCTTCAAGCCCGTCATCAAGTGCTGTAATTGACCGTTGAAATTGTGCGCGCACGCCGCTCCGAAAGCCTCAAGCATGCACGGATTTGCATCTCCTGCGTCCAAACGTTGTTTTTTTTCCTATTCCTGTCGTTTGCTTCTGTTTACACGTTTACGCTGTTGTGTGTTTTGTTGGCCTACTTAACGTATGCAGATTGTGTTGATGTCTGTCGCGGCCCAATTACACATGTCATCGGAAGTGAAACCTCGGGGGAGCTGCGGCTTTTATCGACTGCGTCCCCCGGGGAGAATGTTTCAGAACGGGGAGGAGTGCACCTCCCAGGGTGTGCAGCTGTCAGGTGTGCCGGTGAACGGGAGGCAGGTGCACGCGGCGAATGGATGACGATCACGGCGTTCGTGCGGCATGGGGCCTATTTCCTTTTCTCACTGGGTACAATGCCAGCCCTGAGGGAGGAACACTGCTCTGAAGGCAGCGTCCATGGGAGGAGTCTTACATAACCGCTCGTATAATGTCAATGAAAACTGCTCATTTAGAAAGAGCATGAATAACGCGCTCTCGTGTTGATTCATGGACCAGGATCTTCATCATGCGTCTTTGGTAGACCTTTGTTTTTGTATTTTCTAGGTTTACATTGCACGGCTTTTAATAACATGCATGGTAGGAGAACATCGTGTACAGCAGTGTTTTTCAACCTTTTTGGAGCCAAGGCACATTTTTGTCCATTGAAAAAAAATGCGGAGGCACACCACCAGCAGAAAACATAAAAAATTAGGGATGTCCGATAATGGCTTTTTGCAGATATCCGATATTCCGATATTGTCCAACTCTTTAATTACCGATACCGATATTGTCAAGACTAGGTCTGTGGCGTGGTTTGTTCTCCCGTGGTGCAAAGGAATTGGACCAAACGTGGCGTGCAGGTGAGGACATGTTTAATATATTAACTCAAAAAAGGCTCAAAAGGGGATAAACAAAAAGCGCTCACAGCGGAGGGAAAAAAACTTGACTATGAAAACAAAAGGCGCGCACAATGGCGGAAGTACAAAACTAGACTATGAAAACAAAACACAAGCACAAAGGCAAAAAACTATGAACAATAACAAAACTTACTTGACATGACAAGAGGGGCAAAAGGAAGAGCAGCATGGATCATGAGGGTGAACAGAGTGATGTCGCCAGGCCGACTGCCTGGCAACAATGGCCTTAAATACTGGTGACATGATTAGTGAAAACGTGAGACAGGTGCGTGACATGAGGATGTGAAACAGGTGCGTGACAAGACAGGTGAAAACTAATGGGTGACCATGGAAACCAAACCAAACAAGGAAGTGCAACCAGGAACTAAAAAAAGAGCCCAAAACCCAAGCAAAACAAAAACATGATTAACACAGACATGACAGAGCCCCCCCCCCCCCCTTACGGACAGATCCCAGATGTCCCAACACAAAAAAATGAACAAGAGTCATGGGGGGGCGGGAGGGGGACATGGCGGTGGGTCGCCAGGCCAAGTGGCCCCGAATCCACCGAGGCATAGTCATGTGGCGGCGGCGAGTGGAACGCGACTGGCGGCACTGGGCGTCGTGGAGCTGCGACTGGCGGCACTTGGCGTCGTGGAGCTGCGACTGGCGGCACTTGGCGTCGTGGAGCTGCGACTGGCGGCACTTGGCGTCGTGGAGCTGCGACTGGCGGCACTTGGCGTCGTGGAGCTGCGACTGGCGGCACTTGGCGTCGTGAAGCTGCGACTGGCGGCACTTGGCGGCGTGGAGCAGGTAGCGGAACTTGGCGTGGAGCTACCACGGGTGGCGCTTGGCGTGGAGTTGCGACTGGTGGCGTTTGGCGTGGAGCTGCGACTGGTGGCGCTTGGCGTGGTGGAGCTTGGCGTGGAGCTGGTGGAGGTGGCCTAGCTGGAGGCTGTGGCTTGGCAGGTCGAAAGACTGGTGGTGGCGGCCGTGCTGGTGGCTGTGGCTTGGCAGGTCGAAAGACAGGTGGTGGTGGCCGAGCTGGTGGCTGTGGCTTGGCGTGATGAAAGACTGGTGGTGGTGGTCGTGCTGGAGGCTGTGGCTTGGCGTGACGATGCTGAGCCACCCCACCTGAACAATTCCCAGCCCTAGCCCCCCCTCAAGGAGCGGATACCAGACGCGCGCCCTGCGGTCTGGAATCGTTTCTTTGGGTGGGTGGAGGGTGGTCAGGAGGGGGGCAGAATCCTCCCCTCCAAACTGTCGAAAAAGTCTTTCTTTCCCCCCCACCTGGGATTTTGTGGGTGAAAAAAAAAATTGTGACTTGGGCGTGGCTTGAGTCCTGGGGGGCGGGGCATGGAATTTAGGTGGCTTGGATTGAACCGGTAAAAAATTTGGAAAAAAAATCTCCAGGTCTGTGGAGTGCTCCTTGAGCTGCCAGGCTGGCTGACTTCCATTCCCGCCCGGAGGGGGAGGAGCCCGCAGGAGTGGTGCATCCTGTCCACTCGCGGAAGTCTTTCCTTGGCGACGTTTCCGGGGCGGGAGTGACGCGCCGATCGGCACCAGCTTGCCTCCGGGCCCCCACATCATCCCCCTGCGCTCCCTGGGGGAAAAGCGCAGTGTTTCCGCTTCCATAGCGTGCAGGACTTCCCACGCTCCCTCGTCCAATTTTGCGGGAGAACTCTTCTGCTGGCGACATCTGTCATGATGTGGACTATGGCGGGTTCGTTTTTCCGAGATGCAATAATAGTTGGAGCGGACATGGCTTGAAGGTAAGGACATATTTATTTTTTACTATAACAAAAGGAACAAACTAAAGGCGCGCACAAGGTGGAGGTACAAACTTGACTATGAAGCAAAAACTTGCACGTGGGCAAAAAACTAAGGGCATGAACAAAAGTCGCTAACTGTGGCATGAATAGAAAAAACTTACTTGATAAGGCATGAAGTGCGCAGAGGTGAACAGAGTGATGTCGCCCGGCCGACTGCCTGGCAACAATGGCCTTAAATACTGGTGACATGATTAGTGAAAACGTGAGACAGGTGCATGACATGAGGATGTGAAACAGGTGCGTGACAAGACAGGTGAAAACTAATGGGTGACCATGGAAACCAAACCAAACAAGGAAGTGCAACCAGGAACTAAAAAAAGAGCCCAAAACCCAAGCAAAACAAAAACATGATTAACACAGACATGACAGATATCAACCGATACCGATACATACAGTCGTGGAATTAACACATTATTATGCCTAATTTGGACAACCAGGTATGGTGAAGATAAGGTACTTTTTTTTTTTAATTAATAAAATAAAATAAGATAAATAAATTAAAAACATTTTCTTGAATAAAAAAGAAAGTAAAACAATATAAAACAGTAACATAGAAACTAGTAATGAATGAAAATTAGTAAAATTAACTGTTAAAGGTTAGTATTATTAGTGGAGCAGCAGCACGCACAATCATGTGCGTGCTGCTGCAAGGGATACAGTCTGCTGTATCCCTTGCAGACTGTATTGATATATATTGATATATAATGTAGGAACCAGAATATTAATAACAGAAAGAAACAACCCTTTTGTGTGAATGAGTGTGTATGGGGGAGGGAGATTTTTTGGGTTAGTGTACTAATTGTAAGTGTATCTTGTGTTTTTTATGTTGATTTAATTTTAAAAAAAAAAAAAAAAAAAAAAAACGATACCGATAATTTACGATATTACATTTTAAAGCATTTATCGACCGATAATATCGGCAGGCCGATATTACCGGACATCTCTATTAAAAATGTCAACTTGGTAGTTGATATTGACAGTAAAAAGTCATTGTTGCAATTGTTGGATATGAATTCAAACCATAACCAAACCATGCATCACTATAGCTCTTGTCTCAGAGTAAGTGTCACGACCTGTCACATCACGCCGTGACTTATTTGGAGTTTTGTATGTGTTTTCCTGTGTGTGGTGTCTTGCGCTCCTATTTTGGTGGCTTTTCCTGTTTTGTTGGTATTTTCCTGTAGCAGTTTCATGTCTTCTTTTGAGCGCTGTTCCCCGCACCTGCTTTGTTTTAGCAATCAAGACTATTTCAGTTGTGCGGACGCTATCCTTCTTTGTGTGGAAATTGTTGATTGTCATGTCATGCGCGGATGTACTTTGTGGACGCCGTCTGCTCCACACGCTGTAAGTCTTTGCTGTCGTCCAGCATTCTGTTTTTGTTTGCTTTGTAGCCAGTTCAGTTTTAGTTTCGTTTTCCATAGCCATCCCTAAGCTTCAATGCCTTTTTTTTAAGGGCACTCGCCTTTTGTTTATTTTTGGTGTAAGCATTAGATACGACGTTTACAAAGCTATTAGCTACCTGCTGCCACCTATTGATATGGAAGAGTATTACACGGTTACTCTGCCGAGCTCTAGACAGCACCGACACTCAACAACGGCACTTTATTTGCAGATTATAATTACTGGTTTGCATTAAATATTTTTAACCCAAATAGGTGAAATTATACAATCTCCCACGACAGTGGTTGAAAAACACTGGTGTACAGCATCGTGTGATGGAACGCTTCGCCATTGCGAAAAATCTCATTAGGTACCCCGGCAGTGCATCATAGTGAGGACGTGTTTGGGAGATTATGACCCTTACCTGTGGGGATAAACAAAGCAAATTAGAGCAGTTTTCAAGCGTTGTTCCAAAGGGTCCCGCTGAAAACCGAATCATAGGAAAATTGAGGCAATTTTTACGATAGGAAACAATGCGTTCTAAACACCCAAAAATACTAACACAAAGCACGTTTTATGAAATAATGACAGTTTTATGTCCAAAATCCAACATGGGTGAATAAAGAGGCTGTCACGGCGCATGCGCAACCCCTCATTCCTTCTACTGCATGCTCGGCTGGCACCTCCGCTGGCAGCGCGCCAGGACATGCCCCTGCTCGCTCTGGACGCAAGCAATCAGCAATCAGCGCACCTGGGACTAATGAAGACAAGCAGCATAAAGACCAGCGGACCCGAAGATCCAGCGACGGAACGTAGTTCACTCCTCGTAGTAAGCATCCCGTCTCCGGCTTCCCTCCTGCGTACTTGCTCTCTCTCTGTTATTTCGCAGTTCCCGTGTCTTATGCCCTTTGTGTTTCCCGCCGTGCCCTTCCTGTTCCCTGTGATCGAGCTGTGTGCCTCGACTCCTCCCTGGATTTTGGACTGCCTCCCTCGATCCTCGACCCCTGCTTGGACACGGACCTCGTTGCTTCTCTCCAGCCCCCAACCGCTTGCTTGCCCACGGACTGCCTTCTCGCCTTGCCCCTCTGGTCTGACGAAGGATTCATCCAACACGCACTTACAACAAACTCTGGTATCATTTACATTGTTAATTCTACACATCGCCTTGCACTTCACACTTAGAGTAGCATACACATCCCACACACTCATCAATAGCAGAATAAAAGCTATTGAACTGATTCCTGCCATGGTGTCGTCTCCTTCCCCCGCCGTACGTAACAGAAGCAATGCTAAGAGTATTTTCTGTCCACACCTTTTATTTATTTATATTTTAATTGAATGTACAGTACAACTTTCTAAAGCGGTGATTCTCAAACTGTCTTACGTGTACCACTAGTGCAAAGGTGTCAAACTCAAGGCCCGGAGGCCCAGATGTGACCCGCCACTTCATTTTATTTGGCCCTCGAAAGCCTGAAAATATTATGTATCAATAAAGTACCGTAACTTTTCTTTCTAAATGTATTCTTTCTTTCTATTTTGGGAGAAAAAATATATATGTAATCACAAATTATGTTAATTTAAATATTGTCTAATTATGCACAAATATGTTATCAAACATTCAAACCATTTTTTAAATAGAAACAAATACTACTAATAATAAGGATTTCAAAGCAAGTTATCCATCACATTGTGGCAATGTAAAAGTAAAATTTTGAAATTTACTGTGGTTTTTACAGCATGTTTCTCTATATCAGGGGTCCTCAAACTACGGCACGCGGGCCGGATCCGGCCCCCCAGCATCCAAAATCCGGCCCACGGGAAGTCCCAAGTTAAAAAAAAAAAAAGTTTTAATTTATTTTTTTTAAAATTATTTTAATTTATTTTTAAATTTTATCTTTCCCTTCTAATTCATTTCATACCGCTTGTTACTCTGTGTCTTCTAGCCGCTCAGGCTAATCATATGGTCTAAAAATGAATTTTCCCATCGATAACGTGACAATGTTAAATGTTGATGAACATCAATGTTAATTGATGTTAAATGACAAAACGGATTAACTCGCTGGAATATAAAGACAATGTATATATGTAATATATATATATATATATATATATATATATATATATATATATATATATATATATATATATATATATATATATATATATATATATATATATATATACATACACTACCGTTCAAAAGTTTGGGGTCACCCAAACAACTTTGTGGAATAGCCTTCATTTCTAAGAACAAGAATAGACTGTCGAGTTTCAGATGAAAGTTCTCTTTTTCTGGCTATTTTGAGCGTTTAATTGACCCCACAATTGTGATGCTCCAGAAACTCAATCTGCTCAAAGGAAGGTCAGCTTTGTAGCTTCTGTAACGAGCTAAAGTGTTTTCAGATGTGTGAACATGATTGCACAAGGGTTTTCTAATCATCAATTAGCCTTCTGAGCCAATGAGCAAACACATTGTACCATTAGAACACTGGAGTGATAGTTTCTGGAAATGGGCCTCTATACACCTATGTAGATATTGCACCAAAAACCAGACATTTGCAGCTAGAATAGTCATTTACCACATTAGCCATGTATAGAGTGTATTTCTTTAAAGTTAAGACTAGTTTAAAGTTATCTTCATTGAAAAATAAGGACATTTCAATGTGACCCCAAACTTTTGAACGGTAGTGTATATATACATATATATATATATATATATATACATATATATATATATATATATATATATATATATATATATATATATATATATATATATATATATATATATATATATATATATATATATATATACAGCCCGGCCCCCGGCCAAATTTTTTTAACTCAATGCGGCCCCCCGAGTCAAAAAGTTTGGGGACCCCTGCTCTATATGGAAAAAACAGTACTTTTTCTGTAATCAACTGTGGTGCCGTTTTGGCATTTACAGTAATACACCGAAAAATCTACCGTTGTTGATTGGTGGTAAAAAAACAAAAAAACAAACTGGCAGCTCAGGTGCCAAAATGTTCCTGTAAAATCGAAATTTTTTATATACAGTAAAAAAAAGTTATGTAAATTTTACAATAAATTTTGGCATCTGAGCTGCCTTTTTTTCTACCATAAAAACAGCAGTACTGTTTTTCCATTTACAGTAATTTATATTACATTTTTAGGTGAAATTATTGCAACTTACCATATTTGTTTTACATTTTAGTTTGAAAAAAATCTACTAATAAAATTCATACAAAAATTGAGTAATAATAGTATTCACTGTTAGAATCGGCCCTCTGGGGGCCAAAGATAACTGTGATGTGGCCCTCAGTGAAAACGACTTTGACACCTCTGCACTAGTGGTACGTAGAGTCCATCTAGTGGTGCGCCAAACAATCATTTGATTAAACGACAGTGCAGTGTTTTTTTGTTTTTTTAAATTTTTCATTCAAACACAGTGTGACTGTTCAAACTGTGTGTAATGTTACAGTGGCCTTGTTTCTAATCAATGAACTGTTGGTCATTATGTTGGTACTTGGAGAGCCAAGTGGTACTTGGTGAACAAAGTTTGAGAACCACTGTTCTAAGGGGTAAAATACAACAATTAAGATATATGATTATTTTTTTGAGTACTCAACAATACACAGGCAAAGGGACTAGTTTGTTAAATGCAACGTTGGACCGTACAAAACCTGAGGTTTATTTTTGTCAATGATGTTCGTCGAAAACCGGGGCACCACTGTTTTACAGTGGAACCTCAATTTACGAACTTAACTAGTTCTTGAACAGGGTTCGTATATAGAAAAGTTTGCATATTGACTCAAATTTCTCCTCAAGAAACAATATAAACATGAATAGTGGGTTCCAGCCTTGACAAAGTCCATATTTTAGTAAAAGTTTGTACACTTTGACCACAATATAAAGCGTTACACAGTACTGTCTATCAAACAAACATAACAAAGGGGTGATGGTTCGACTTTCTCTTTAATAACAAAGTCACAACAACTTGTTGAACTGTCCTCATTTTCAGCCACCCTGCTGACACACACGCACAAAACCCTTTAACTTTAACAGGCAGGTTGCAACAAGGATTAGGAATACAAAAAAATGAATCCACTTTACGTTGTCGGTTAATCTTCTAAAGAAGAACGTGGCAGCAGGTAGAGTCGCTGCGGATACTTTCAGAATGTTTCAAACCACACAATGCTTGTCCATTGCTGTTTTTGGACTCATACCGAGCTAGCAAAAATAGAAACATGTTGTAAAACGGCTAAAAAACACACTTAAAAATAACACATTAGCACAGTAGCTAACAATAGCACTGCTCTGCTGACAGAATGAGCACCGGAGATCGATTAGCCCGCTCACAATGGATGTGCTGCCGGGCACAAAATGGCTACTCTGTGGGCACAAAATGGGTGGATGAAACGATTGTACACGTAAACAAGGTTCTTACAACAGAGCATATTTTTCTTCAGCCTGTATTTTGTAAACCGAAAAGTTTGTGCAACAAGGGGTTCGTAAATAGAGGTTCCACTGTAATATATAATATTTTAAATAGAAGGATTTCTAATAGCTTCATAAGTATACCCAGCAGGCACAAGACATTGACACAATGTTGATTATACACAGCAAAAACTGGAACTCCCACAGAGTTGTTTTGAACACTTTTTAAGGGTTTATATAGCTCCACACTTTTCAGGGTTAAAGTAATATTTTCAAAATAGTTAATCATTTAACACGATATTAGAGTTCCTTCTTTAACTCATCAACTTGGGTTAAATCAACACTTTGTGAGTTGTCATTAACCATATGTCAGAGTTCCTTCTTTAACTCACCAGACTGGGTTAAATTAACACTAAGCGATTTAAACTAAGCAAGTAAACATTTTTTCAGGGTTTATATAGCTCCACACTCTACAGAGTTAAAATAACATTTACAAAACAGTTAAGTTGCTAACACTTTTTTAGAGTTTCTTCTTTAATCCTATATTTAACATGTTATACATTGAACATAATGTTATATTACAATAAGATAATACACACAAAAAATAATAATAAAAACATTTAATTTCCAAGAACATTTATTTTGGTTTGTCCCATGCCATGTCAGTTAAAAAAAAAAAAAAGTGTACTTGTCTTTTAAAACTGACTTCGAAACAACATTGCAAAATAGTTGAATATTTAAATTGTCTGTCCGCTTGGCCAACCAAAAAGTAACCACAGAACAATATACCGTATAGTGTTCTTTGGTTACTTTTGGTTGGCCAACGGTTTACGTTGTGTTGCGCAGCCTGACGGCAAGTGTGGGAGTCGGTTCTGAAGTATGAAGTAAAGAGACGTAACTTCGTCACCTCGCCTGATTATTGACTCCAACCCAGAATATTACACTGCCCATACCTACGCTCCTTCAAAGGCTGTGCTACTGGCTGCAAAGCATTGTACTTTCAAATACAACAATGAGTTGAGGAGTGTTATGTGTGTATACGTGTAAATAAATGAACACTGAAATTCAAGTATTTATTTTATATATATATATATATATATATATATATATATATATATATATATATATATATATATATATATATATATATATATATAATAAAATACATACATATATATATATATATATAATAAAATACATACATATATATATATATATATATATATATATATATATATATATATATATATATATATATATATATATATATATATATATATATATATATATATATATATATAGCTAGAGTTCACTGAAAGTCAAGTATTTATTTTATTTATTTATATAAATATATTAGAGATGATGAGGATTTAAATGCTTTAAAATGTAATATCGGAAATGATCGGTATCGTTTTTTTTATTATCGGTATCGTTTTTTAAAATTTATTATTATTTTTTTTTATTAAATCCACATAAAAAACACAAGATACACTTACAATTAGTGCACCAACCCAAAAAACCTCCCTCCCCCATTTACACTCATTCACACAAAAGGATGGTTTCTTTCTGTTATTAATATTCTGCTTCCTACATTATATATCAATATATATCAATACAGTCTGCAAGGGATACAGTCCGTAAGCACACATGATTGTGCGTGCTGCTGCTCCACTAATAGTACTAACCTTTAACAGTTAATTTTACTCATTTTCATTAATTACCAGTTTCTATGTAACTGTTTTTATATTGTTTTACTTTCTTTTTTGTTCAAGAAAATGTTTTTAATTTATTTATCTTATTTTATTTTATAATTTTTTTTAAAAAGGACCTTATCTTCACCATACCTGGTTGTCCAAATTATGCATAATAATGTGTTAATTCCACGACTATACATATCGCTATCGGTTGATATCGGTATCGGTAATTAAAGAGTTGGACAATATCAGAATATCGGCAAAAAGCCATTATCGGACATCCCTAATATATATATATAAGAAATACTTGAATTTCAGTGAATTCTAGCTATAATAAATATACTCCTCCCCCCTTAACCCCGCCCCCCGGTACCGCCCCCTTGCCCCCCCAAAATCTCCCGAATTTGGAGGTCTCAAGGTTGGCAAGCATGTCAATATAGATACAAGTGATGTTAAATTTGTCCATTTCATTCATTATTTTTTTTATGTATTTTACCTTGTTTTCTGCTATAATTAGTCGGTTTTTTGGGTGTCTGGAACGGATTTCTCATGTAAATTGTTGCTTCGGTTTTTGTGCAATCTTTAGCCGACATTTTGAGTGCACTTCCAGCCGTAATCGTACTGCAGTTTGACAAGCGAGTGCACTACAAGACGTGGTCATTAAGGCTACAACAAGTAGACACATAAGTAGAGACAAAGAATTATGACTTCCTTCCAATATGTTTGCACGAATGGAGACGAAACAATGAGTCCAAATGAGCTTCCCGCCTCCTCCGTGAATAATGAGTGACATTGCAGTCCACTCCCACAGCCATCATCACCGCCACGGAGCGCCTTGCCTGCCTCGCGAACGCGCCTCATCGGTCTCGGGAGCGCGCTTCCGTCCGTCCAAAGCGCGGGCAGCAGAGGAAGGAAGGAAGGAAGAAAAGAAGGAAGGAAGGAGGGAAGGACGCGCGTTTTTACTTTGGTACATTCATACATTTCGGCGCCTCGCTTGTCCCGTCCTCGTACTGAAGACTCAGATTTACTTGACCGATAATCGATACTCTCACACCAGCCTTCTCAGAGGGAGACAAAGAGGAGTCCCGTGGAGGTGATGCGTTGCCTTCAGGTTCATCCATCATTTTTTATTTTTTATTTCAGCCCCTTTGCTTACTCCGGACAGATGCCGGGAGAGACACTTTTTTCCCCCTCCGAGAACTGATCACCTCGTGTGGACAATGAGCGGAGTGAAGCCCTGAAGGTAAGAAATGTTCACCGTTTCGTGATATTGTTATTATTAAAGTAGAATTGGAACGGTACAAACAGGTGGTGTGAGACGTGAACGCAGCATTCCTTCATGGTGGACCACACTGAGTTAATCTGACCTATTTGGAGGATTGCATTTCTATTGATTTTCTTTTTTTTTTGCAATATAAAAAATGACCCAGTTAAGAGGTAAAATAATACATCTACAGCATAGGACAGTGAGCAGCATCATTTAATGTGAGGGCTGGAGGACGATATTCATGTTTGAAACAACACATACGTGACTTTTTATCACATAGCTGCAAATGTGATGCTTGTATGCAAGAGTTGTGCAAATAATTCTTGGTGTTTGAGAGACTGCTTTGGCATTGTTGGTTTTTTCATTAGTTGTTACTCAACAATAATGGTATACCCACGTAAGATGGAACATTTAACTACTTTGTTGCTGTAAAGCAGGGGTGCCCACACTTTTTCTGCAGGCAAGCTACTTTTCAATTGATCAAGTCGTGGGGATCTACTTCATTCATATATATAATTTATATTTACTTATTTATGAAAGATATGTTTTTGTTAACAAGTTAAAGGTGTTTAATGATAATGCAAGCATGTTCAACACATATACTTAATATTGTTAATAAACTAAAGGTGTTTAATGATAATACAAGAATGTTTAATACATATAGTTAATATTGTTAGCAAGTTAAAGGTGTTTAAAGATAATGCTAGCATGTTTAACATATATAGTTAATATTGTTAACAAGTTAAAGGTATTTAAAGATAATACAAGCATGTTTAACACATATAGTTAATAAGTTAAAGGTGTTTAAAGATAATACAAGCATGTTTAACACATATAGTTAATATTGTTAACAAGTTAAAGGTGTTAAATGATAATACAAGCATGTTTAACACATATAGTTAATATTGTTAACAAGTTAAAGGTGTTTAATGATAATGCAAGCATGTTTAACACATATAGTTAATATTGTTAATAAGTTAAAGGTGTTTAACGATAATACAAGCATGTTTAACACATATAGTTAATATTGTTAACAAGTTAAAGGTGTTCAAAGATAATGCAAGCATGTTTAACACATAGCTAATATTGTTAATAAGTTAAAGGTGTTTAATGATTATACAAGCATGTTTATCACATATAAGTTGGTGTATTACCTGATTCTGATGACTTGCATTGATAGGAATCAGACAGTGGTGCTGATAACGTCCGCATTTTAAAATGGAGGGGAAAAAAAGTCATCCTTTCTGTCCAATACCACATGAAAGTGGTTGGTTTTTGGCATCTTATTTGTCCAGCTTCCGTACTCCTTTGTACACACTTTACAAGAAATACATTGGCGGCAAACTCCGTAGCTTGCTAGCTTGTGCACGCCAGCTTTCTGAGACTCTTATTTTGTTAGCGCAGGCGGGATGAAGCAGAGCTTTTATTGTGCAACTGTGCAGTCGGTCTTTGGAGTTTTGACGACAGGTACGGCGCCAGAGTCTGTTGAAATAAAAAGTGTTTCTCGCCTTCCTGTCTGTAATTTTTTCTTAATAATGAGCTGGCAGTAGCCAGCGTCATCTCAGAAGACCTTCGGGTGCCGTGAATGTCAATCAAGTGACGAAAGTGACGTCATAGTGAAGATTTATGATCGCTCATTTTTAGGACTATTTTTTTAATGCCTGGCTGGCGATCGACTGACACACCCTCCGCGATCGACCGGTAGCTCGCGATCGACGTAATGGGCGCCCCTGCTGTAAAGGATAGCATGAAATGAAAGTAGGTATTTACACTGCAAGTATCTAATTCTGATTTAGTGACTACCTACACGTATTTTCAAGTGCCACATATGCAATAGTACTGTGCTTACAGGTAGAACACCTGGATCAACGAGCCAAACACACACTTGTGTCAAAACAGGAGTAAAAAAAATAAGTCAGTTATTCAGAATATTAAATGTTAACGGTTTGGACTAACTCTTTGCGACATGGTACAGCACATTGTTTATAGTACCATATTTAGACTACACCATTTGTTTACATGTTTATTTGTTTGTGTAAGCCAGTCGTACTCAAACTTTTTTCACTAGTACCGCCTCAGAAAAAACTTGTCTCGTCAAGTACCACCATAATGACCGACATTAAGATACAGTAGCGTAGTACGGCCAAGTATTCATTGATAACAAAGGAGAGGTTTTGTTTAACAAGCCTATTCAGTATTTTTGGCCACTATAACATTACACACAGTATGAAAAGTAACACTGTGTTTGGATGTATAAAAAATAAAACACTGTACTTTAATCAAGGGATTTTTTTTTTTTTGGTTTACCACTAAATGGAGCTTGCGTACCACTAGTGGTACACGTACCACAGTTAGCAAATTACTTGTGTAAGCTATGCAAAGTAGTTGAAATTTGAATGGAAAAGCTTCACTCCTACAGTTTTAACAGTGCTATTATTTCTCTGACAATCAGCGCTGTTTTTAAACCCCAAATTGAAATTTTGAAAGTACATCCGTCGTCATGTTTTTCATAATGATTGTGCAAAATTCCCCAAAAATGTGCAGTTCGCCTTTAAACAAAATTGGTAAAAAAAACCAACCAAAAACAAACATCGCCGCTATCAAGCATAACACATTTGCATCGGGGCACATGTAGAATTTTGTTAATTGTCTATAAATTGTGGAACATTCGTCTAATGAAAATCATATGTTTGCTAAATCTGTTTTCCAGTATTATGTATTGTTCTAGCATAAATTCCAAAGCATTTTAAACACAACCCATAGAGTGTGCCGAAGAAAGTCATTTACAGTCACGTGACCGAGTAACCATTAAGGATGGGTACCCTTCACATTTGAATGGATATGGTACTTGGGAATGCACTCAACAGTAGCACTTTTCATTATTTTTGTGTGTGTTCATGCGTTTATAATATTAATGTGTGTATAATTAAAGTCTATTTTTCAACATTAACAGTGAGCTGATAATAATGCCTGTGCTGTCTAGTTCTATCTTGTTTTCTTACACTTCTGAGTCTCATTTGCAAGTATTATATATTAGTAGTAGTAGTGTATAGACTACGGTGTGTTGCCTAGTCAGGGAGTAGTCTTTTCCATTAAGCTACATTTAGTCTTTTGTTGCACCCTAAAAAGTGTTTATACTGTAAGGGTTGTATTTTTTACACATCAGGTGTTTGATTGTAATGTGCATCTTAGTTGTACAGTAGTTTTCATTACCAGGAAAATCTAATTTAAAACATTTGTTAACCAAAGAAATCAAACAAAGCACCAATATGAATGATTCAGTTTAAGAGACTGTTCAAAGTACAAGTGTTCACAAAGTACACAGAACAATAATTATGATGAGCATCTTGAACCTTTTTTTTTTTAGATAAAGATTAATTATGTATTTATTTATTATTTATTTTTTTACTGTTCTGTTACAGAGAACAAGGAAATGAGATACAATTTCTGCGGTATGAAAAGGGGTAGAATTAAATATGCTCAGCTTCTTCCTACTCCTTTTCGGACGGGCTGCAATGAAACAACTGGAAAAATGTGTTGCATTACATTGTGTCGTATGCATGTTCCAAAAAAACTGAAATTGAACTTAAAACTGAACATTTTGAGGTGCTGGAATGCCATGTAAAATCGCTAATGCTAATCAGTAGCACGTCAATGGGAAGTCAAATGTAAATTAGCATCTAGTTACTACATTTTGAAAAATGTTCATGTGTTTTCTATCATACTTGTGTTGTTGGCACGGAAAGTTGCAACATTACTTCGAGGCAGTCCGACTGAGTCGGGTCTGAGTGCTGCTTAAGTGCTTGTTTGTCTGCCAAGTGTTTGAGCCAGCCGGGTAACCATGCATATTTTTTGGTTGTTTGGTTATTAATGTTCCATGCACATATTTAGACTATATTAACTGGTCAGCGATTTTGCTGTAGTTAAAGATTTACTGTGGGTGTCTTTTTCGCCGTGTGTGTGTTGTTAGGGTTGATGTGCGTGGGTGTATAGGTCATCAAAAGGTGTATTGCAACGATGTCAGGCTGGCATTGACAAATATCTATCTGTTAATGTTCCCGATATCAATGCATATGATCCATATTTAAAAGAGGACTACGCAGCTTGCATCTAATGTTCCTCTTGACTTCATTCAAGTCGTAGTGTGCGAGTGGATTAAGAGTGTCGCCATCGTGTCATCAACCATCCAAAGACATCCATGTGTTGACATGAAGTAAGTAAGTGGAGGTAGAGAGTAGATGCCTGGCTAAAGATCACGTGGCATAGTCTGCTCCAACCACGAGGCCTCGCCACAGAGCTGTGCGTTTCACGGGCCATGTGTCACATTTTGTGTCACACGTTTTACCTCAGTCATTTTGCGACGGCCCGAGCTTGTGTTCACGCTGTGCTCTCCGTCACTCGCCCACAACATGTAGAGCACGATTTCACGACGTTTACTTTCATCGCTGTTGGCCATCTGCACCGAGTTGATTAGTTTTTTTTGTTTCAACACAAAAAAACGGGTTGTTTCGACCTTGTTGTGGTTTCGGTGTCGAAAGCTGCAGAATGTGTCCGTTAGTGTTCTTGTCTTTCACGAAATAGGATCCTCAGAGTCCTAACATTAGGTCCAGTCTGTGTTTTCACAGTGAAACCAGTACTGGAGGGTATTGTTGTTTGTCCATTTTCAGCATCCAGCAGTCAGATCGATCAGAGCGCCCTCTCCATCTCTCCAGGTCACAAGTGTCTGTGTGAGTGACAGATAGAAAAGCTCTGGCTCGCGTTTGTAACAAATGTCTTATATTAGGGTCAATACGGTCAATTTCATCCGAGAAAAAAAGACAGTGTCGCCTTATATTTAAGGTCTAAAGCAGGGGTCCCCAAAATGTTCTGAGTCGGGGGCCGCATTGGGTTAAAAAAGTTTGGCCGAGGGCCGGGCTGTGTGTGTGTGTGTGTGTTTGTATAGAACAGCTCAATTTTTGTTTAATCTGACCACCTAACTTTCCTCCAGAAGGTCTTATCTTTGTCCATGTGATGTCAGATGAAACAAAAATTGAGCTATTTGGCCACAATACCCAGCGATATGTTTGGAGGACTATATCTACTGACACATATAAGTTAAAGTACATTTAAAGGTACATTTTATCATGTATGTGCATGTACGAGCCAGTCTGACGCACAACAAGAGAATAGAGAAAAATAAGGAACCCATTGACTACAACGTCAGACTACAATGGCGGACTTGCGCAAAGCTCTTCGGGTAAACCTCTACCATATATGAGAATAAGGCGAAATACGTTCCTAATGTCTCAAATCTCAAACGGCTTGTTTGGAGCAAGTTTGGAAGAAGCCAAGATTTTTTTATAAATATCTACGACATGCCTCTATAAGGATGAGCACCGAATCCGGTACTTTTTTTTAGCATCGACCGAATCCCGGGACAACGATTCACGTAAAATATAACGGTGCCATGTTACGGTTCTTGGGATGCACGTGACGTCACGTCAAGTTGCAGACTCAGCCGGCTATAACTATGGATTTAGGGATAACGGTATTAATGATAACCACAGTAAAACGCCCGACGGTTAGTAGTACCATTTTAGATTAAAATTTTCGAAAAACCATGATTTATAACTACATTTTGATAAACTCACAGATTGGCTGGTGCTAGCTTGCTAGCTTAAATGATAACATGAAAACAAGAGACATTGACATCTTTCCCCATTAAGAAACAACATATCTCAATCTAAACTTAAATAAAGTCATTGCTGTTTGAACAACTAAGCTACCTTTTGTGCACATCGAATCTAAAAGCTGCGCTGTCTGAAATAAGTGGGACAACCAAAGAGTAGAACGTAATAAATATTAGATTTGATTTGCAACGCACTTTTTATTTAAATATATTTTAAAGTGCTAAGGTACAAAACAATAAAAGTTTAGCCATTGAAACAGATAAAATACTAAAACTAAAGCACTTTCAGAGAAGCATTATATAACCAAAACATGCAAAATAGTGGAATTTCCAACAGTGTGTCTATTCATTTTAGTTATTAAAAAAAAATCAGATGATTTCAGGGTATAAGCACATATTGAGCCCATTCAACAATACTGCAATCTTACTGTAATAACAGTGCTACTTTTGGTTGCAATAACCGTGATATAGACTTTTCATCTCGTTACATCCCGAACTCTTAACACTTGGCCACCATTCAAGCAGCAATTGTTGCAATTCAATGCTACAAAGTAATTGACTCAGAAATGTCATAATAAAGAAGCTATAGCAACTGGGCAGAAGTTATAATAATCAGCTCATTTTTAAATGTTCCAATAAAAAATTAGATTTTATTATTAAAAACATTTAGTATTTATCAACACCATACTTGCCAACCCTCCCGGTTTTACCGGGAGACTCCCGGTATTCAGCACCTCTCCCGATAACCTCCCGGCAGAAATTTTCTCCCGATAAACTCCCGGAATTCAGCCGGAGCTGGAGGCCACGCCCCCTCCAGCTCAATGCGGACCTGAGTGGGGACAGCGGCGACAGTCTGTTTTCACGTCCGCTTTCCCACGATATAAACAGCGTGCCTGCCCAATCACGTTATAACTGTAGAATGATCGAGGGCGAGTTCTTGGTTTCTTATGTGGGTTTATTGTTAGGCAGTTTCATTAACATCCTCCCAGCGCGGTAACAACACACAACAACAGCAGTCACGTTTAGTGTACCGTAAAGCAGTTCGTCTGCCGTAAACAGCAATGTTGTGACACTCTTAAACAGGACAATACTGCCATCTACTGGATAGCCTCTGGAACACTGAAATTCAAGTATTTCTTTTATTTATATGTATAATAAAATAAATATATATATATATATATATATATATATGTATATATATATATATATATATAGCTAGAATTCACTGAAAGTCAAGCATTTCATATATATATATATATATATATATATATATATATATATATATATATATATATATATATATATATATATATATATATATATATATATATATACTGTGTATATATATATATGAAATACATATGAAACACTTGAGTTGGTGAATTCTAGCTGTAACTATACTCCCCTCTTAACCACGCCCTTAACCACGCCCCAACCCCGCCCACAACCACGCCCACCGCCCGCCCCAGACCACGCCCCCCACCTCCCGGTATCGGAGGTCTCAAGGTTGGCAAGTATGTCAACAAACGCAAAAGTACCGAACATTGGTATCGATTCCTAGGTCCCGGGAATTGGTATCGTATCGGTTCAAATGTAAAAGGTACCCATCTTTATGCCTCTATGGTTTGATTGAACATTTTCGGGACTTATGGGGATACCAAATACACAAAAACAAGAAAAGTTGGTTTTGCCTATTAGGTCCTCTTTAAGTGCTTAAATATTCCCTTCTTTCTGGAGTCTCCTTGCTCTTGCAAAGTAAAATACATTAAAAATGGTTCATATTAAATTGTAATTGTTTGAAATGAATCCACAACGACCCTGTGAATAAATGTTAATCATTTGACAGCACTATTGCCGACACAACAGCCCGAGTGTCAAACTTGGCTTTGTGTCTTTAGCCTGCTCTCTACTGACTGCTCTTCTGGTTTAGCCTGCAATGTTGATAATAAGACAATAATCACAGTGCATGCTTGTCTAAACAACAGACTTGCGGACGTTCTAATGCTTGGAAGTGTTCCATCACCTGAGTACTTGAGACAAAAACCCTGTGCCATATGGTTCCCAGTGACTCTTAGCTGGAGGTAGCTTTCCATAAACAGGAAGAAAGCCTCGGGTTACATGATGGAAAATTCAACGACTTCCTCTGTAAGAAGCTGCTTGCTCCAACTAAAGTGTTTACACGATCCCACGGGGCTATCAAACACCATATTGTCTAATACGTCATTTTGAGTCCATTGTCGTCTCGCACTTAGAGCACATCAAAAGCTTGTCCGAAATATTCTTACAAAAACAGTATGAATGTGGGAAGGCTCACACTTGACTAGGTAAAGTAATCTAATCCAGAAACAATAAAAAACAGAAGAGCCTATCAAAGACAGTTCAATTAAAATGGAAAAAAAAACAATTAAATCCTGAGTCGTGGTATCGAACGTAATGGCCCCTTTAAGTACCTCTGTGTACTATGGTACTCCTGATACTTCCTAAGGATCATTTAATCAGAGGTGATCAATTTATTTAATACGTTCACAGATGACTTGAATTTGTGTTTGCACTATGAGAACATGCAGTCTTTTAGTCATAACTGATTCATAAAGTGATGACAGATGCTGCCCAGTGTAATGGGCCGACTGGGACAACAGACTTGGTCATGTTTAACCAGGGACCTGCGGTCAGGGTAGGCATGTTGGGCACATGGGCGGGCCCGGGCAGAGTAAGCCGTGTCTGCCCTGGGTTGGAAGCTGTTTATTTTAATTAATTTTATTTCTACATCAGAACAGGCCAAAATAAGATGATCAGTAATCAAAACAAAGGTACGTTGAATAAGACGATAAAACAAGTACCGCATTTTCCGGACTATAAGGCGCACTTAAAATCCTTTTTTTTCCTCAAAACTCGACAGTGCGCCTCATAACCCGGTGTATGGAATAATTCTGGTTTTGCTTACCGACCTCAAAGCAATTTTATTTGGTACATGGTGTATTGATAAGTGTGACCAGTAGATGACAGTCAAGCATAAGAGATACGTGTAGACTGCAATATGTCGGCAATATGACTCAAGTAAACAACACCAACATTTTATATGTTCCATTGAAAATATAGAAAATCTATCAAAATGTTTTAGTATGACTTTGGTAAGCTATGAAGCCACACAAATTGATGGATTGTCGGCGCATTAAACATACTAGTATTATTATTATTATGTTCAGAGTTCACAAATGTTTGTAAATATACCGTGCCTGAAAGATTATTGACATTGAATGAGAAGTATTGGCATGTGTTGCAATGTTAAGATTTTATCATTGATATATAAACTATCAGACTGCGTGGTTGGTAGTAGTGGGTTTCAGTAGGCCTTTAAGTACCACAGTATCATAAACCTTTACTAGCATCATAAACCTTTATTAGTATCATGGCGGAACGACGCTCTTTTTAATTTTTATTGCCAACCTTAATCCAACAGCAGGCTCAATTCCAAATATGTATCCTCTCTTGCAGGCACGTCTCTCTCCTTTCCCACTGCACTTCCTCATTCTCCACCAAACACCTTTAAGGCGCGGTACATTCACAAACATGGGAAGTCTGAACAGCACATTAACATAAACAATAACAAACTGTGTTTTATCTTTAACAGTGTGCATTTTACTTTGTATCTGTCTTATAGGTGTAGTTTTAGCTTTAGTTGTGTTTTTAACATTTAATTTAGTAAACATATTTGTTTTGAAGCACAAACCAGGAGTGGCAACGTATATTGTTAAGTATTTATTACAATAGAGCTTTCTATATATTCTGATCCATATTCTTAGATTAGGGCAGGCTATATGATATTCATTTAGTTTTATCATAAGATGTTCTGTTCAAATGAAGCCAATAATGAAATTTTTGTGTTCCCCTTTATTATGAAAGTATCAAAATACTTCCAGATATGCATTAGGAGGATGTGATGGTACAACTTTGTGCAAGTCCAAGTGCTGGAACTTACTGGTGTCATCTTCTGAAAAGGGATGCATTACATTCTCAGCAGACACAATATGCACCAGTATGATCATATTTTCAGCATTTCTTTGAAATGGGAACATTGATGGGGAGGAACCATGCTGGCTCGGCTGTTATGGCAACAATAAAAATTAACAGGAGGTAAAATTTTGCATCACAATAACACATCAATGTTATTGTGCAACCATGCTTTATCTTTATTTTGGAAATATTGTCACCCTCAATAACACAATGACGTCATGCAGATATACACAGCATGAATGAGAACACTTTTCCCGGATGTGTGGGAGATCAAAAAAGTGTCTCCATCTGCTAAAGCACAATAATGATTAAAGTTGTGGTCGCTTGTGCAAATTACTGTAAATGCAGTGGGAATATGTTGCGGTATTTTGCGCAAATTCTGTCAAATCCTCTCCCTGAGCCATAAATAAGTTTTTCTACGGTTCCTGTGTGTGCAGGACGGCGGGTTAAAAATCAGGTCCTGAAGATGATTGGTTATGCATAAAGGAACCTCAGCTGGACTCTGATAACGAGATAATGAGAGGTAGATTGATTGTGTTTTGGCCTCCAAGGGCCGACCTTATCCCTAATGCTATGACGGAGAGCTCTTCTGTGTGTGTGCGTGTGACACCGTGAACCACGTGAAAAAAATATAATTATTTGATGCCCTACTCTATTATTTTAGACTCACTGTTAGCGCAATCCCACTCTTCTTCTTAGAAGCATTATAGTAGAATACCTTTAATTATTTAGTTAATGAGCCCCTTTGGTCACCTAATGGTCTATCTGGCAATACAGCCTGTAAATACAATGCTCGTAAAAATCTGATTTGTAATAAAAAAAAAAGTAATTTCCTGTCATTTAGGACAGTCTTCCAGCAAACTAGAAATAGAACGCAATATCCATATGTATTGGGGCTCCGGCCATGACCACACTGACACGGACATCTTAAAAAAAACACAAATACCTACATTTTTAAAACAATTACAATAAATTGAACAACAATTGAATGCAATTGGTTTTTGCCTGCCTGTGTGGATGCGTTGAATTCAAAACATGCACGATTTATTTGAAACAGTATTAACCCACATGCGTAATTAAAAGGCCATAGCCCTTTGTTTTTCAACTGTGGTTGTTTTTAAAGGGCTTTATAAATAAAGTTGGTATGGTATGGTATGGTACATGCAAGCTTTTCCAGGCTTTGATTGGTGGCTGCATTTCCCCGCTCAAGGAGCTCATGTTGGATTTTTTTTAGTGTAGTAGCATAGTTAGTATTCCTGGTTGCAACAAATGACTTCTTCAATATTTTTGTTTAACTGCATACAGGCAATCAATTTTGCTAACAAAAACAGGTTTAATTGAAAAATGGACAAAACAAAAACAATGTGCATATATCCTGGTTCAACACATCTTACTATTTTATAGTATTGTATTACGATATTATTCATTCTAATTAAAAAAAAAAAAAAGTTTATATATATAAATAAATATACAGAAATATATAAAAATAATAGACTTTAACAAAAAAAAAATGACTCAACTTTTTTTTCTAACCAAATCAGCGTTGACGATAATTATTGTATTTGTACGATCATTTCACCCTCTGTACGATGTTGGTCAATAGTTTAAAAAATCCCATAATTTCTGATAACTTGAATCCCTGAATTCATGTTTTTTAGCAAACACAAACAGGATACCTCCTACCCTTCGTCTCCTGATATTGTACCTCACATGCCTTTTTATGGACAGCTGTTCTGCTAATGGCAGCTTTTCTTCTCCAAAGTGTTGTTAGTTGTAGTCTGCGTAAAATATTTTACTGCAGCAGATGATCCTGAGACGGGATGTAACGGTTACCGGTTGTAATAATACAGGTACGGTTAGTATTATCATTTCAAAACAAAATTATCGTAAAACCGTGATTGATAAACACAGTTTGACGAACTCACGGACAAGTGACATTGTTAATTTCCTAGAGAGACAAATTAGCGTTCTACTTACAATGCTGACATGAGTACTATAACAAACGTCATAACCTATTCTATATTTATATGAACACTTTGCTGTCCGAGCAAATAAGATGTTTAATTGTGTACACTGAACCAACAGGCTGTGCTGACTGCTTTTTTAGGACAGAGGCCTAGACACAGATGTGAACTTGTGATGCTCAGTGTTATTTACCATTAGGAAAACAGAGGCAATTGCTGGGGTCCCGAGATTTCTAGGGGCCCCCAAAGATCTCCTAAAAACAATAAAGTTTTCCACTATTTAAAATATTTTCGTATTTTTTTTAAAACTTCCCCCTCCCTTCTCCCACAATAGACTATGATTTAATGTTACTGCGCATGTGCAGTGTGCTCCTCCAGTTGTTCCACACGACATTAGTAATGTTATTTGAGAATTCAAGTTTGATGCAACAAGCTTCCGTAGCCAGTCAGCATACAGTACAATGCAGGAGGCTAGCTTAGATTTAGTGCAAAGTAAGCAGTCATATCTTCACTTCCACAGAGTTTGGAGAATATATGCTTTTAAGTTGTTAAGCATAGGCGTTTTATGTTACTTTTGTTCTCTTAAAATCTCATTAAATAGACGTTTAAACATGTTAAACAGTTTGAACGTAAGAGTATGTGAAAGTTTGACTCCTACCTTGTTTCTTTCCCTGACAACCTCCTTAAAGTTTTGTAATCAATCAGAAATATTAAGCAGTTAAAATGTGCCAAACATGGGGAAGTGTGGAAAAAGTGTTTTGCTTATCGCCCATCATGCACTATAATGGATGTATTTATGTCTAATTTTAAACTATATATACATGTTTTATAATGTCTACAAAGTTCAATGAGCAGGAGGTGTGTTATGTGCAACCGTGTGTTGACTTTATTTGTTGTTATAAGTAATTTACACCATGAGTGGGGAACGTTGTTTGAATTGGGTCTTATATATTGATGCTGTGCTCTAATCACTGTCAAATGAAATTTGTGGTCATTGTCCATCAATTCCATCTTCGCTCACAAAGAGGTGGCAACATCACTCCAAATCAATCCATAGGTGATTAAATTTAGGCACATAGACCCCGCGCGGCAATCTCGTCTCGCCGCACTGAAGAAATCGGCAGACTGCACTCAGCTCATGGGCAGTAGTTTGGATAGCCCTGATGTAGATTGTGGTGTATAGTAATGTGAGAAAGACACAAATGGACTACATGTTCATCCCTACAAACCTGTTTTGTGGTTACACACTACTCAGGGGAATACATATATATATATATATTTTATTTTTTATTTTTTTTGCTGTCAAAATGTGTATATATATATATACAGGTATATATAATATATGTATATATAATATATGTATATATATTTATATATATATATATATATATATATATATATATATATATATATATATATATATAATATATGTATATATATATATATATATAATATATATGTATATATATATATATAATATATATGTATATATATGTATATATATATATATATATATGTATATATATATATATATATATATATACATATATATATATATATATATATATATATTAGGGCTGCAACAACTAATCGATTAAATCGATTAAAATCGATTATTAAAATAGTTGCCGATTAATTTAGTCATCGATTAGTCGGATCTATGCTATGCGCATGCGCAGAGTTTTATTTATTTATTTTTTAAACACATTTTTTTTTTCTTTTTTTTTTATAATAAACCTTTATTTATAAACTGCAACATTTACAGACAGCTGAGAAACAATAATAAAAATAAGTATGGTGCCAGTATGCTGTTTTTAAAAAATAAAATACTGGAAAGGATAGAAATGTAGTTGGTCTCTTTTATCCGATTATTAATCGAAGTAATAATCGACAGATTAATCGATTATAAAATTAATCGTTAGTTGCAGCCCTAATATATATATATACACACCGTATTTTTCGGAGTATAAGTCGCACCGGAGTATAAGTCGCACCTGCCGAAAATGCATAATAAAAAAGGAAAAAAACATATATAAGTCGCACTGGAGCCCGGCCAAACTATGAAAAAAACTGCGACTTATAGTCCGAAAAATACGGTGTATATATATATATATATATATATATATTTTTTATATATATATATATATATATACATACACATATATATATATATATACAGCACAGGCCAAAAGTTTGGACACACTTTCTCATTCAATGCGTTTTCTTTATTTTCATGACTATTGTGGACTATACTATCTATTATTGTAGATTGTCACTGAATGCATCAAAACTATGAATGAACACATGTGGAGTTATGTACTTAACACAAAAAGGTGAAATAACTGAAAACATGTTTTATATTGTAGTTTCTTCAAAATAGCCACCTTTTGCTCTGATTACTGCTTTGCACACTCTTGGCATTCTCCCGATGAGTTTCAAGAGGTAGTCACCTGAAATGGTTTTCACTGCACAGGTGTCATAGTTTTGATGCCTTCAGTGACAATCTACAATGTAAATAGTCATGAAAATAGAGAAAACACATTGAAATGAGAAGGTGTGTCCAAACGTTTAGCCTGTACCGTACATATATATACATATACAGTGTATATGCATTTATATATATATACTGTATATGCATGTGTGATATGAAATTTCAACATCGTTACATTGCTGGTGTTGGGTAACCTCAAAGTGGGTGTATACAAAAATATTACTCAAAACACCCATCATTTTAAGCTTCTAGTATGGCAATTGGTCACATCCCATCTGGTAAACCTGCAAATATTACAGAAAAATTTAATTGTTTCAGTTACCTGACCTGCTATAGAATAATTAGTGACGTGACGGCGTCTGGTGTGATGTATGAAATACAGGCAATTGCTTTCGGCACAACAAGGTGGGAGAAGTTAGTGTAGAGTGGTCACAACTTCACATTTTCTTTCTTTAAAGGCTTTGCAAAATGCTGGTTTTGTTATGATTCTGATACCACCCCCAAGGGCGGAATCTTGGCGGTATGATTTGGTACGCCCATGTTTTATTTTTAAAAGAACAGCGACCTGGAAAGACTCAGGCTTTCAATTGTATTTATCATCTAGTATTTTGAACAAAGCCGGACAGTGGCATAAAAACTATGCGGTGGTTTAGGGCCACAACCACTAGGTGGACCACATGATCGTGGCCTGGGCTTTTGTAAAGATTTAAAGAATTGTTTTTTTTCATTTAAATCTGTCAGTTATAAGATATGACTTCATAAAAGTTAGGATTAAATACATTTTGCTGTCAAAGTTCAATGATAAGGTTGTTTGAATCAAATTAGGAATGTGTAACATAACCTACACCCCCTTGCAAAAATGCACCCTAGTTTAAAGTTCAAAGTTTATCAAAGCTCAAATTTAAATATAATAAACCTTTTTGTGGCAGCATGGGACAATGTTATGTTTAAGTTTCATTTGTGCGTCTTATAATTGTGGTGTGTTCTAGGAATTTTGATTAAAGTTTGAAACAGAGGCATCACTAGTTTTCAACGACGTGAGAGGCTCTACCTACATGCACTAATAATGATATTTATTGTTTTTATAATAAAGTGTTATTTACTAATGATAATCATTTATTAATAAACTAATCTCTACCTTAATATATAAAGTAAAAGGAAACATGACAGACTTTTAATCATATTTAAGTGAATAATGACAGGTTGTATGATTATTAAAACTCACATTCTGGCTACTTTATATAAAAAATGTTTGCACTATTTTGTTATTATGGTTTTACATGTTTTAAAAAGGTAGTTTCAACCAAATTAAGCCAATACTTATTTTTTAGTGGGGCGATAATGTAAAAATGTTTTGGGTGGGGGTTGGGGCCTTTTACTAGTCTAATATTAAAATAATGCATTAGTAACATTATACAAAATCTTGGGTCCAGGGGCCAGCCCTGATTTTGAAGGAAAACACACACACCCTTTCACGTCCTCATTTTTTGGAAGGAATAATTGTAGCCCACAGAACTTATACTAAACTGTGCTTATTGTGCCACCACTTCTCAAACACAAGCCTCCATATGCTTGTTGACAAGTGGGCTGTTCTAGCACATTTCATTAGGCCTAAAGATGAATTATTTAAAAAGGACTTTGCTCTAAAGACTGTGTTTTCTCAGTGGCTCCCCCTTATCAGTCATTACCTTCAAGTTAGAGACAAAAAAGTCCTGTAATTGTCAATGCTCCATTCCCGGGAGCGGTGGCATATTTTGCTGGAAGGCCCAGGGGATTGTGGGTGATCAAGCTGTTAGTCCAAGTAGCGAGGATGCCCATCAGTCAACGGTTTAAATTAAAGCACTGCTTCTTGCTCCACTGCTGTTCCCATCTGCTACCACGTGCTTCTCAGGGTGTGCACATATATTAAATTAGGCACTGTCGCATAATAATGCATGCACCAGCAATGTCATTATCAGCAATGGTGGATTCAACAAAGAAGAGAAAAGGCTGCCAAGTAAACAAAGGCCGATAGCATAGAACATGCAGGACTGCTTGTTCTTTCTTGTTGGCTGTTTATTACGAGACAAGCATTGTTCGAGACGCCTTTTGTGTTACTCCTATTCCAATCACCATGATAACCTTCTGCCAACCAATCTTGCACTGCAGTGTGCCCAGCTTTAACTCTTTAGGCACCACTTGCCTGAAAATGTGACTTTAGGGCAGACCTGGGCAAATTAAGGCCCGTTAAGCTTTTCAATCTGGCCCGCCGGACATTCACAAATAATTTTTTTTAGATCTTTAAGATGGAAACTGTAGTGTAGTGATGTTTTCAAATTACCGTAAGTCTTGAACTATACAAAGTATTGCAATGGTTGGAATCTGCGCTTTTGCATGATGTACTAGTTAATATAGTAAACTAAGTCACAGCAGCTCAGACGAGTTACCAAACAGTGTGGGTGGGGAGCCTTTCCACAGAGTGTTTCCAAAGCGGCCAGCCTGAAATGCGGGTGTCAGGGACAGACGCGGAAGGAGATTTTTACAACAAAGTTCTAAAGCTTAGTGATGTATCAGATATATCAGATTGTATATTTATTTCGCTGTGTTTGTTGCATTTTTGTTGCGTTTCGCTTGATTGTAAAATATGTCGATCGAGAGGGGGTGTGAATTCATATGTTGTCAATATTCAGTGTTTTAACGTTCGTAGTTAATATTGTAAATCTCACATTCTTTATTTTAATGTACATTCTGGGTGTCTCATTCAGTAAAAAAAATGTAAAATTCCATTTTGTTTTTTAAGGCGGTCTTTCATAACGTTTTTAGCATTTAATCAGACATTATTGTGAGGTTTTGTATTAGTGTTCCTAAAAATAGGACCAAAGCACACATGGGGCAGTATAGCTCAGTTGGTATAGTGGCCGTGCCAGCAACTTGAGGGTTCCAGGTTCGATCCCCGCTTCCGCCATCCTAGTCACTGCCGTTGTGTCCTTGGGCAAGACACTCTACCCACCTGGTCCCAGTGCCACCCACACTGGTTTAAATGTAACTTAGATATTGGGTTTCACTATGTAAAAGCGCTTTGAGTCACTAGATAAAAGCGCTATATAAATATAATTCACTTCACTAATTCACTACTGTACAGCAGATTTTCCACTGCAAAATTTTTTAAAATTTGTTTTTAATTTAATTAAATTTTTTTTATTTTTTTAAAAAATAAACCTTTATTTATAAACTGCAACATGTACAAACAGCTGAGAAACAATAATCAAAATAAGTATGGTGCCAGTATGCTGTTTTTTTTCAATAAAATACTGGAAAGGATAGAAATGTAGTTTGTCTCTTTTATCCGATTATTAATCGATTAATCAAAGTAATAATCAACAGATTAATCGATTATCAAATTAATCGTTAGTTGCAGCCCTAATATATATATATATATATATATATATATATATATATATATATATATATATGTGTGTGTGTATATATATATATCTATCTATGTCTACATAGATAGAGAGATATACCGGCCCCCACACACATTTTTTCTCTAAATTTGGCCCCCTGAGTCAAAATACTTGCCCAGGCCAGCTTTAAGGTTACCAGACCCAAAAAAGAAGTAAATGGGTTATACTTATATAGCACTTTTCTACCTGGTGCCTCATTTTAGTGCGAAATCAATGCAGTCTCAGCCAGTACTTGGTGGTGATATTGTGCAAGTAACGTCTTGAAATTAATGGAATGTCCTGATAGAAGCACACAGAGTCTGTAGCTCTTTTTAAATAGTATTGTCTAATTTAACACATCCTAAGATACAATGCTGGTAGCCTTCTGATCATAACAGCGACAAATGATCCACCATTCAGTCAAACTGTAGTACAGTAATCAGTTTCAAAACGTCCGACAAATGAATCGTAAGAGAAAAAAATAAGTAAATAACTGGTGGTGTTTTTTCAGAAATGTTTAGAATTTTTTGTAAAATAAATGAAATAATGCAAATGCAATTAATTCGTTCTAGGCCCCACAAAATAAGACAAAACACATTTTATGGAGAATATTTTACATGCAGAAAACAATGCGATATAAATAAATATATATATATATATATAATTTAATATTCATAAACCATAAATACATATAATTAAATATGCATGAATCTATATATATATATATATATATATATATATATATATATATATATATATATATATATATATATATATATATATATATATATATATATATATATATATATATATATATATATATATATATATATATGGATTCATGCATATTTATTTTTTACCTTTATTGAAGACTTGTTGACAAAGACAGCGATGTGCGAGACGAGTGGAGAGGAGAACCATCCAGACACCGCTGTTGTATTTACTATGAGTTCTTTCTTGAATTCAATAGCATATATCACCTTCTTTATTAAAGTGCTGTCACTTGCAACTTTCTTTGGTCCCGTTCTGGCTTATTTTTCAGTTTTACTCAATAAAGAAATTATATTTTGTTTGGGCACTCGATTCCGCACAATGATACGTGGGCAAACGGACTAGTTTCTTTTGTGCGATGTTTGGAGGTATTATAACCATATGAAAGCATAAAGCATATGAAAACTGAGGCAATATGTTGTTGCATAATTTTGTTGAAAACCAATTCATAAAAAAGTAGGGTGTTCGAAACCAAGTAAATGGTAAATGGGTCGTACTTGTATAGCGCTTTTCTACCTTTTTTAAGGAACTCAAAGCGCTTTGACACTATTTTCCACATTCACCCATTCACACACACACATTCACACACTGATGGCGGGAGCTGCCATGCACGGCGCTAACCAGACCCATCGGGAGCAAGGGTGAAGTGTCTTGCTCAAGGACACAACAGATGTGACTAGGATGGTAGAAGGTGGGGATTGAACCAGTAACCCTCAGATTGCTGGCACAGCCACTCTCCCAACTTCGCCACGCCGTCCCCGGTTATATTGTACTACGTGTGTAGCTGACCTTGCAGAGTCTGGAAGAAGATCCCTACATGACTATCTGTTGGCTTATTGATGGCCTGGACTCTCACATTATTTTTTTATTTAACAATTGAATTTATCCCTCCCTGGAAGGAGGGTCCTTTCTGCGGCCCCTTCTCAAGGTTTCTTCTTTTTTAGATCAAGGGATGTTGTGAGTTTGTAAAAGCCCTTTGAGACACTTGGGATTGAGAGATTTATAAATACATTTTGATTGATTTGATTGATACCGATGATACGAAACTAAATCATTTAAAATGCACCTTTATCTGGATATGCACCAACATTTCATATGTTCTGTGCCTCTATGGAATATGCGCCAACCCTTCTACAAGATTGTAACCAATGGTGATCTCAATATTGCCCTCAGCCATACGCTTTTGCAGAGGTAATCAATCAAGAGTAGTCATATCATGTTGTACACGTGTATTATAGTTAAGTACATTGTGTCGGATTGAAGCCTTTTGTATGATTATTTTATATATTTTTTGACATTTTGATAATATAATAATAATAATAATGGATTAGATTCATATAGTGCTTTTCTCACAACGTTGTTGGTGACTGCTTTTTCAGTTTCAGCTTGGCAGGATGCATTTGTGATATCATACAACCAAAAAAAGTAACTGCACATGGTTGATGTCCCAAACATTGATAGCACAGTGAAGTGGTTACATTCGGTTTCAGTGTCACTTCTTTTTTTCCTGTCATTTCTGCATTTTCTAAACTGTGCTGCGAACAAAACTGCGTTTGGGAGAGCAGCGTTTGGTGAAGCAAACACCTGGGCCTCCCTGGATCAAAGCTAGGATTCTCTTTTTTTATTATTTTTTTTTACATCGCCGCCTGGTTTGATGTCTTTTTTCTTTTTTTTTGGATAGTTATTAGCACCGTGAGCTTACTTTGATGTTTTCCATAGTTGAATATTGTTACTGATGGTTTTTTTATGTTAGCTCTATTTATAATTCAAATAATTTTGTGTTTGTTCAGTGCTGTTAAATGATTTGATTCAAGGGATAATAAGTGATAATTTGTTTAATCCTGTTTTCATATGACAAAAGACACCCATTAGTAAAGACACATGTCGACATTTTGTAGTCATTTTAGGTGTTTTGCTGCTGACTTTGACAGTTTTTAGCTACTTTGAACATTGCTTTTATTCATCTGGAACTGTCACAAGAGATTGATGCTTTGGTGTGTATCTTTTAATCCAGGCCTGGGCAATTATTTTGACTCGGGGGGCCACATTTAGAGAAAAAAATGTGTCTGGGGGCCGGTATATCTGATTTTTAGGAACATTAATACAAAACCTCACAATAATGTCTGGTTCAATGCTAAAAACGTTATGACAGACAGCCTTAAAAAACAGAATGGAATTTAAATTTTTTTTACTGAATGAGACACCCAGAATGTACATGAAAACAAAATGTGGGATTTAAAATATTAGCTATGAACGATAAAACACTGAATATTGACAACATATGAATGTCACACCCCCTCTCAATCGACATATTTTTTTACAATCAAGTGAACACAACAAAAATGCAACAAATAGCGAAATATAAACGCTAAGGGTAAAAAAACCCCCACCTACAATCTGATATAAAACTTTGTTGTAAAGATCTCCTTCCGTGTCTGTCCCTGACACCCGCATTTCAGGCTGGCCGCTCTGGAAACACTCTTTGGAAACGCTCCCCACCCACACTGCTTGGTACCTTGTCTGAGCTGCTGTGACTTAGATTACCATGGTAACTAGTATTGAGTTTGAGTTTGAGTTTATTTCGAACATGCAAGCATACAACATGATACATCACAATTTCCAGTTTCTCTTTTCAAGAGTATATCATGCAAAGGCGCAGATTCCAACCATTGAATTACTTTGTATAATTCAAGATTTACGGTAATTTGAAATCATCACTGCACATCATAATGGCAGCTACAGTTTCAATCTTAAAAATCTAACAAAATTATTTGGAAAATGTCCGGCGGGCCAGATTGAAAAGCTTAATGGCGTGCGGCCCCTGGGCCTTAATTTGCCAAGGTCTGTTTTAATCTATAATCAGACTCAATTACCCTCCCTTAAATCTGACTGGCTACCCAGCAGGCACAAGACATTGATACAACATTGATTATATATAGATTTCCTTTACGACTGACTTTGAAACAACGTTGAGGAAGTTTATTAAATGACAGATACATTTATAAGGTGACATTTTACAATTACACAAGTCTTGAATTAATGGAGGCAAAATGGAATGCAGGGCTGCAGCTATTGATTATTTTAGTAATCTATTGATTAGTTGTTTTAGGTAATCGAATAAAACACACTTTTTAAGTCTCAATGTATATTTAAGAGAAAATAGTTTGATCAAACATTTTTTCTGCTTGCATTAACCGTCTTAATTTTTTTTAAATAAATGCACATTTAAAAACAACTTAGCTGTTCGTCGCTACACAGATCACGGTACCAACACACCACCGCTCTCATGTACGCTCTATTGCACCGGCCGTGTGGAAACTATGTCCACAAATGTAAATTTCCGGGCAATCTGTGCGATGCGTTTTTTTTCTTCTAATTATCAGTTACACAGATTGAACGATTAATCGTAGCAACATATCTAAGCTTTTTTCAAATCGTTTGAAATCGTTTTTTCTAATTGTAGCTGTAATCGAGTGCTAGTTTTTGGCCCAAAGAAAAAAACACCAGTCCATCATATTTATTTTGTTACAAAGAAAGTAAATTTAGTGTTGTGAAAATAATATTATTCTTAAAATTGTCACAACTGGGTCGCATGGTGATGTGCGGGTCGTTCTCCCAAGATGCAGCAGGAACGCCGGAGGCAAGGTGCAGGAAAGGAAATTATTTATTCCTCATAAATCATACAACGTACCAACAAACAAAACAATCGTGCCGATAGCACGGGAAGCTAGAAAAAGGTTAGTGCGAAAGCTTAGCATATCAACAGGCATAGGAATCAAACAAAGTAGACGTCGTAATTGTTGCATGGAAGCAAATAAGAAAGCCAGACTGAGTGTGGCGAAAAGCAGGGAATAAGTATCTCTCTGATCAGTGCCCAGGAGCAGGTGAGTGTCCCGAACACTAATCAGAGGCAGGTGAAAACAATCTGCAGTCATGGCAACTAAAACACAAACCCAGGGGTGCTCAAAACAGGAAATGAGGGAGTCAAAGACTAAACAAACATGATCCGGGCTGCGGATTATGACAAAGATACACATTTCTATGTAGATTTTTTTTCGTACCAGAGAAAAATAAGAAAAAAATAACAATCGTTAATTTTTTTCATGATCAATTGAGGAAATATAGTCAAACACGCGTTCCTGATCGATATAATAAACTTTTCACATACCTCATTTATAGTGCTGTATTTCTGCACCTCTGTGTTCTCTGTCCTTTTTCTTGTGTGACCAGCAAAGTGACTACATGACATACTTTGGGTCACCAATTTTTTTTTCCCCCACAAATTCTACCGAGCAACACATTTCATAAAGACTATCAGTTATAGACTGTTTGTCGTTTGTGTTGATTAGTAGCCATTCTTCCTGGAAGAGATTGTTGTAATGTTTATAAAAAAACAAACACTTTAAACAGTAAAAACATTATAGTTTTCTGGGCGTGAAGCCAGCCTAAACGGTTGGGACTTCACCAAATTGTTGTCACTAAGATGGTTGGTTCCAAGAGAGACACAGAATGATGGTGATGATGAGGTCATTTTCACTGTCCCCTCTCAGGGGTGTTGCCTGCAGCACATCAGTGTTTGGACAATCCAAAATACAGGAAATTGATGTGACAACATGCCCTGGCTGTGTGGCGAGATTTGTTCACCTCACACTGGGGGACAATGCTTTCTCTTCTAGTACTTTGGCATGTAGTAAAATATAATGGAAAAATAGACCCTTATCGTCCATGATATTAATGTACCTGATGTTTTTTTTAGCTTTATGTGACAATATTTGATTCTGTTTTGTTTTGGCCGACCACATTTTTTTTAATTCACGGTTTACTGTCTGTCATCAGGATTAAACACTGCATGGATCAACTGTTGTAAAGCTATGAATATGTGCACATTTAAATATGTTCAATATTCAGTGCTGAGTCACAGAAGCCAAGCAGCAAAAAACCTATTTTGTATGATAGCCATGTGAAAAGTAGGATAACACGCATGTGCTTGTGTAGGATAATGCTTCTACTGCTGATTTGCTACACGCAAAGGGACAAACGGTAGAAAATAGATGGATGGAACAGAGAGAACATTTGCCAAAACATGCACCCCTGCTGTGTTGCCTGTGCTATTTCTTTCGCACTAATACACCACATGGTAGCGCCGTTAACAATAACCATGACCATAGTCATAAATCAGATTTACTTTACATTTCTTACATAGCTACATGTGCTCTGCAAAACACCCTCTGTAACTTTAGTGTGTTTAGTCAAATCACCACACAATTTGGTACATGTTTTTAAGGGACCGACAAGCACATGTGTGTAAAATTTCAGCAAAATTGGATAAGAAAAAAAAATGACATTGGGACCTTCTTGGGCAGCTCTTCATCATAGTTTAATTTTGAAATATATTATTATAATATATATATATATATATATATATATATATATATATATATATATATATATATATATATATATATATATATATATATATATATATATATATATATATAATATATTATATATAATATATAAATATATTATATAGGGCCCAAAGATTTCCACGTAAGCGGATTCGTGGGATTTGCCAATAAAAACGGAATCTACAGTTAAATGTAATATCACAGAAATTGTGTGTCTGGGAAATCATGTTCCTGGAGACCGCTCATTCAATTTTGAAACACTCTCGGACTAAACAATTGTGAAACGGCCACTTGAAACACAGACTAAGTGCCTGGTTTACTAAAGGTTTGCGTGTACTAAAACACGTGCAAACCTGATCTACTAAATGTGTGCAAAGTGTATTGCTTCTATTAAAGGGGAACTGCACTTTTGGGGAGAATTTTGCCTATCGCCAGACACACGATGAACAGATGAGAATCGTCTTTCCTACGTGTGTGTCAATATTTTGGACGGTCAGAAACAAAAAAATATTAGACATTTTGTCTAGTCAGCAATTTCCTTTTATAATTTTACAGCTGCTGGATGACTTACATATGACTATAATATATCTCCAACATGAAAATGTGTCTTTTGCCCTTTTCTTGCAGTTGAGTCGTTCCAGACGCAGGAATGCACTGGTGATGCGATCCACAGCTTTGCGCACAGAATTAAGTGTCAGTGTGGGTCTGGTATAGATTGAGATTGAGAAAAGGTGTTACAGATTATAGATGTGTGCCGCTGGCTCAACATATCGCACACGGGTAGAAAAAAACCCTGTGTGCACGCAAAATCCTCATTTAAATAAGTGCAGTCTGCACCACTTTGCACTGCACCAAGACAACAATCTTCATGTGTTGTTGTGGATGAGATCACCGATGCCAAATATCAAACATTGTCATTGGTGAGTTAATGATAACTTGGCAGCTTCTAATACTAGCTAATCATAATACTAAAAATTATAAGCATAAGTGAGTGTTTGCAGAAATGACAGCTGACACGGTGCAAGTTCAATGTACAGAGAGGCACTTTTTCCCCCAAAAAAACTTGCTTAGAGCCCCAATTTAGCTTGGGGTGTCCTGACATAACACAAACAGTGTTGCTAAAAAAATAAGTAAAGAAAAACAACAATTGTGTATTTTTAATGATATGGCTTCTCAACTTTAGAATCCTTCCCATTTTTAACAGGTGCAAAACATTGGATTACTCTTATAATTTAATATGTTTTAATGAAGCATTACACTCCAAGCTTGTTTGTATTCTTCCCAATTAAGCACATACGTAACATTATCTTGTTATCATTCACTTTCTTTGTACCATTACTTTACTGCTGGTAGGGATGTAACGTAATTTCATATCACAAATATCGTGACCAAAATTATCACGGTTATTATTATCGCAGTATTGTAGGATGTGCTCAGAAAGTACTTACACACCAAAAATCTTTTGACCAAGTTATTTTTTTATACATACAGTAAAGGAGTATGTATAAAGTTCTCTCGATGAGCTTCAAGCACACCTGTAAAGTGAAAACCATTTCAGCTCATCGAGAGAATGCCAAGAGTGTGCAAAGCAGTAATCAGAGCAAAGGGTGGCTATTTTGAAGAAACTAGAATATAATACATGTTTTCAGTTATTTCACCTTTTTTTGTTAAGTACATAACTCCACGTGTGTTCATTCATAGTTTTGATGCCTTCAGTGACAATCTACAATGTAAATAGTCACGAAAGTAAAGAAAACGCATTGAATGAGAAAGTGTGTCCAAACTTTTGGCCTGTACTGTATATATTTTATATATATATATATATATATATATATATATATATATATATATATATATATATATATATATATATATATATATATATATATATATATATATATATATATATATTTTATATGTATTAAGAAATTTAGACAGTTAGAAAAAACATGTTTACATGTTTGTGTTTCCTATGCTTCACTGATAGTGTTTTAGTTTCAGTATTTTATCTATTTTAATAGCTAAGCTTTTCTTGTTTAAAAAAAAAATGTGTACAGAAGCATTTTAAGATTTATTTAATTGAAAAGTGCTAAACAAATACAATTTATTATTATTTATTATTTCTGGCAGACGTTGTGGCGTCCAACTCTGGTCAGCGATCCTTGAAGGCAGCGTAAAAACGCCTCCGTCTCATATTCTACAGCTCAGCTTGTAGGTTTGAATAGCTTAGTTGCTCAGACAGTAATGTGTTTATATAACTTTATATTGGGGTAGGTTGTTTCTTAATAGGGAAAAGATGGTAATGTCTCTTGTTTTCATGTTAGCATTTAAGCTAGCGATCTGGCACCAGCCAGCCTGTGAGTTTATCGAAGTGCACTTATCAATCACGGATTTTTGATCATTTTAATTTAAAACGGTAATACTAACCATCGGGGGTTTTATCGCAGCTATCATTATTACCATTTATTGTTACATCCCGAACTCATAGTAAGCTAATAATTAGCAATCTAGCAGAAAACTGCTGGCACAGCATGGCTCAGGTGTCGAGATTGGTTAGACTCCAACCCGATGTTTGCGTGTTTGGTGCTCAGTCCCCCTGTGACCATGTGGAAGTGTCCTTGATTATGATACTGAACCCACAGTTCCTGATGCTGCGTCACCAGTAGGCGCATAATCCATTTACCATTGAAACAAGATTCACAAATCATCAGCGCTGGAGTTGTACTTTTCTTTGAAAAAACCTCCTAAAGTTCATGTTTACACTCTTCCCATGCGTACGTTGTTCAGGGGAGGCTCAGACAGGCTACTTTACGCAGCTGCTGCCTCTCTGGTGAAATCCGGTACTGCACATTACTTCCGAGAAGTGTTTTTTTTTAAAACTTGTTTTGATCCTTAATTGGGGCTTTTTCAGAAAACACCCGGGACCTGATACAAGGGGGAATAAAAAAAAAGAACTCAACATTGCGGCAAAAATTCTATCAATCGACAGAAAGGAGCAGCAAGCCATGCTGGGAAGTTGGCATCACTCTTAGCAACGCGGCATGACCTCATGCAGCACGATGACGTTGGTTTCGGAGTCACCGGCGCGTTTCATCCATTTTATAACTCTCAGCTTAATGCTGCCATGTTGCTTGCGGCTGTAAAAATAAAAATAGCCCTGCTGACTGATCAGTGCGCGCTCTCAGCCGCCACAAATGAATGACTTTCAGTATTAACTGTAATAAAGTGTGCTGATTAACATAATTAACTCACTGGGATGAGGGATTATGTTTGATGAAGGATTATTTTGAATTGGACTCACTAATACAATGAGATTACATCATCGCCCCCTCTCATTCTGATCCCCAGGCAAGCGGCCCGGATCTGCCCCCCCTCCCCCTAAACCTCCCACTGCCATGGAGAGCGCTCGCCCCCCCATGTAGGATGCCTGCCCCGTCCGATGCCCGGCATCCCCTCCTGCCCGTCACCACCACCTCCTCCTTGTCCTCGCGTGTGCCCGCTCTTGCCTCCAGTTCACTGCGGCCCCCCAGGCTGTGCCCCGCCCCGCTCCAACATGGTGGATGAGGCGACCGCCATGAAGGATGACGTCATCAACGCCAACACGCTGGCTTGGCTGGTCTGCTCGGGCGTGTCCATCCTGGCCAACATGTGGAGCATCCTCAGCGTCAGCGCCAAGCAGAAGAAGTGGAAGCCGCTGGAGTTCCTCATCTGCACGCTGGCGGGCACGCACATCCTCAACATGGCCATCCCCATCACCATGTACTGCGTCATCACGCTGCGCCGCCAGCACTCCAACTACGAGTGGAACGAGGGCTTGTGCAAGGTGTTTGTGTCCACCTTCTACACCCTCACGCTGGTCACCTGCTTCTCCGTCACTTCACTGTCTTATCACCGCATGTGGATGGTACGCTGGCCCGTCAACTACAGGTAAGACACTTTTGTTTGTGTGCTTATTGTCCGCTGACACCGTTGACACGTTCCTTTGAATGTCTACCAAGCTACCTATCTCTCTTACACTACGTTTACACTGCAAGCTAAAGTGGCCCAAGTCACATTTTTTCAAAATCTTCATCAGCCCACAGGCCCCAATGTGGCCCCAATGTGGCCCCAATGCGGCCTCGACGCCACTTAAATGCGCAGTTCGATAAAGTGAAAGCAAAGGATGTTGACCGGATACAAAATAAAATAAAAGTCTCCACACCTTAAAAATTTGTGTTTTTTTAATGACTTAAAGTACTTAAAATCCTTTTTTTTCCCTCAAAACTCGACAGTGCGCCCTATAACGCCTGAGGTACGGAATAATTCTGGTTTTGCTTACCGACCTCGAAGTAATTTTATTTGGTACATGGTGTAATGATAAGTGTGACCAGTAGATGGCAGTCACACACAAGAGATACGTGTAGACTGCAATATGACTCAAGTAAACAACACCAACATTTTATATGTTCCATTGAAAATATAGAACATTACACCCGGCGCTCAAAAATCTATTAAAAATGTTTTAGTACGCCTTTGGTAAGCTATGAAGCCGCACCGCTTGATGGATTGTACTGTGCATATGAGTATTATTATGGTGTGTGTATAAGGTAAGCCATATTATCTGGCGTTTTTTTCCCCGCAATATTATGCAAAAGCAACTTTTCTTACCTTCTGGTACCTGCTGATCTGTATTTCGGCCGCCTTTGTAATCCGTGCCGACACCCTAGTCGATAAGCTTCTTCTTTTTGTCTATCTTCTTGCTAAGGGACATTCATCCTCCACTGTTGCCGTTTCTAATATGAATTAGTGTAAAGTTCTTACTTATATCTGTCAGTAAACTCGCCATGAAAGCGCTAAAACATACCGGTGTAGTGAGTTTACATTATTCACCCAAGGAACTTTAGTAATTAGAGCGTTCTGATCGGACGGATTTTCACGGGACACATTTCCGGCAGATGAGGAGATGCTGCTCCGCTATTGATTTAAGTAAAGTCTGAATGTCATTAAAACAGTTAGCTCCATCTTTTGACACTTCTTCCACTCCCGTCCTTGCACACTACACTGCTACAACAAAGATGACGGGGAGAAGACGCTGCCGAAGGTGAGCCACGAAAATAAGGCCGCCCACAAAACGGTGCATCATGAAGCGACTGTCAGAAAGCGGCTTGTAAATGGCCTGTAAAACATAATCTATGCAACATTTTGACCAAAGAACCACCATTACATGTTATGTAAACCACAAGGAAGTGTTTTCAATTTAGAAAAAAAACAAAACCAACATGACTCCTTTAATGCGCTCTATAATCCGGCACCTTATACAGTGTTTTAAAAAAGATCGGAAATAGGCCAGTCATCGGCAGTGTGCCTTATAATCCGGTGCGCCCTATTGTCCGGAAAATGCGGTAATATAATGTATAAATGGATGTATATAGTGTAATATATTTGGTAGGGTTCTAATCTTTTTATGGCTGTTAAATAGAGGCAACACAGACGTCAGGGTGGATCTACGTTAGCTTTATTTTTCAACTCACTTACGTAAACAACTTTCACAATGCATGTAACATGTAAGTAAATGCGCCACAGCATCAATACCGGTCCTTCAACAATCGCTATTTCTTCGGAATCAAAATGTATATTCATATATTACATATAGCCTATTAATTGCGCACTATTGACTAGTGATGTACCGAAAATCTTCCAGCCGAAAAATTACTTTGTTCATCGAAACCAGACTTGCGATGAGGTATCCACTTCTGCTGCCTCTTTCCCCGCTCACACGAATGACGTAGCTCGCACAAAGGTGACGAAAAAGTTGCAATCAGGTCGTATTCAGGAACCATTTCCGTTTAGACTGAAGTCACATTTGAAAAGATCAGATTCTAATCGGATTCGGACTACCTCTTGATGTGACCAAAATCTGATGTGAAAAGATCAGATTTGAAGCACTTTTAGACTGGCAAAAAAAAATCTGAGATGTCACTTAAGGGCAAAAAAATAAGATTTGGTGTGCTCTGTAAACAGGCCCTTATTCATTTGAAGTGGGACACTTTATTTTTCAGCAGCATGGGAAATTGCATCCAAACCTTTGCCACTTCATAATTAGAATCGTTTGCTCAAATTTGACACACCTAAAAAATGTAAACACAGCATGACTAGAGTTGCGCAATATAGGCAATATGTGATATAAATGATATAAATGTGTCTGACGATAGAGCTTTTAATATGGAGAGTGGGAGAGGACTACAGAATTTTCGCCGTGATTGCAGTACCATTTCTGGCCACCTTCCTACATCTGGCACCTTTAATGTGAGCGGTGTCCTGGCTGGTCCGCCAATACTATAGTCCATGGATCGCTATTGCAAGGACAACAATTCTTGCTAGTAGCAGTTGCATTCAGTCCAGTTGCTCCACATTGTTACTTTGATTAGCCACTTAAATGAATGATTTCCTTGGATCAGTACCAGGTGACACTTCTCTCCAGCCAATGCATCTGTTTGTGTTAAGACAACGTGAGAACCTTCTACAAGGAGCATCTGCCAGTTCTGGCCTTCAGCTTCATTTGGCTACAAGTGATATCACAAAGTGACGCTGAATAATAAAAATGACATTCACATTATCAGACAGCTTGACGTTGCAATGACACCATTTTGGTCTCTCAAGACATCTTCTGTTCACACATCCAGTTGATGCCGACATGCTATTTTTGCCAGAGATGCATCAGTGCTGCATTAAGATTCCTTAGTAAACAGTAGGCATTTGTTTTGTTTGTACGGCTTTTCTTTGTGAGTTATTTTGAGAAGTAGCATGTTGCTCTTATATAATTATTAATACATTATTTGTGCAGCTGCATGACAGCTCAAAGCACTCCTCAAACATCTTTGCTACAGTGCAGCCCATCTGTTCATGATTCTGATTAAAATTCTCTTTTTGTGGTCAGCAGCAGCACTAGCAAACTACTACTACCTCAAATTACTTTTTGCCAAATGCAAACGGGCTTGTCGTGTGTTGATGTACGCAGATAGTGCAGTGACACACAGCGAGAATCGGGTTGTCTCACTCTTGCTCTGATGCAGAGAAACTAAGAATGACGCTCCTTCCCGAGGCACCTTGCTTTTTACGGTTGTGCAAGGCTCAAATGTGCCACTTATAAGACTCACACGGTGACAATGACATTAGTGAGATCTGACACAAGAGATGAAGAGGTAATAATTTATCAATAGTTTTGCTATTGCGGTTGTAGTTTGTGGCGTTGAAATGCACTGCATCTTGCTTAAGGCTCTTTGTGTATGGAGAAAAATGTGTCCCTTTGTATGCAACCAAAAAAACACAAGACATTTGCAAACAAAAAAATATTTGCAAACAAAAATAATATTTGCAAACCAAAAAATGGATTGGAAATTTAAAAAAAAAAAAAAAAAGGTTGCAAATCTTTCTTTTTTTGGTTACAAATAGTTTTCTGTTTAAGAAAAAAACTTTGGGCAAGGACTTCTCGGAACGATTCAACATCAATTCACAAACAGGGTTTGTAATAGAAAATATTGCATTTTGAAACAAATTTGTCTATTAGAAACAACTTAAACATGAATAATGGGTTCCAGCCTCCACAAAAATTCATATTTTAGTAAAAGTTTGTACAATTTTAACTAGGGTTGTACGGTGTACAGGTGGCTGTACTGCCTCTGTAAAATACATGTACTTTTGTTTTTGTTTTTTACGGACATGACGGCGTGCCGTGGTCACGTAGTTACATTGCTAGTAATACGATTATGTTAGTCAAAGCACATGCACAGAGCACTTACAAGCAGACACAGTGTAGAGACAGAAGAGGTCGAATTAACGTATTTTTGAAGTGTTGAAGCTATAAAAACTGAAGCGGCGTTCTGCAAGCAGTGCTTTAAAACATAGCTGGCTAGCGGCTAATGTCCAGTCACAATCGGTAGTGTTTACTTCTAAATCACTAATCCTCGCCTCCATGGCGACGAATAAACTACATTTCTTACGAGTATCATCACTGAATGATGAGGAATAGCTAAACATGCTTCACTACACACCGTACGAGGATACAATAGCTAACCGCTAACAGCAAGCTAGCTGAATGTTAGCGGTTTGTTTACTCATGTAAACAAAAGGGTGGATCTCTAGATCCATCAACTGTAACAATACCAAGTACAAGAGCCATATATAATCGATACTACAATGATAACATCGATACTTTTACTAACACAAAATCTTTTGTAATTATTTATAAATTAAAGAAATGTGTCCCTGGACACAGAAGAGCTTTAATTATGCCAATGTATGACCCTTTAACTACGTGGTATTGGATTGATACCAAAATGTGTAGTATCACCCAAAACTTATGTCAAGTATCCAAACAGAAGAATAATTGCATATTACATTTTAATAGAAGTGTAGATAAAAATGTCAAAACAGAAAGTACTCAGATCCATCCATCCATCCATTTTCCTACCGCTTGTCCCTCATAATTTTGACAAGAGAATGGGAAATGACACAATATGTTAGTGCATACTGTACGTCAGAAGCCAAATTAGAAGCCTTTTTAACCCATTTTCTTACTTAATACTAAAAGAGAAGTTGTCTAGTATGTTTACTATCTTATTTAATGCCAAAATTGTTATTTTATTGCAATAAAAAACACATTTTTAATGTATCATAAGATATTCTGGTAAAATAAACCCAATAATGACATTTTACTGTGGTCCCCTTAATTTTAAAAAGTATCGAAAAATATCGAAATACATATCATTACCAAAATATTTATTTTTATTTTTATTTTATTTATTTATTTATTTTTTTTTCATTACCAAAATATTGGTATCGGGACAATCCTACTTTGAACACAATATAAAGCGTTGTACAGTACTATATATCAAAGAAACATAACAAGGGGGTGATTGATCAACTTTTTACATATTAACAAAGTCAAAACAAAAACTTGCTGAGCTGTCCTCATTTCAGCCACCCTGCTGACACACACGCATACTCACTAGCCCTGTGGTGCACTCATAGTCGGAAATCACAAAACTCCTTAACAGCCAGGTTTCTACAATGATTAGGAATAGAAAATAAAATCCACTTTACCTTGTTGTTTAATCTTTTTGTCTTCTGCGGAAGAAAGGAAGAAGAGGAAGGGGGCATTGTCGACAACGCTGCGGATACTTCCTGAATGTTTCAAACCACACATCGGCGTGGCTCAGATGGTAGAGCGACGGGCCATAAACTTGAGGGTTTCTGGTTTGAATCCAGCTTCTGCCACCCTAGTCACTGCTTTTGTGTCATTGGGCAAGACATTTCACCCACCTTGCTCCCAGTCCCACCCACACTGGTTTAAATGTAGCTTAAATGTAGATAATGAGTTTCTCAATGTAAAGTGCTTTGAGTCACTAGAGAAAAAGCGCTATAATATGATATAATTCACTTCACTTCACTTCATACCGCTTGTCCATGACTTTTTTTTTAACTCATATTGAGCTAGCAAAACTAGAAAAATGCTGCAAAAGGACTAAAAAAATGGTGTTAGCACCAGCACTATGCTGACTGAATGGCAAGATTAAAGTTGAGTAGGAACTAAAGAAGGATTTTTAACCACAAAATGTTTATGTTAAAATGTTGTTTTTATTTCAAATCCTTGTTTTTGTTTGCAATTTTTGTTTGGTTGCAAATCTATTTTTGTTTGCATGCATAAAAAGACATATATCTCCATGTTTTGTAATATTATGGTTGCCTTTTTTGGTAAAAAAACAGAAAGCTTTTTGGTTTAAAGATATTTTAATTGCTTTTTCAACATTATAGTTAGTTTTACTCATGGTAACACACGTGTACTACATTAAATATGGCTTTTAGTATGTAATAAGTACTTGCTACAATGTGGTTAGCCAGAAACCATAGGTGGGGATTATGTGGAAGAATGACCCAAGTATGAATGACAGATGTCTCAAACTAGGTCACAGAAACACAAACACAGCCTAAACACTCCGAGCACCAGGATGTGCTGATGTCATTGTTATCTGTTCTGTTCCTAAATTTTCAGGTACGTTCTGTGGGACTCTGTGATAATCAGAATCAGAATCAGAAATACTTTAATAATCCCAGAGGGGGAATTAAGATTTTCAGCCAATCCCATTAAAACTCAGACAAACATTACAGAGAGACAGAACAGGATCGCTGACGGGTCTGCCAACTTCCGGCACCCCTTACAAAAAAGGTGAGAAACAGGTAAACGCTGGGGAGGAGCTTGGGGGGTAAGAAAAAAAAAATCAGTCTAAGCCTGGGCCCCATCGAGAGGGGGTCCAGACTGAGGCCAAGGAAAAAACCTCATAGCCATAGCACACATAAACATGTGTGTAAGAAGGAAACATCAAAGAACACAAAAGACATTAAATACATTAAAAGAGCAGAGCTGATGCAACCAGCCACTTCTACACACAGCCACAAAAGTAAAACAACAACAACAATAACAAAAAAATATATATACCGTATATACACTGTAGTGGCCTCTGCGGTGTTCCACGCCATCGTCTGCTGGGGTGGAGGGAGCATGGCCAGACAAAACAACCAATAGAGCCGACTCCACCCTCGGCCACCCACCAACTCTAGTCCAGTGTCCAGTCCGCATGGATGAGCGAGGATACGTCCAAGGAGACTGAGGTGTCCGATACCTGCTCATTCAGCCAAGACACTGTGAAGCTTGTTAATACACAAGCTTGTTAATAGACACATACTATCATAGCTCAGGGATGTGATCCTAGGATATGCCTGGTAACCGACATCATTGTTTTCTGATTCAAACTTTTTCCAACACTTCTTTCTCAACGCCAAGCTGTGTCTGAGTGAAGTATGTTATATTCTACAATTGGAAGTCTTTCTGTCAGTGTATTTTGCATTTTACAATGCTTTAGGCAAAAATACTTCCATGTAAAAGCTGTTCATGTTCCACGTGCCCTGCTGAGCTAGCATGGCCGCCTTGTCTCTGACATTAACGCGCACTGAAGGCCTAAATAATAAATTCCAACCTTGTAGTTGGGCCGCAATTCTCCCTCTCTCATTTCTCCCCCCTCCCCTCTTTGCAACGTTCATTCATTCAGGCAATAGATTCAAGCTGCTTAGTGATGCGATCTCGCTGCTATAGGAACCTGAGGCATATTGAGGAAAGGACTAGCATTATTGCTCACAGTGACAACAAGACCTCCTTGTCTTTGCACAAAGCTGCAGAGGCTACTGCTGCCCTTCATTCTGTGTCTGTGCATGTCAGACTAATCCCTTACAATTGGATTAAGACATGCAGATAACAATATTTTGATTTTTTCGGGGAGAGGTATTTGTAAATCTTGATGTCATAGTCGTAATCCTTTTTTTCTGAGGATTATAAGGAAATGAATTGTGTTCCAGTTATTGTGCAGGAACTGTTCTGACAGCTGTAAACGCAAAATAATTCATGATATTTCATTTCATATGACATCACCCACTTAAGTTTGGTACACACACAAGGATTTTCTAAATCTTAAGAGATTTTTTTATCTGCTACAGATTCCAGACATAAAGACAAAAAAAATCAGGCATGTTAGGATTTTTATGTGTTTGTGCCTTTGTGGTACAATAATATCAACTCAGCACAGCACACACATGACGATTCTGTCCCACCACAAAGCCAGGCTCTGGTCCTCGAAGCCCAAAATCTTGCGTGAACAAACATGATCTAACAGAGTGAACGTATCGATCTAAGTATTGATAAAGTGGGTATAGGTATTGGATCGATACTACTGTAGCGTGGTGGATAGGAGTGGGAATTGATAAGATTTTTCCGGTTCCGATTCCACTTTTGATTCTGCTTAATAGGGCTGGGCGGTATACCGGTATTATAGTTAACCGGTATATTTTAGAAAGCGGTATATATTTGAGACAATACCGCCATACCGGTATCTTTTGATGTGCCTTTGTTACAGTTGTTTGCTCTTTTATGCACCTGAAAGGCGAAGCACAGGGCACCCTCTTTGGCTCACCTGTGCTTACACCCAACCCTTGCCTGTTTCAATCAATCAATCAATCAATCAATCAATCAATCAATCAATCAATCAATCAATCAATCAATCAATCAATCAATCAATCAATCAATCAATCAATCAATCAAAGTTTATTTATACAGCCCTTAATCACAAGTATTTCAAAGGGCTGCACAAGCCACAACGACATCCTAGGCTCAGATCCCACATCACGGCAAGAAAAAAACTCAACCCAATGGGCACAATGAGAAAACTCGGAGGGCAACGCAGATGTGGGGACTCCCCTGTGTGCGACCAGTGCAATGGATGTCGAGTGGATCTAGTTAATAGTGAGAGAGTCCAGTCCATAGTGGGGCCAGCAGGGGAGCCTCTTGAGTGGAGACTAGTCAGCAGCGCAGAGACGTCCCCAACTGATGCACAGATGAGTGGTCCACTTTGGAACAGCTAGCGCGTCATCTGTGGTCACCTGATAACCTCTCCATGCAGGAGAGGGGGGCAGAGCAGAAAAGAGACAGCAGATCAACTGGTCTAAAAGGGGGGTCTATTTAAAGGCTAGCGTATACAAATTAGTTTTAAGATGGGACTTAAATGCTTCTACTGAGGTAGCATCTCTAACTGTTACCGGGAGGGTATTCCAGAGTACTGGAGCCCGAATAGAAAACGCTCTAGAGCCCGCAGACTTTTTTTAGGCTCTGGGAATCACTAATAAGTCGTAGTTCGTAGAATGCAGATTTCTGGTCGGGACATATGGTACAATACAATCAGCAAGATAGGATGGAGCTAGACCGTTAAGTATTTTATACGTAAGTAGTAAAACCTTAAAGTCGCATTTTAAGTGCACAGGAAGCCAGTGCAGGTGAGCCAGTATAGGCGTAATATAATCAAACTTACTTGTTCTTGTCAAAAGTCTAGCAGCCGCATTTTGTACCAACTGTAATATTTTAATGCTAGACATAGGGAGACCTGAAAATAACACGTTACAGTCATCGAGACGAGAAGTAAGAAACGCATGAATAATGATCTCAACGCGACATTCATTTATAGTTATTACATACTATGAGTTCGAATGTTTCAGCTTGTTGCTCAAATGTCCTCCTCCTGATGAAATAGCAACCTTGCAGTTATTACATGTAGCGCTGTTGCGATCTTTTCTTGTAAAATGTAGCCAAACTTTGAAGTGTTTACGCGGCATGGGAGCCATGTAGATGTCTGACGTCAATATGAACGTCATTGCCACCCATCAAAATCATTGTTAGAAAAAAAATATATATACACTGATAACCGGTTCTGAACAAGAACCGATTTTCGATTCTTTGGGCAGCTCACGAATCGATTACGATTACGATTCAGGAGCTACAATTCAAGTAAAATTTGATTATTGTTGCATCTTTAACTTATGTATATTGATGCAGTTTTACATTTCTTTTCATTTCACTAAATAAGCGCTTATCACTTGCAACTTTTAAAAACTGTGCATTTGTAATAAGAAACAGTTGAATTAATTCCCACATTTATTAACATAATGGAAATGTGTGTAAAACAGGAACATTAGAGCCCTAAAATAAAGGAGCTGGTCAGATCAGCCAAAATTTAGAACTCTCTGCATTACTTCAGTGACAATAAATAAACCGATTATAGCTTATTGACAGTTACGAATCGATTTTATAATCGTCCATGTCCGAATTGCGATGCATCTAAAAATCGATTATTTCCCCCACCACTAATTCCCATCCCGAGTGGTGGGATTGATACTCTTTGTTGTAGTTTCTCTTTAATTTGGGGACTTTGACAAACTCATTCCTTTTGAGCTCATGTCGTCATCAAGACAGTACAGGATGACGAAGTATTGGTTGTGCGTGCACCACTGATGTACAGACGAACAGAACCGCTAAGACGAGTTGAGTTGATCAACAGCACCTCTGCTGGTTGAAGTCAAGTACTGCACTCCGTTTTGCCTGACACGGTTAATCAACAATTGTGTCCTCTCTTGCCAGAGTCTGTGCTTTTTTTCTTTTCTTACAAACGAGGACAGTGAAGTTTTCCTGCAGTTGTTAGTAATAATAATGATAATAATAATAATAAAAGAACCATCCATTACTACCTGTTCTTCTTTCAGGTGGATATTATGTGTGCCATCGCCAGAGGACACAAACACATTTGGCAGAGTGCTGGACTGTAACAATTACTTGTAGATGTGAGGACCATCCAGTCCGTCTGCACAGATATAGACCAAAATGACAAATAGGCCATAGGAGGGCAAAGGTAATTTTTTGCCATCAGCCAAGTACACTCTCTTCATTCAGCTGCAGTTTCAATGATGGCTTCTTTTAACTTGTTTTCCCACACGCTACAAGGGAGACATTTGATTTGCTTCAAAGTGTTTTACCTCTATGACAGAGATCTGTCTGCAACCTCTTAGAGGTCTCTCCTCATGAGTAAACGGCACTTGTACTTCTTTGTTTCTTCATGTGACCATTTTAGTCATATACTATTCAACTTTTGAAAAAAAATGCTTAATTCCAGCCAAAATAATAACACACAATTAGTATTTATTGAAATATTCATGGAATGCAGGTCTTGTTGTGAATTTAGTTGTTGAGATGTACTGCAATAATAAATAATTAATACAAGTTATTAATGATGCGTTGTCTGTTATACTTTATATTTTAGTCGACAAAATTTACTGTAATTTTAGTCGACTAAGTAAGTATTTATTATTTTTTTAAACCAATTATTAATTTTAGTTAATAATAACAATTCCATTCATTAGATATTATTGCCCTTTAAGAGTAAAATGCATATAAAATGTATGAGTCATTGACCCTTGGCCTGCTTTCGTGTCCTTTCGGGGAAGTGTTTTCATCAACATTTGGGGTTGTTGTTGTTGTCACGTCTAATGTATGATCCCAAGTCCCTGAGCTATTGAAGTAATTGTTGTTATTAGCAAATGGCCATCTTGAGTGCTTCTATGCTAAAATGTGTGTTTGTGCTTCCAGGCTGAGCAACACTAAGAAGCAGGCGGTGCACACAGTGATGGGCATCTGGATGGTCTCCTTCATCCTGTCCACACTTCCAGCTGTGGGCTGGCACGACACCTTTAACCGCTTCTACACCTCTGACTGCCGATTCATCGTGACAGAGATTGGCTTGGGGTTTGGGGTTTGCTTCCTGCTCTTGATTGGCGGTAGCGTGACCATGGGTGTGATCTGCATCGGCATTGCTCTCTTCCAGACCTTCTCCATTCAAGCAGGCCACAAAGCGGACAAGAACAAATTCAACGTCCCCACCATCGTGGTGGAAGACGCCCAGGGCAAGCGTAGATCCTCCATTGATGGGTCGGAACCTCTTAAGACGTCACTGCAGATCACTTATCTGATCAGTGGCATCGTCTTCATCTACGACTTCCTGACTGGCTTCCCCATACTGGTGAGTTCTCAGCTTAAACATGACAAACTGCCAAGTTACACCAGTGCGTATAACTGTGTGTAGTTTCCATAACAAAGGTGACAGTTTGGAATATACAGTGAAAGTTAAAACGCTGACCATTAAACAACCCATAGGGTGTAATATGGGAATTATTGTGCTCCAGTCACTGTCCCTAAACATCCAATAACTCTACAGGAATGTTTAAAGTAAACTTTCTGAACTGCTATACAAGTGTAATAAAAGGTAACCACTCTGTAATAAAACAACATCAAACTACAATAAAGAAAAACTACTCACCATTTGAATAGCGAGGTAGAGTTATGACAAGTTAAAGTCACAGGCAGTCCCATCATAATGTATTTATGAGCAAATGTGAACAGTTAGCACCAAATCTAAATGAATGTACTGGTAATGTTGGATTTACAAGTAAAAAAAAACTTATAACACGTGCTCACAAAGCTGGAATGTCACAAGAATTGCCAAGGTCTTATACACACAGTTGGAAATTCAGATTTTTTGTAATATTTATTAGGAATTGAATATATATAAAATATATTTTAGACGTTTTTGAGGCATTTTTTTTTGTTTACAGACAATTGTTTTTATTTTTAATGTTTAAGGTTCCCCTGTAAATGATTCATGTTTAAATGTAGATTTTGGTACATTTCTATATTTTAAAATTTTATTCCACGTTCATTGTGACCAAAATTACCACGGGTATAAATAACTAAAATCACAATATTGTTGAATGTGCTCAAAAAGTGCTTATACGTGATATAATTAATATATATATATATATATATATATATATATATATATATATATATATATATATATATATATATATATATATATATATATATATATATATATATACGTATATATATATATATATATATATATATATATATATATATTATTTTTTTATTTTTTTATTATTTTTTTTTAAATTTAATTTTATTTAATTTTGTTTTATTTTATTTAAAAAAAAAAAAAAAAAAAAAATATATATATATATATATATATATTTTTTTTTTAAATTTTTTTTTAATTTATTAATTTTTTTAAAATTTAATTTTATTTAATTTTGTTTTATTTTATTTATTGTATTTTTTAAAAAAAATATTAGTTTATTGGATTTTTGACATATAGTCTCTTAATACAATTAAATACGTGTAAAATGTATTTTTTTCTCCCCCAAACAAGTAACCCACAACAATTATATATAAATAGAATAAAATAAAAAACATGCATCATTCAAATAAGTGCAGGCAAATATTGACATGAAGCCACAGACAACTGCACTCCTGAATGTCGCCAACACAGTGCAGCAATACACAAAAGCAGACAAAAGGCTAATCAATTATTTACCTATCTTACTTTTCGATCGGGGTTAAATTTGAGATCAGTCTCTCTTACATATTTTAGTAAACCACCCCATACTTCCTGAAACTTCACAGAACAACCGTTTAATGTCAGCCTAATTTTTTCCAATATAAGGAAATAAAGTATATCTCTAATGGCAGGGAGGTGCTGTTGCCTTCCACGTTAATACAGTGAGTTTTCTAGCCAACAAAGTAGTGAATGCTACGAAGTTCTCTTTGGATTTAATAGTCCACTTAGAGGATTTGGTTCAATATTTTCGCCAATTACCGTATTTTTTGGACCATAGGGCGCACAGGATTAAAAGGCGCACTGCCGATGAGCGGGTTTATTCAGGTCTATTTTCATACAAAAGGCGCACCGGATTATAAGGCGCATTGAAGGGGTCATATTATGATTTCTTTCTAAATTTAAAACACTATCTTGTGGTCCACATAATATGTGATGGTGGTTCTTTGGTGAAAGTGTTGCATAGATTATGTTTTACAGACCATTTTCAAGTAGCTTTCTGAGCGTCTCTTCAGGATGCGCCGCTTGGTGGGCGGTCTTATTTACGTGGCTCAACTTCGACAGCGTCTTCCCCCCGTCATCTTTGTTGTAGCGGTGTAGCGTGCAAGGACGAGAGTGGAAGAAGTGTCAAAAGATGGAGCTAACTGTTTTAATGACATTCAGACTTTACTTAAATCAATAAAAGAGCAGCATCTTCTCTTCCGTGGCTCAATAATGCAACATAAAGGCCGGAAATGTGTCCCGTTAAAAACGTTTGACTGAAACCCTCTAATAACTAAAGTTCCGTGGGTGAATTATGTAAATCTGCTACAGTTTTTAGCGCTTTGATAGCTAGTCGACTGACAGATATAAGTAAGAACTTTACGCTACTTTATATTTGAAATGGCAACAGCGGAAGATGAATGCCACATAAGAAGGTAGAGAAAAAGAAGAAGCTTATCGACTGCGGCGTTGGCACAGACTACAATGGCGAAATTTTCAGTACTTATGCAGATCCCAAATACCGATCAGCACGTACCAGAAGGTAAGAAAAGTTGGTTTTGCATAATATTGAGAAACAAAATGCCAGATAATGTCTGCTAATAGGTGCCATTTTGCAGTCCTTATACACACACCATAATAATACTCGTATGTTTAATGCGCCAACAATCCATCAAACGGTGCGGCTTCATAGCTTTCCGAAGTCGTACTAAAAACATTTCCACAGATTTTTGAGCGCCGTGTGTAGTGTTCTATATTCTTAATGGAACATTTAAAGTTTTGGTGTTGTTTACTGGCGTCATCTTGCAGTCAACTCGTATCTCTTATGTGTGACTGCCATCTACTGATCACACTTATCATTACACCATGTACCAGACAAAATAGCTTCGAGGTCGGTAGGCACAACCATTATGCCGTACATTAGGCGCACCGGGTTACAAGGTGCACTGTTGATTTCTGAGAAAATTAAAGGATTTTAAGTGCGCTTCATAGTCCGAAAAATACGGTACTAAAGACAAAGTATTACAAATTCAGTCCAATAACTGCACAGAGATGGGCAAAACCAAAACATATGTATTAAGTTAGGTGGAGACTGTTGACACCGATCACATAATACAGAACACGATGGTATCTTTTAACCAAGCTTTATTTGTAAAATAATAAATATACCTCAACATATTGGGGTTGTTGTTATTTTAGTCTTTATATATGTTTATCTTCTTCCGTTTTAATTTGTAAAGGCTTTTCTTACCTATTGGTACCTACTTATGTGCATTTGGGATCTGCATAAGTCCTGAAAATTCGAAATCAAAGCGTGGAGGCATTGCGGAGATATTTATAAAACAATCTTGCCTTCCAATCTACTTCCCCCAAACGATTCTTTTGAACATCGTTAGCAGATAATCCATATACGGCATAAATCTAGCTAGATTGCCTTGCTCGTGTCCACCATGTTTAGTTTAGACAACAAAATGCCCATTATTTGACTCGAAGAAGGAAAATGCTGTTGTTGGTTGTGTTACCCAACTATTCAAACCTCAAGTCTCATCTGAAGAAGTAAGAAGTGCCAGTCTAACTTTTTTGTTTTGCGGCGATGTGCCTTCAACTTTGAAGAAGTCGCTCCGAGTGTGTGCCAAAGAGAGTCTGACGGTAGCTGCTTCACCCACAAACTTTCACAAAAAGATAGACTATCCCAAAAACTACTTTTAATGGCGAGCCCGCTGACTGATCTATGGCAATGAAGGAGAAAGATGAAGTAATAACGATAGGTTAGAAATGTGTGAATGAAGCGTGAGCAATGTTAGCTCGAGTTGTTGTGTAGCTAGCTTATCCTTCTACTGTAAAACAATAGCATTATTGTCCTCTGGCAATATATCAGAATGATATTCCTAAAAACTACTTTTAATTGGATCAGTGCCTACTGTGTTTGGCAAGGTTCGAGTAAGTTATATAATCCGTTCGTACGTTAGCGAAGTAGGTAAGCTTTTTATTGTCAATCTACACATGTATATGTCCAGTATCTAGCATTAGAAAGTTAAACTTGGTAAAAGTTTAACCTTAGAGAGTGTGTATAGTTCCAGACCTGTATGTCAGCCAGGGTTCCTTCATAAGTGCCGACAACAAACCACTCTGGGATGTTGTGTTGTGGTAAAAGTCACTCAAAACAGAGGGCTGGTGGCGGTCACCAATGTCCATAGTGCACAATAAAAGCAAGAAAGCTAAAAATGAAATACAAATAAAAGCTGACGGGCGGGGGCGAAGGCTAATCGGTGTGAGGGGGTGTGGTGAGGAGAGGTTCAATTGCATCTAACAACTCTGCCTCTCAAAACAAGCTGTTTTAAAAGGCAGCAAAAAAGTGACTTCAAAATAGGTCTGTAAAACGAAATCTATGCATTTTTTCACCAAAAAAACACCATCAGATGTTATGTAGACCAGAAAGAAGTGATTTACATGTAAAAAAAAAAAAAAAATCATGATATGACCATGTTCTCCCCGTGTTTGCATGGGTTCTCTCCGGGTACTCCGGCTTCCTCCCACCTCCAAAGACATGCACCTGGGGATAGGTTGACTGGCAACACTAAATTGACCCTCGTGTGTGAATGTGAGTGTGAATGTTGTCTGTCTATCTGTGTTGGCCCTGCGATGAGGTGGCGACTTGTCCAGGGTGCAGCTGAGATAGGCTCCAGCACACCGAACGGGACAAGCGGTAGAAAATGGATAGATGACTACTTTAATGATCAAGACAAAACGGGGGTTGCACGCTTCACCTCCTGTTTATGTTTGTGTGTGTTCAGTGTAAAAATCTTCACAACCACCACTATGTTCTCAGCATAACATATGGCCTGATCTACTAAGCTCCAAATTAAAAGTGCTAAATAGCATATGCAAACAATAAAATTGTGTGTACTATTAGTGGGTGTGTTGCGAGTGATCTCCTAAGACATAATTGGTAACAAGTACAAAAGTGGTGCAGACCTGTTTAAATGAGCATTGTGCATGTATGCCGACTGTCACAATAGAGCCACTAATTTCCTCTACATTTAGAGCATCATATGGTCCAACTTGTGGTGTTTTGTTATGTTGTTGACATGCAGCACACAAATAAAATATGTATCACTTTTTCAATGCAAAACTGAAGCGGAACGACATAACTTATTTTTACCACACTAAAGGTGCACTCTGGGTGTCATGCCCTGTCACTCTAGGTCACGGTTTGTGTTTGTTGTGGTTTTTCCATGTTTAAGTCTGTTTCGGTTATTTCCTTGGTTTATTTTTAGTTGCCAGGTATGCTGATCTTTCTACACACCAGTTTCTGTTCGGTGATTAGTGTTTGGTAATGGTAAACAATTGTACTGTAATGAGGAATACAAGTTTATATCCTTTAAAATGGTTACTTGCATTACTATGATATTTTGTGATTACATTACATTATAAACACTGTATAGTTTTATAGATTATTTAGTCAGTTTAAGAGCATCATGTGGACAAAAACTCTTAAGTCTTTCTGCATAAGGCCAAATATTTTTTTAAGTAAATTATTGCATATTGTTCTAATGTGGGGCACCTTGAGACAAGAATATGTTGATTGGAATTCACACTTACACCTTCACTCGTTAGTTTCGCAGTTTTATGCATTTGTATGTATGAAATATAAAAATCGCAAATCGAATCACAATCGGACTTTTGTAGAGGAAAGGGCATCCGGTACACTGTGGGGAAATATGAGAAGCTACTTGACAAACCATCACCCGGAAAATATATTTAAAGCCAGCAAAGCTAAACATAAATGTTTGAGTTAATTACATTATTAAAAGATAAATTGTCAGATATTTGCTTGGAACAGTAGATGTTGCACTTGAAAATTCATGTTTGTAGTAATAAATATGATTAAAACATTTAAGCATATGTTTGTGTTTAATTACACTAAGTGTGTTTATCCTAAACCTTCCTGCCACTTCATTTTACACACTATGCCATTTTTACCAAGTCTTTTTTGGGGGGGAAATTCCATAACAATATTGTACTGTGGCCTTAATACCATCATAATATTGTCCGGTGACATTTTGAAATCGTTACATCCCTATTTAATACGCACAAACCTTTGGTAGATCAGGCCTGTAGTTGCTCAAACAAGTTTAGAGTTTAGATTGACGTTTATAATGTGTAAAAATGTTTGTGTTTTGTATTCCAATTAGCATTTAAGCTAGCTTGTGATTAGCACGCTAGCTGCTTCTCCAGGAAATGAGAAATGAAAAGTATCAACATGAGTTTTTCAAAGTGCAGTAATCAATCGCGGTTGTAAGAAAATTTAAAGTAGTAATATTAACCGCCGATATTGTATTTTCCGGACTATAAGGTGCACTTAAAATCCTTTTTTTTTCTCAAAACTCGACAGTGCCCCTTATAACCTGGTGCGCTTAATGTACAGAATAATTTTGGTTGAGCATACCCACCTCGAAGCTATTTTATTTGGTACATTGTGTAATGATAAGTGTGACCAGTAGATGGAAGTCAAACATAAGAGATACGTGGAGACTGCACTATGATGTTGTTTACTTGGTGTCAAGTAAACAACACCAACATTTTAAATGTTCCATTGAAAATATAGAACATTACACACGGCGCTTAAAAATCTATCAAAATGTTTTAGTACGACTTTGGTAAGCTATGAAGCCGCACCGCTTGAAGGATTGTCGGCGCATTAAACATACGAGTATTAATATTATTGTGTGTATAAGGTAAGACATATTATCTGGCGTTTTGTTTTGCAATATTATTCAAAAGCAACTTTTATTACTTTCTGGTACCTGCTGATGTGTATTGGAGGTCTGCATAAGTCCTGAAAAATTGTGCGCGTCCGCACCGACGCCGTAGTCGATAATCTTCTTCTTTTTCTCTATCTTCTTGTTATGAGACATTCATCCTCCGCTGTTGACATTTCTAATATAAAGTAGTGTAAAGTTCTTACTTATATCTGCCAGTAAACTCGCCATGAAGACGCTAAAACATACCGGCATAGTGAGTTTACATTATTCACCCAAGGAACTTTAGTTATTAGAGTTCCGGTCGGACGTTTTTTCACGGGACACTTTTCCGGTGTTGTTGTTTCCGGATGAGGCGATGCTGCTCCATTATTGATTTAAGTAAAGTCTGAATGTCATTAAAACAGTTAGCGCCATCTTTTGACACTTCTTCCACTCCCGTCCTTGCACGCTACACCGCTACAGCAAAGATGACGGAGAAAAGACGCTGCCGAAGGTGAGCCACGTATATAAGACCGCCCACGGCGCATCCGGAAGCGACTGTCAGAAAGCGGCTTGAAGATGATCTGTAAAACATAATCTATGCCAGGGGTCCCCAACCACCGGGCCACGGCCCGGTACCTGTCCGTGGATCGATTGGTACCGGGCCGCACAAGAAATAAAAAAATTTTAATTAAAAAAAATAAAATTCAATCAACATAAAAAACAAAAGATACACTTACAATTAGTGCACCAACCCAAAAAACCTCCCTCCCCCATTTACACTCATTCACACTCATTCACACAAAAGGGTTGTTTCTTTCTGTTATTAATATTTCTGGTTCCTACATTATATATCAATATAGATCAATACAGTCTGGGACAAATTTTCAAGCGTTGACCAGTCCGCAGTTACAAAAAGGTTGGGGACCACTGATGTGACCACAAGGAAGTGTTTTCAATTTGGATAAAAATATAATAATATGACTCCTTTAATGCGCCCTTATATATGAAAACAGATCAAAAATAGCCCATTCATCTGCTGTGAGCCTTATAATCCGGTGCGCCCTAAGGTCCGGAAAATACGGTAATTTTACCGCAGTTTATCATTAACACCGGTAATTATTTTTTACGTTTTGGAGCAACAAACTTATAAGCAAGGGCCATAAATGTTCATAATCACACATCTTTATCTCTTTATTGCTCATTTTGGAGGCTGTCGACCATGTGCAGGCTTGCTTGGCATGACATGAAACAGGCCCGCTGGAGGTAAACATTCAACACACTTAGAAACCATGCCATGCTGCTTTATTATTTACATCAACCTAAATGCTTTTCTTCCTCCACATCTGAAAGTAGGCCAGGCTCAGTGATTATAGATGATGCCTGTATTTTTCCAGCAAGTCACAATATATAAAGAGAGTGGGGGGTCTACTGAATCTATCAAGCACGTTTAGAGCAAGGGTCATCTCCCCTCTCTTATCTGGAATAACAAGGGTGTCACTTAACTCAAAAATCCTTCAAGATCATCATGCTTGAATGAAGCTCTTCTAGCCTGTCGCCATTTGGTTTGCAAATTCAAGCCTCAGGGCCTCATTCATTTTTCACATTGTGTTTCCAGGCCGAATCGAGAGCTCCTAGAGAGCTTTAAGCTTTTCAGCAAGAATGCTCCTGTACTTGATTGAACTGTTTGCATTCCGACTTGGTGTTATTAAATTGTGTAAGACGAGATGTCTGTACCATTACCACATTCATGCATTAGCTCACGGTGAAGCCATCTGTTTAAAGTCATCCAAACAAACTTTTTCCTGATGGAGTTGTGTACACCCCAGGCAAGTTACAGACATGGCTGCACTAATGCACTGATACAAAATAAGTAGTACTTCTTGCAGTTGAAGGATGTTCAACATTACCAAGAAAGAACATGTGGTCTGGGTTACATTAGCACGATGAATTTCAAAAGCCTCCCTCAAGAATTGTATTAGCAAATGTTCAGTGAGGCCATTGTCACACTTTGCAGGCTTTGGCTTTTATAGCGATCTTTAATTATTCCCTCAAGTCATGCTTCTCGTCTTTTTGCCGCATGCCAATAACTGCACCCTGGGAGCTGGGCGATAACAATTCCTTCTCCAAATAGCCAAACTTTCAAACGCTTTCTCTCCGCGGATCAGCAGACCAAATCATTGCTGATGGCTCATTTTGGACTGAAAATGTTGGCTGTGTACATTGTTAAAAGCACAGAAAAAAAGGTAATAATTTCAATTGCAATTTTGCTTGTATCACTTTTTATAATGTGTTGACTTTTGTCTGAATTATTTAACAAATAATAAATAAATTAATACAATATTTTTACGATGATACGAAAAAAATAATAGTAATATTATATACAAATATACAATAGGTGTCCAAACTTTTTGACACTACATTGGGCTAAAAAAATTTGGTCGAGTAACTATAAATAAATTAAGGGAATAAGCGGTAGAAAATGGATATATATATATATATATATATATATATATATATATATTAGGTCTGCAACTAACGATTAATTTGATAATCGATTAATCTGTCGATTATTACTTCGATTAATAATCGGATAAAAGAGACAAACTACATTTCTATCCTATCCAGTATTTTATTGAAAAAAACAGCATACTGGCACCATAATGGCACCATAGTTATTTTGATTATAGTTTCTCAGCTGTTTGTAAATGTTGCAGTTTATAAATAAAGGTTTATTAAAAAATAATAATAATTTAAATAAATAAAAATAAATCAATAAAAAAGCCTCTGTGCATGCGCATAGCATAGATCCAACAAATCGATGAGTAAATTAATCGACAACTATTTTTTATAATCGATTTTAATCGATTTAATCGATTAGTTGTTGCAGCCCTAATATATATATATATTTTATTATTATTATTATTTATTTTTTATAGTCTAGGTTTCTGTGGTTTATCCGTTATACAGTGCTCAATGAGCGGAATATATGTTAGGTCAGGAAAAAACAAAGAGGCTATTTCATCCCTACAAGCCTGTTTCGCAGGTTTCTCTGCTCTTCAGGGGATTTTTTCTCTCCTGAAGAGCAGAGAAACCTGCGAAAACAGGCTTGTAGGGATGAAATAGCCTCTGTGTTTTTTCCTGACCTAACAATATATATATATATATATATATATATATATATATATATATATATATATATATATATATATATATATATATATATATATATATATATATATATATATATATATATATATATATAGCATATACATATTATATTAATATAACGGCTATATAATTAATATAATTGGATATTAAGAGTATGTGAAAGTTCCACTTCTCCCTTGTTTACTTCCGTGACAACCTCCCTAAAGTTTTGTAATCAATCAGAAATATCAAGCAGCTAAAATGCGCCAAACATGGATAAGTGTGGAGTGTTTTGTATTTTTCTCATCATGCTTTTTAACGAATTTAAATGGGTGTAGTTTAGAATTGTTTTATGGTGCATGGACATATTTTATAATGTCCACAAAGATCAGTGATCAGGTTGTGTTGTCTGTTGACATTTTATGTTGGTTGGATTTTTTATTTTATTTGTTCTTTTGGACCATAACTATGGAAGGTTTTTTGCATTGGGTCATATAAATAATGCTGTGCAAACTACCATTCAAAGCATAATTAAAGGCAGCTGACCTGAATTTCTCACGTTGTCCACTAGTTGGCGACATCATAGCAGTATCAAAATCACCAGACCATTAAAATGAATGCAATCTCCCTGTGGGTAAAACTCCTTAATAAATTCATGACATCTCGCGGGCCAAATTGATTACGTTGGCGACCACATGTTGTCCGCAGGCCGTAGTTTGGACACCACTGATATATATGAATACATCATATTACAGTAGTCCCTCCTTTATTTGGTTCTGGACATAAATGAAATACAAAATTGTTTTAATTATAAATCCAATATTTTATATCGCTAGACCGAAAACAAACTGTTTACTACCTTCTTAATATGTTTTTCAACATCATGAGAGCCCTCTAGAAATAAAACAACACCCTTTAGTCACATTTACACTCTCTTTCAATACAAAATAGTGATACTGCCTGAGACTTAGTCCATCAGTGGCCACAATATTGAACAGCACACTGTGATTGGTTCGGTGTCCTCTAATGGCCAATACTTCTGCAGTATTGATAGTTTTTGTTAATTTAGCCATTTCTATGCTTAAAATACTTAATTTATGGTTAAAACAATTTTCTAGAATGAATAAATAATAATATTGCTTTAAAAAACTAAACAAAACAACAGGCAATGTAGTACAGCTTCGTTTTAGCAAGGGACAACTGTATATTCAATTGTAATTTAAATTTGAAGTATAATTTACATTTGTTATTTAATTTTACATGTTAAACTTATTTTATATTACATAAAATATTATGATATATAATATTTTATATATTATTCTTAATAACACAAATATTTAATAAATATATGAATTAATAAAAAGTATTTTAATATTTATGTTATGATATTTATATTGTCAATTCTTAAATAAGTATTTTATATTAATATTAATTTTCCTAATATTACATTTATTTGAGATTTTTTTCATTTCTTTTAAGCCTGAAAAATAGATTTGATATTGAAATATGTGTTTTTTCCCCACATCTGGGTTTATAATGGTTGTGAACTTTAAGTCACTTCAAGCTGAAGCAAACAGAAACAGCAAAAATAAAAGCTAAATACATCAAGTTAATTATTTTTTTAATGTATGATAAAAAAAAATATATAGATTATATTTGCAAATGTTATTCATGTATAGCCAACAACAGTTGAGGTGTTGTGGCTGGTCCGCCATTAAAGTACATAATGTGACAGAGATGTTATTCCTCCTTTTTACAAACCAATGTGCCGTCATAGTGTATTACATTTATGACAAACTGCTGCTTTGAATAGACCGTTCATGTTTTTAGCAAACATACATGTGCAATATATGCATGTTGCACGTATGCATTGCTGCTCCATGCAAAGTGATGACCTCACAAGCCTTTAGGCACCACAGCTGCTATTTAGCATTCAGAAAGATTGAGGACACGTGAGTGCTTTTTATGACTTCCTGTTTCGGCATGTACTAGAAATGGTTTGCGTGTGCTCCGACTTTGCATCTGCACTGCATCGTATGTTTATGTTCCAAACAGAGGTGGGTATGATGAAAGACTATATTCTGTCACAGTCTAGTGACATAAAGACCTGTAGGCCTCTCATGGCCTAATATAATGAGCTATTTAAATGCATGGAGAGCAGAAACACACAAATGAATGCGGATGGATGGATGTTCATTTACATTTGTGTGAGGATGCAAGTACAAATACCCAGGAGCAGGAACAAACTTGTAGTTTTACAGTTGGAATTATCCCTAAAAAAATTATTTTTCGAAATAGGTTAAATACACTTGACAGTTTATTAAAAGCTGTTGCCATCTTTGTTGAAATAATTACAAATGTAAATAATAATGTATTGAAACACCAGCACGCATTTCTGAACATTGGGTGTCTGTTTCCTAACTACAATGTCAAGTTTTTTTTTCCAGGAATAAAAGTAAATATTGGTTTGAATAGTTTTTGTTTACAAAACTGCTCCTGTTAACCTAAGCTGAAGTGACTTACAGAGAGTGAAACAATTATTTATGCATTCAACAGGATTTGATGGAAAAAAAAAATACAAAAACAATTCTGAATAAATACCTAATATTGATTAATTATCTGATTTATTTTTTTATTATTCGTATTTTTTTACGGTGTCCAAGAAATGTCACTATTACTACAACAAACACAAACACCACAACACAACAACTTCAAGCCACAACACGATAACAAAAGCCACATTCAACGCAAACGCCACTACACAGCAACATAAAGCCTCAACACAACATAAAACCACAACACAACAACTTTAAGACACAACACAATACCTTTCAGCCACAACACGATTGCAAAAGCCGCAACGAATGCAAACAGTATAACACAACAACATAAAGCCACAACAGAACAACTTAAATCCACAACACAACAACTTTATGACACATGACAACAACATAAAGCCATAATACAGCAACATATAGCCACAACAACTTTAGGCCACAACACAACTTAGAACTGCAACACAACAACTTTGGTCTGTCAGCCAAACTTGGTCCGCTGTCACTTCTGTTGTGTCCGTCACTTAAAGGCCTACTGAAATGATTTTTTTAAATTTAAATGGGAATAGCAGATCCATTCTATGTGTCATACTTGATCATTTCGCGATATTGCCATATTTTTGCTGAAAGGATTTAGTAGAGAAAATCGACGATAAAGTTCGCAACTTTTGCTCGCTGATAAAAAAAGCCTTGCCTGTAGCGGAAGTAGCGTGACGTCACAGGAGCTAGTATTCCTCACAATTCCCCGTTGTTTACAATGGAGCGAGAGAGATTCGGACCGAGAAAGTGACGATTACCCCATTAATTTGAGCGAGGATGAAAGATTCGTAGATGAGGAACGTTACTGTGAAGGACTTGAGAGGCAGTGATGGACGTATCTTTTTTCGCTCTGACCGTAACTTACGTACAAGCTGGCTCATTGGATTCCACACTCTCCTTTTTCTATTGTGGATCACGGATTTGTATTTTAAACCACCTGGGATACTATATCCTCTTGAAAATGAGAGTCGAGAACGCGAAATGGACATTCAGTGCCTTTTATCTGCACGACAATACATCGGCGAAATGCTTTAGCTACGAGCTAACGTGATAGCATCTTGCTTTAACTGCATATAGAAACAAAAAAAATAAACCCCTGACTGGAAGGATAGATAGAAAATCAACAATACTATTAAACCTTGGACATGTAAATACACGGTTAATGCTTTCCAGGCTGGCGAAGGTTAACAATGCTGTGCTAACGACGCCATTGAAGCTAACTTAGCAACCGGACCGCACAGAGCTATGCTAAAAACATTAGCTCTCCACCTACGCCAGCCAGCCCTCATCTGCTCATCAACACCCGTGCTCACCTGCGTTCCAGCGATCGGCAGGAGGACGAAGGACTTCGCCCGATGCGTTTGGCGCCCCGGAGACGTAGGAAGTCAAGGTGAGGTCGGCGGCTAGCGCGTCTGCTCTCCAACAAAGTCCTCCTGGTTGTGTTGCTGTAGTCCGCTGCTAATACACCGATCCCACCTACAACTGTCTTCTTTGCAGCCTTCATTGTTCATTAAACAAATTGCAAAAGATGTCCAGAATACTGTGGAATTATGAAATGAAAACAGAGCTTTTTGTATAGGATTCTACGGGGTACCATAACTTCCGTTATACTGACTTCGTCACGCGCATACGTCATCATACCGCGACGTTTCAGCTGGATATTTCCCGGGAAATTTTAAATGTCACTTTATAAGTTAACCCGGCCGTATTGGCATGTGTTGCAATGTTAAGATTTCATCATTGATATATAAACTATCAGACTGCGTGGTCGGTAGTAGTGGCTTTCAGTAGGCCTTTAATGTTGTTGTGTTGTGGCGTTGTGGCCTTTGCATTTGCTGCAGCTTTTGCAATCGTGTTATTGTTGTGGCTTCACCTTGTTTTGTTGTCATTTTATGTTGTTGTGTTGTGGTTGAAAGTTGTTGTGTTGTGCTTTTAATATTGTTGTATTGTGGTTTCATGTTGTGTTGTGGCATTTGCAATTGTTGTGACTCTTCTCGGCCACAATATTTATTATCCTGCTATTACTATCAAAAGCATCAATGATCCGATCCTAAAAACAAGTGTCATAGTTATACTTAACTTTGACAAAGACACTTATATATTTATATGCTGTATTGCCCAAATCTATAAAAAAATTAACTCAATATAAAGATATACCGTATTTTTTGGACTATAAGTCGCAGTTTTTTTCATAGTTTGGCCGGGGGTGCGACTTATACTCAGGAGCGACTAATGTGTGAAATTATTAACACATTACCATAAAATATCAAATAATATTATTTAGCTCATTCACGTAAGAGACTAGACGTACAAGATTTCATCGGACTTAGCGATTAGGAGTGACAGATTGTTTGGTAAACGTATAGCATGTTCTATATGTTATAGTTATTTGAATGATTCTTACCATTATATGTTACGTTAACATACCAGGCACGTTCTCAGTTGGTTATTTATGCGTCATATAACATACACTTATTCAGCCTGTTGTTCACTATTCTTTATTTATTTTAAATTGCCTTTCAAATGTCTATTCTTGGTGTTGGGTTTTATCAAATAAATTTCCCCCAAAAATGCGACTTATACTCCAGTGCGACTTATATATGTTTTTTTCCTTCTTTATTATGCATTTTCGGCCGGTGCGACTTAAACCCCGAAAAATACGGTATATCATAGTAACAATGAACAGACGTGCAGTTTGTTTTTCGAATTAGTCACTATTAAATAGTGCACCAAACCTGCCAGAAAAGTGATGGTGTGACTATGTCAATATGTTAAATATAACAGTAAAGTATTATACTGCAATCCTCAAGTTTTTATTTTTTCCCTGCACAGGTGGTGAGCTTTGCCAGTCTGAAGTTCGACCGCTCATACAACTGGATGGTTCTGTGTGTGCTGTGGTGCTCCATTGTGCAGTCGATCCTGTTGCCCATGTTCCTGTGGGCTTGCGACCGCTACCGGGCCGACATCCGCATGGTGTGGGACAAGTGTGTGGCCATCATGTCCAATGACGAGGTGGACGAGGGTAAGCCCCATCACAGTCTGGCAGTGTCCCTTTGCCCAGTCTCCTCTTTACCTCCCTTCACCTTGACCTCATGACACCAATGTGGCCAATTGATCGCCTTTTAAACATAAGAGGAAATTCATTGAACAATGTCTTACGATTAAATATAGTTTTCTTTCTTTCACCTTGGTGGTGCTACACTGAGGGAATTGATAGTATTAGCATTGCAAAACAGGAAAAAGGGGGTTATAGCACCAAGCTAATGTTTCATTATTACACATAACACATGTGTTATCGAATTCTAATGATTTGTCAGACCTCCTTTAAACCTTCTTTGACAGGAGGCGCATGGCTTTGTGGGAACCCACTCAAATGAGTGACGATACATGCAAAATATTTTACTTAAAATAATACTTTTTTATTCATTTTACATGAATTCAGTGCTCAAATCCTATTATGTGACCTATCAAGTGTGGACAGAACAGCGCCGGTGTTGTGGAAAAATGTGCTACCCTTCAAAATGTGCTGCCCAAAGCTACTGAGCATGCGCACTAATGCGCATCAACGATAAACGTTTTCTCGAACAAAATAACTATAGCAATTAAGGCTAAAAAAATGTTGATGTATTGTGGTTATTTGTAGCATTTTTTACATACCAGGAAACAAACCAAAACAAAAACTGTATACATTTTCAATAACCAAAAATGCATGGCTTGTTGTTTGTGTATACTGTATGGTGACAGAATGAATGTCAACAATAAGTATTTTGACAAGCTCATATATGAATAATAATTAAAAATAAACTACAAAACCACTTATTCCAAGATCAATTTTGGACATTTTCTGAAAATGTCATCCAATTTCGTTTATTACTTATGTTGCTAACTATCGGATTACGCAATTGTTTGCAATTTTTTTTATGAAGTAGCACATTTTTTCAAAACACCAGCACATGGCATAAAGACTATGTGGTTGTTTAGGGCCACAATCACTAGGGGGGGCCACATAATCATGGCCTTTCTTTTTTTTTTTTTTTTTTTTTTGAAGATTTGATTTTTCTTATTTCATTTAAATATGTCAGTTAACATTTGGGAGCCAGGATAAGGCGATAGAAACAAACATATGACAAATCTATTTGTGTCAACATTGTACAAAGTTATGTTTAAAGGGGAACTGCACTTTTTTTTAAAATTTTGCCTATCGTTCCCAATCATTTTGAGAGACGAGAAGACAAACGTTTTTTAGGTTTTTTTGCATTTAACATGTGAAAATCGGCTCGTTCTTGGTGGCTACTAATGCAGCTAGTGGGAGCACCTCTAAATCACAAAATGCATTCAAAAACCGTCAACAATACTTAATTTACGTTCCATAAGCTGTATAATAACCAAGCTGTAGTGACATTGTTATTGTAAGAGCGAACGCTGAGGAACTCTTTTTTTTTAGCGTAGCATCACATCGGCGCTACGGTATTAGCTGTAAAAGCTTACTAACGACGAGAGATAAGCTAGCTTCTCCACGAGCACGAAACACGTTTGAGTTTGTAATGCACAACACTAGAGGTGGGGGAAATAATGGATTTTTAGATGCATCGCAATTCGGACACGATTATAGAATCGATTAGTAAACATCAAAAATCGATAATCGATTTATATATTGTAAATAAAGTAATGCAGATAGTTCTAAAATTTGGCTGACAGCAGCGAACCACCTCACCGGAGAGATCAGACTAGCTCCTTTACTATCTGGCACTTATGGTCGAGTTTTGCACACATTTTCATTAATTTAATAAATGTGGGAAATAATTTAACTGTTTCTTATTCCAAATACATTGTTTTTTAAAGTTGTAAGTGATAAACGCTTATTTAGTGAAACAAAAATCTAAGAAACTGCATCAATATACATAAATTAAAGATGCATCAATATACCATTTTTAATCGAATCGTAGCTTCTGAATCGTAATCGAATTGTGAGGTGCCCAAAGATTCCCACCTCTACACAATACAATGCGATAAGACACCAATCTGTACTGACTGGAAAACATGAACAATCATATTACAGTATCCATAAAGCATTAGCCCACATTTCATGTTTTGTTTGTACACAGCTAGCCAGACAGCGTATGCTGTGTATATCATGATCAAGATGAAGTGTGACTCACTCGATGGACAGTTGTCTGTTTGGTCCAGCTGGCCGGGGACCTATGTTCCTGTTTATTTGAGTAAGCACTCCATTTATGCCATAATAGCATGGCTCCAAATTTCACATTTTGCAGCTTTGAGTTGCTATCACCTCACTCTCTCGGCTTTCGTCCGCTCCGACGTCTCACTCTTCCATACTTGCCAACCCTCCCGTTTTTAGCGGGAGAATCCCGGTATTCAGCGCCTCTCCCGACAACCTCCCGGCAGAGATTTTCTCCCGACAAACTCCCGGTATTCAGCCGGAGCTGGAGGCCACGCCCCCTCCAGCTCACTGCGGACCTGAGACTGAGTGGGGACAGCCTGTTCTCACGTCCGCTTTCCCACAATATAAACAGCTTGCCTGCCCAATGAACGAAGAAGTTAAACAGGACAATACTGACATCTAATGGATAGCCAACGGAACACTGAAATTCAAGTATTTGTTTTCTTTTTTCTATGTAAATAAAATAAATATATATATATATATATATATATATATATATATATATATATATATATATATATATATATATATATATATATATATATATATATATATATATATATATAGCTAGAATTCACTGAAAGTCAAGTATTTCATACATATATATATATATGTATATGAAATATATGTGAAATACTCAAGTTGGTGAATTCTAGCTGTAAATAACCACGCCCCCAACCACGCCCCCCCACCCCCGACCAAGCCCCCCACCCCCTACCCCCCACCTCCCGATATTGGAGGTCTCAAGGTTGGCAAGTATGCACTCTTTCTTCGTACTCGCTTCTATAAGCAGTAGTTCAACCTCCGTATATTCAGATTAAAAAAAGATAAGGTTGTGATTCCTCATTTGCTCAAAAATAGTCGTCTTTGTTGTTTGGTACCGAATCTGCCATGATAAGAACACACACAAGCATTTTGTATCCGGAAGTAGGAACACACATTGTCAGACGTACGCTGCTATGGAAACGGAAATAAATGCGGCTAAGAAAATTAGTTCCGGCATTGATTAAAATGATAAAAATACGGTAAATATTGAGCATATTACATATTGTTATGAACGTGCCAGTTACTACATTATATATAGACTTGTATATAAAACCTAGATAAAAGGTTTTGAAGTTGCTTTAGAGGGATTTGAAGGCTACAAAAGGGACTCCGATTAGCCGCATCTTCCAAGCGGTTTTTTTTTTACCATCTTTAAACACGCCCCAAAAAAAGACGTGTGTGTTCGTGTCTCTCATAATGATTGGGAACGATAGGCAAAATTGCCCCAAAAAGTGCAGTTCCCTTTTAAGTTTGACTTTTACATCTCATAGCACATAACTGTGGTGGGTTCAAGGAACCCTGTTTAAGGTTTAAAACAGAGGCGTCATTACTATTTAAAGACAGGCAAGGCTAAACCCCTAATAGATGGACTAATATTATAACGATGATTACGGGGGCACATCATGAGTGTAATAATAATAACAATACAAAAAGAACAAACAAACTATGTCTTGTTTAAGGCCACACAAAAGCCTAGGGACAGATTATACTGTTGTTCTTTTTTTTAACTATAAAGTGCTGCTTGTCTGTGTTAAAGAAAAAAAGAGTGAGTGATTGCCGTACAAAGGCCATATTTACCTCGCAGCACTTTATTCACTCCATTGCATTTAAGTTGGGACATCTTGCCCCCACAATGAATGGACGATAAAATAAATGGTTCGCATTTATTTGTGAGGATCAGTCCCAAAGCGGAAAAGCACTTTTATGTTTAACGCTCATATTTCCCTCCAGTCACAAAGGGATGTTGTGTTTTTCTAGAGACAACGCTCAATCAGATTAAGTTGTGCACTGCACATTCATTTTTTGGTTTATTTTAAAGTGATGTGTGCCTTAAAATCTTGAAAGACATTGTTAGGTCACATGATAATAAACAATTGGAATGGGCCAAGATGCAAACAATTGGCTATTACTGGTATTATTATTGCAAATTTATGTCCGATGGTTAAACTGGACATGAACTCCCTGCCTTGCCCCCTGTGTGTAACCTTCCAAACCTGTAGCGCCCCCTGGTGTCCTCCATGAGAAGTCCCACTGAACAACAGCACCACCGACACAGGGCAGCCAATATTTTGTGTGAAAATTAACACCTCCAGTTCTCTGCTTTCTTTTTCCAGAGGGCTTGCCATGTATAACTCATCACAGTTGTATGTATAAAGACTGTTTTGTTTTTGTTTATTTATTTTTTAAATAAGCTGCTGACTTGCATGCCCACCTTGCCTGTGCAAAAAGCTACTGTCATCTTCCATCCCCTTTTGGCACAGCCTTCCCTCAAATGCAGCATTTTACAGCCCAGCTCAACACTTCCGAAAATCAACACGACTTTCAAATTGGGTGTTTGTTTTTTTAACACATTTTTTAAACATGATTGTGTTGATATGTGCATTGGAAAAGCATTAAGAGATCTAAAGTTCGACTCGCTGGAAAAAGTTAAACATAAAAAAGCCAAGTCAGACGTCAATTGAACCTGTCTCTCTTATCTATTCGTCTGTCTGTCTGTCTGTCCTGTGAGTCCGTGGCTATCTAACCCTGACGCTCGTGCTTTTCTGCACTTTGCAGAAAACAGCCAAGATGGAGGAATTCATGTCGACTTAATATATGACAGACCATATGACTATAACTCGCCGCCTGAAATCGTAGACCGTAATGCCAAGTATGAGTTCTCAACCTTAGAAAGGGGGGTCCCGCAAGGGTTTCCGGTGAGGGAACAGCAGGAAGATAAAATGCAGTATTTGCAGGTATATTCTTTTATTGATTTTTTTCATTTCTTTTGACCTGAATGACACTTCATTGCTATAAAATGTGCATGGGAAACAGCATTGTGGGCGTTTTAACATTGTGAAGCTGTCAGATATGTTGTTTTTTTTGTGCTTTTTTTCTTGGGGTGTCCTGATTCGATATTGATATAGGATATCAGCGAAAAAAACAAAAAAAAGTATCAGATGATATCAAAGTCCTGCAGCGCGCTTACTCGTGCAAAGCTGGACAGCCAGTTAACATCTAAATGTTTAATTTACTTTAGTTTAGTTTAGTTTAGTTTAGTTTATTAAGGATCCCCATTAGTCTACACCGTAGTGGAGACTATTCTTCCTGGGGTCCAGGCAAAAAACATCACATAATGACAAAACAAAAGATTATCGTATTTTTCGGACTATAATTCGCAGTTTTTTTCATAGTTTGGCCGGGGGTGCGACTTATACTCAGGAGCGACTTATGTGTGAAATTATTAACACATTACCGTAAAATATCAAATAATATTATTTAGCTCATTCACGTAAGAGACTAGACGTATAAGATTTCATGGGATTTAGCGATGTTGTTCACTATTCTTTATTTATTTTAAATTGCCTTTCAAATGTCTATTCTTGGTGTTGGGTTTTATCAAATAAATTTCCCCCAAAAATGCGACTTATACTCCAGTGCGACTTATATATGTTTTTTTCCTTCTTTATTATGCATTTTCGGCCGGTGCGACTTATACTCCGGAGCGACTTATACTCCGAAAAATACGGTACAATGCAGTACAACATGATCGATAATAACATTTTGTAATGCAAAAATATTAACAAAAAAAAACAATAACTTGGAGTTTACACCAAAAATTAAAAAAAAAAAAAAAAAACTATATAAAAATATACACTACCGTTCAAAAGTTTGGGGTCACATTGAAATGTCCTTATTTTTGAAGGAAAAGCAATGTACTTTTCAATGAAGATAACTTTAAACTAGTCTTAACTTTAAAGAAATACACTCTATACATTGCTAATGTGGTAAATGACTATTCTAGCTGCAAATGTCTGCTTTTTGGTGCAATATCTACATAGGTGTATAGCAACTATCACTCCAGTGTTCTAATGGTACAATGTGTTTGCTCATTGGCTCAGAAGGCTAATTGATGATTAGAAAACCCTTGTGCAATCATGTTCACACATCTGAAAACACTTTAGCTCGTTACAGAAGCTACAAAACTGACCTTCCTTTGAGCAGATTGAGTTTCTGGAGCATCACATTTGTGGGGTCAATTAAACGCTCAAAATGGCCAGAAAAAGAGAACTTTCATCTGAAACTCAACAGTCTATTCTTGTTCTTAGAAATGAAGGCTATTCCATAAAATTGTTTGTGTGACCCCAAACTTTTGAACGGTAGTGTATATATTTTTTTTTACAAAAATAAAACAAAGAACCAATGGCCTACAATATACCCATTAGTGTACCGAAGACAAACAATATTCTAAGTGACGAAAAGGTACCATAATGAATAAAATATGACATAAAGTACATACAAAATCAAGATAATATCAATATAAAAATGATAACCAGAAACAAGAACGAATTTAAGCAAAAAATAAGTCAAAAGAAGATAAATGAACCAGTCATGACATTAGGTACAATCTAGAACAGTGGTTCTTAACCTTGTTGGAGGTACCGAACCCCACCAGTTTCATATGCGCATTCATCGAACCCTTTTTTAGTGAAAAATAAAATGTTGTTTTTTTTTCAAATTCAAGACAAAGTTGTATGTTTTTGGTAACACTCTTTAGTATGGGGAACATATTCTAAGTAACAAAGACTTAATTTAGAATTATTTGGACACTAGGGGAACATATTCTAAGTAATAAAAGACTTAATTTAGAGTTATTTGGTTAGGGTTAGGGTCAGGGTTAGAGGGTTAGGGTTATAATAAGGCCATGCCGAATAAGGCATTAATAAGTACTTAATAACGACTAGTTAAGAGCCAATATGTTACTAATTTGCATGTTAATAAGCAACTAATTAATGGTGAATATGTTCCCCATACTAAAGTGTTACCATGTTTTTTTACTGGTGCACAAAATGAAGCGTGCATGAACATCACCTTGTTCAAACAACAAAACCAACACAGTGCATAAACTCACAACAAATTACACACCTGCAAAGCAGTGTGACTTCTGCTGTTGCCGTATCCGTAATACGCCGATAGGGAGAAGTTTTTATTTACACGATGAGTCGGGTGTGTTTTGACCTCTGCCGAACCCCTGAGCCCGACTCACCGAACCCCTAGGGTTCCATCGAACCCAGGTTAAGAATCACTGATATAGAATAATCTCTTTCCGCAATACTTCTCCTCTCAATCTATTCTTAAAACTGTCCTCCAATAGGTGCACAAAGTTGGCTGTATATGCCTAATTGTGTTTCATTGTATCCATTAAACCAGTGGTTCTCAAATGGGGGTACGCGTACCCCTGGGGGTACTTGAAGGTATGCCAAGGGGTACGTGAGATTTTTTTTAAATGTCTGTCAAAAAGAACTGTGAAAAGAAATGCAACAATGCAATATTCAGTGTTGACAGCTAGATTTTTTGTGGACATGTTCCATAAATATTGATGTTAAAGATTTCTGTTAAATAAATGTTTAGAATTAAGTTTATGAATCCAGATGGATCTCTATTACAATTCCCAAAGAGGGCACTTTAAGTTGATGATTACTTCTATGTGTAGAAATCTTTATTTATAATTGAATCACTTGTTTATTTTTCAACAAGTTTTTAGTTATTTTTATATCTTTTTTTCCAAATAGTTCAAGAAAGACCACAACAAATGAGCAATATTTTGCACTGTTATACAATTTAATAAATCAGAAACTGATGACATAGTGCTGTATTTTACTTCTTTATCTCTTTTTTTTCAACCAAAAATGCTTTGCTGTGATTAGGGGGTACTTGAATTAAAAAAATGTTCACAGGGGGTACATCACTGAAAAAAGGTTGAGAACCACTGCATTAAACCATATCCAATTGTATTTACAATCCGCAAAGTATGTGAAAATGCCATCTAAACATCACAAAATGCCTTTAAATTCAGTCAGCTATTTTGAATATTCCGCTCAGAACGTCTTCGGTAAATTCCGTGGATTGACATCACTGGAGGAACACTTCTGCACTCTGACCATAGTATCAGTTCAGTCATACTGGAAATAGGCAAACATTAGACAGAGTCGTGCTATCATTCAAAATCCCTGTGTGAGACATGATCACATATGTTTTCTTGTTTTAATGCATTCTAAGTCGTAAATAAATAAATACATAGTCTGTTAATGGGGGCTATCTATTCCGCCCACAAAACCCTCTAAATAACCATCCAAAACTCGCCAACAATACTCTTTATACATATCGTGACCTGAATATTAACCAAGTATTAGCGATGTTGTCATTATAAGCGCTAACACAGACAAACTATTTTTCAGCGGCGGATTAATAGCACACAGCTAAGTATCCTCTGGTGCTTTACTGTGAGCCGGCCGGGATGTCCTGCTGCTGCGTCAAAGTTATTCTAGATTATAAATCATGCCTCACGTCTAGATATTAGGAGGATTTAGCCATACATCTAGAAATTGTTCATCTGTGACATTCAATTTATACCCGAAGAAGGTAACAAACACACACAACCGAAGACAGTGTCTGCAGGGAGACTTGTTAACCCTTCGCGTGCATCATGATCAATTCTTCATATAAACGGGAAGATATAAACATCCTATCAGCCGTCATCTATGTAAGAGCAGACATTGTAAAGTAAGTGATCGTTTTTATATATTTTTCATTTGTACTTCTTGTCAACAATAAAAACAATTGTGTCTAACTTTCAAAACTTTAAATATATTGGTATAAAGTTTTTTCACACTTTTTAATTGGAATTTTAAAAAAATTTTTATGGCTTTTTTGTCACTTTTTTTAACATGGGAAAATGCAAATCATGCAATATTTCTAAACAAAAAATAAGTTGCAGAGTGGAATACTCGAGGTCGGGTTATTATATAGCCTTGAAAGGTTCAATAATTCTTAAAAACATTGATTTTGATACAGCAGACAAGTAGACAAAAATATTTTTTTACAGTGCCTAGTGAGTTAGAACGAGAGAAAGCAGGCAGGACTTTAAGTTTATTGAGTTCACACAATTATTTTATGAATATCTGCATTGTTATATATGCCTGTCCAATATCAAAATGGCAGTTTAACTTGTTTTCCACCTATCAAACCTCTGAGGATTAAAGCTCACGGATTTCTGGCTTCATCTGGTACTAAAAAGGCGCAACTACACCAAAACAATATATTCTTGATTTCCAATCGACAACAATGAGATTCATTCGGTTTTCAGGGAAAAAGCATAGTAATACGCCAGGATTACAGTCTGTTAAAAACAGTTATAATGTGAGTCAATAGAGTTCTCAAGAGAACATATGTGTACTTTATGTTTACAGCTTATTCTGACAATGTTGCAATCAAAAACACAATGCATCTTTATTTAAACAAAAATAACTCCTACTAGGGGTGCACAAGAGTTAAAGCTTGTGTTTTTCAGACCCACCATTGTTCTTTGTTTGACTAATTTTACTTGAACAAACTGCTTACTACATTCCTCACTACAAATTAAAAGTATGTGTTGAGATTCCTACTGTTATCGTATCGGATTAACATTGGTATCAGTCCACACTCAGAAGTGGGAAAAAGTGGAACAAGTCGTATCAGGACACCCCTACTTTTTTACCTCAATCCAAAATGTATTGTGGCTGGCTAATATTTGGTTTAAATAAAGACTGGGTTACATTTAAGAGGGGTTTTCCTTTATACAGCTCTAGAATGGATAGAAACATAGCTTTCTCAAAAATATGCAATTTCTATCTGGGAATCACCACCATTTTGTGCAGGGTGGCTCTATTTTTATTATTAAAGCTCTGCCAGTGTCCAAAAATGGCCTTTATTATTATGATTTTGTGCAAGGGTGAGAGTTCAGTAAATGACTTACCTTCTGCATTTCAGTTATTCGTCAGAGTTTAAGGACAGCTTACAAAACATCTTCTACTAACAAATTAACATCCCAGTCAGAACCACAGCTTCTTTTTAGACTGCACTAACCTAACCCCAGCATGTTCTGACACACAGCCTTTATGGGGCGACTCAACAAATTCATTTGGCCAACTTCTAATTACTGCCTTAAAATGCCTTAGAGCATCTGCTGATCAAATTATAAAATCCGATGAAATCAGATTACTGAGCCTGGCCTGGAAGACTGTGTGCAAGACCTGTGACTGTGGAGACAAATCCATTTTACAGCAGTGCATCTCAAAACTGTGTCATCTTTGTCTTAAAAGAACTTGACATGGACTCCAGTCGCAGGCTGCAGTCCAATTAATTTGCCCAACAAAAGTAACTTTGATATTTGCCACTACTGAAACAGAGATGTATACAGTAGCTATCACCTCATCCATACTCCACCTTTTCATGTTACGGCTGAGTCATAATAAAAACATGAATTATTCTTGACTGTGTGTAATGCTATGAGTAAAGCTGCATGACAATAATTATGAAATAGTTACCTCATGAAAGAACCTACCATCTGTTTGCCTTTATTTTTTTTTTTTTAGCTTTCATTATTGAAATAAAGCCTTTTTTAGGCTTTATTTCACCTTATTGTATGTCCCCTGCCATGGCAGCCCCTGCATCTCACTTCACTCTCATGCTTTTGCTGCTCTCTGCTGTTCAGCTACTGTATCGTCTGCTGTCTCATCTCTCTCTGAATTTTACCAAAAGCCACCACAAGGGGGCAGGCTGACATCAGCCTTGTGAATATGACGTCAGCTTGACAAAAGGCCCCTCCTCTCTTGCATAGTTGTCAGGTCAGAATGGAATGTGAGTACAATATGTTAAAAATGTAGAAAGTATGTATATATATATTTGTGTGTGTGTATATATATATATATATATATATATATATATATATATATATATATATATATATATATATATATATATATATATATATATATACACACATTATATGTATATAATATATATATATATATATATATATACACACATTATATGTATATAATATATATATATATAATTAATATATAATGTATGTATATATATATGTGTATATATGTATATATATATATATATATATATATATATATATATATATATATATATATATATATATATATATATATATATATATATATATATATATATATATATATATATACATATATATATATATATAGATATATATATATATATATATATATATATATATATATATATATATATATATATATATATATATATATATATATATATATATATATATATATATATATATATATATATATATATATATACGCTAGGTCAGAAAAAAAGGCTATTTCATCCCTACTTTTTCACAGGTCTCCCTGCTCTTCAGGGGATTTTATAAAACAAATGAATAAAATCCCCTGCGAAACAGTCTTGTAGGGACGAAATAGCTTCTGTGTTTTTTCCCGACCTAATGTATATTCTGCTCTACCCCGGTATTGAGCACTGTATAATGGATAAACCACAGAAACCTCAACTATATATATATATATATATATATATATATATATATATATATATATATATATATATATATATATATATATATATATATATATATATATATATATATATATATATATATATACAACGGCCACAACATTAGGTACACCTACTGTACAATCTATTGAGATCTAATGCATTAGCTGTACATAATGCAGCCATTAAAAGGGAAATACATAGGTTTTTTAACAATGTGAGTGCCCTTTAGACATGAAATAACACCCTTTGATCACCTTTACACTTTTTTAATCCAATATAGTACAATACTGAACAGTGTGATCTGATTGGTTTGGTCTCATCTAGTGGACAATTTTACTGTAGTATTGATATTTCTAAAATTTTTTTTACCCTTTTTATGCTCGAGCATGTTTAATTTAGGGCAAAAACGTTGTGTAATATGCTTTAAAAAATCTGCGAGGTGGTGAGGGACGATTGTCTTTGTTTGATATGTATACTTGATGCTGAAATAGTTTGAAAAGATAGACAGATATCAAATATTTTTAAAAATTCAAATATGCCATTTTTTGTCTAGGAAAGAAATCTTGCATTAAACATCAATGTTATAATATTAATGATAATAATCATATTAATAACAGGCATTTGCAGTCAGTAAAAATTAAAAATACAGTATTTAGAAGGTAGAACATTTGATTAATACTCTACCTATAAAAATAGATTTATAATTAATGATTGCTACTTTGCGGAAATTAATTTATCGCGGTCATGTCTGAAACAAAATAACAGTAATCCGAGGGATTACCGTAAATGTTATTTTATTGTTTAAAAAAGCAAACTAAGCTAAAGTGCAAGCACACACGTCTTTACCTTCCAAACATCAACAGAGAGACTCACAATTCTAGTTAGGCACCCTTGCAGAAAACAGTAAAAGGTGTACATTTCCATGCATGCTTTGAATAGGAAAAAAGCTCCATCTGGTGGACAAATATAAGAATGTTGAATTTAAAGCGTCCAAATTACTGAATGGTAAAACAAGTCCACAGGATTTTTAAAGGGTTAATTTAACCAAATATTATTGTAGTTTAACATTTGTTGCACTGAAAGCTGTGTCTAATATTTTGACTTTCATGATACAGATCATGTATTGGATCTCATGAGATTGTGGCTTCTTGAAATGATTTGGACTGCTATTACTTATATGCATACATACAAACTATGTTCAAATCTTCTTAATAAACCCCATTCACACAAACATAATATCTAATAATCAACTCTTCGCTGTTTGAAACCAACATGACTTTTTATTGAAATGTATAAAAGGTAATGACTCATGTGTATATTAGGGGTGTCCCGATACAACTTTTTCACATCCGATATGATACTTGAGTGTTATCCGATACAACGAGAATATATTTTTATCAAGAATCATACATACTTTCTGTATTTTGTAGTGTGAAGGTTTGATCAAGTGGAATTAGTCAATCAGAGAGCAATGGTAGGTATGAAAACATTAACATTATGACAGATTTATGCTTTTGAAGGGGACTGTTAATTTGTGTTTTGGCGACACCCGGTGGTCGCCATAATTCATTACATGACAGTAAGCGGAATGATGCGGACATGTTTGTTACTTGATACTGGCTCACACATTTCTGCCTCAGGTACTTAGTATCATAAAGTAACACTCATCTAATGATTTGGTATTGTGACAAATGAGGTGTTTTAGACTGCAGTATTGTTCAATTAAGACACTTATTACGTACATTGTGTAGCTGCTTGCTCCTATAGACT